>NW_022436960.1:8042829-8106696 GCF_009761245.1 Sapajus apella | reverse complement strand
CTTTCTTTCTTTCTTTCTTTCTTTCTTTCTTTCTTTCTTTCTTTCTTTCTTTCTTTCTTTCTTTCTTTCTTTCTTCCTTTCTCTCTTTCTTTCTTTCTTTCTCTTTCCTTCCTTCCTTCCTACTTTCTTATTTATTTTTTGAGGTGGAATCTCACTCTTCACCCAGGCTGAAGCACAGCGGTAGGATTTTGGTTCACTGCAACCTCTGCCTTCCAGTTCAAGTGATTCTCCTGTCTCAGCCTCCCAAGTAGCTGAAACTACAGGTACCACCACCACACCCTGCTAATTTTTGTATTTTTAGTAGAGATGGGATTTCACCATGTTGGCCAGGCTAGTCTTGAACTCCTGACCTCAAGTGATCTGCCCGCCTCAGCCTGTGTCGGAAATACAGGTGTGACCCACCACGCCAAGCCATGCTTGCATTTCTTTTGTGTAAATATGTAGGGATGGAATGGCTGGATCATATATAGGTATGTATTTAGCTTTTATAAAAACCACCAAACTGTGCTTCCATTTTACATGCCCACCAGCAGTGCAGGAGACCCTACATTGCTCTACATCCTTGCAAATACTTGGTATGGTCTGTCTTTTTAAAAGAATGAAGAGCATTGGAAGTGATAAATACTGTATGTTGGTAAATATAAAATATATTATTTCTTTTAGAAAATCCCTTTAACAGCTGAGCAATGTGGCCCATGCCTGTCATCCCAGTGCTTTGGGAGGCTGAGGTGGGAGGATTGCTTGAGGCCAGGAGTTTGAGACCAGCTGTGACAACATAGCAAGACCTTGTCTCTACAAAAATATAAAAATTTTAAAAAATTAGCCAGTCAGTCAGGTGTGGTGGTGCATACCTATAGTCCTAGCTATGTGGGAGGCTGAAGTGGGAAGATTGCCTGGGTGACACAGTAAGACCTTCTCTCTAAAAATAAATAAATCCTTTAAAAGGTAATTGTTTAAAGTAAAACTACTAACAACTAACAATATATTGTGAGGTGGAGTTTATAACATACATAGAAATAAAAATATATGAAAAATTAGAACAAAGGCTAGGAGAAATGGAAGTATACCATTATAAAGTTTTTATATAGTATGTGAAGTATTATAATATCACTTGAAGGTAGACTGTAATAAGTGAAAAATGTGTACTATAACCCTAAAGCATCCACTAAAAGAAAACAGAGAGGGGTAGCCAAGAAGCCAACAAGAGATAAAATAGAATGATAAAAAATTCTCAGCCAGGCACGGTAGCTAACACCTGTAATCTCAGCACTTTGGGAGGCCAAGACAGGTGAATCACCTGAGGTTAGAAGTTTGAGACCAGCCTGGCCAACATGGTGAAACATTGTCTCCACTAAAAATACAAAAATTAACCAGGCATGGTGGCAGGCACCTGTAGTCCCAGCTACTTGAGAGGCTGAGGCAGGAGAATTGCTTGAACCCAGGCAGTGGAGTACCACTGCACTCCAGCCTGGGCAACAAGACAGAAACTCCATCTCAGAAAAAAAATATCAACCTAAAAGATGGCAGAAAAAGAGGAAAAAGGAAACAACAGATGGGACGCTATCAACTAAAAGGACTTAGTTCATCCTTATAAAACACTTCACCCAAGGGCAACAGAATGCACACTCCTTTCCAATGCACATGGAATGTACACCAAAGTAGGCCATCTTCTGGGCTACAGAACAAGTCTTGATAAATGTAAAAGGATCCCAATTTTACAAAATTTGCTCTGTGCTCACAAATTAGACATCAATACCCAAAAGACATCTGGAAAATGTCATAATATTGAAAACAACATAACATACTTCTAAGTAATAAATGGGCCAAAGCAAAAATCAAAAGCTGCCCATATCAAAACATCTCACATACTTCATAAATATATACACTTACTATGTACCAACAAAAATTTAAAATAAAAAAAAGAAGAAATCAAAAGTAATTCAAAGTGAATGAAAATAAAAACTGATATTATCAGTACTTGTAAGATGCAGCTAAAGTGGTGCTCAGAGGAAAATTCATAGCATGAATTGCCATTAAAAAAGAGGAAAGGTCACGAAGCAATGACCTAGGCTTTTACCCTAGGAAACAAGAAAAGAGAGAGCACATCAAGCCCAAAGTGAGAAGAAGAAAGGAAATAATAAAATGAAATTAGAAATCAATGACATTGAAAAGCAAACAGGAGAGAGAAACAGAAAATCAAATACGGCATGTTCTCACTTATAAGTGAGAGCTAAACAATGGGTGCACAGGGGCATGCAGAATGAAATGGTAGACATTGGAGACTGTGAAACATGGGAGGGTGAGATGGGGGTGAGGGATAGAAAATTACCTATTGGGTACAGTGTTCACTCTTCAGGTGATGGGTATATGAAAAGCCCAGATTTTACCACTATGCAATATATGCATGGAAGAAACCTGCTCTTGTACCCCCTAAATATATACAAATAAAAAAGGAGAGAATGAAACAAAAGCCTTTTCTTTGAGAAAATCAGTAAAATTGCATGCTTGCTTTATTTTCCAAGAGTTGCTTTCCCACCAGTTCTGAGTTGCTCTCCAGTGCCTTCAAATGTTTTTTTTAATCTGTTATTCAGAGTTTTTAACAGTTACAATCAGGAGGGTTGGTCAGATTCAAGCCACCCCACCATTTACTATACCTGTAACGCTGGCTTCCATAGCTACTTATCACGCTATTTGCGTGCTTCCTTCTGTAGCCTTCTCTCCTACTTCCTATTTGATGTTTCCAATTGTCTGTGAAGCAGGAGATCGAATGATCACACTTGTGAGAGCTGTGTAAAAGCCAAAGTCAGTGGCTCTGGCAGACTCCGGCAAATGAGGTTTGTGTATTTCCATTCAGACGCCTTTTGTTTACTTCCCAGGAGACAGTCTAATGTAATGAAATGGAGATGGGCCACAGAGTTTGACTTGATTCAGTTTCAAATCCTGGGTTTGCCACTTAAGAGTATCATGACCTTGGGCAATGTACTTCACCTCTCTGGACTCAGTTTCCTTACCTATAAAATGGGGTTGCATTGAATCTCCAGATTGCCGTAGGGCTTACGGGACATAATGTATTGAAAATGGCTAATATCACCCCTGGCATATAAAAGGTGCTCAGCACAAATGACCTTTCCTTCCTTTACATTTTCCCTCCTGTCCTGGAGATTATCTGTTAACTGAAAAGTTACCTCCAGATGAGTAAATCAGGCTATGTCGAGGTATTAATATATACTTGAGCCAATTTACTTTTTAAGTTATCTTTGTGTGTGTGCTGACAAATTGTAAAGGCATCAGAGATTCTCTTAACTATTGCCAACACTTACCTAGTTTTTTGTATTATCCACCTAGGATGAGAGCCTGAAAATGTACCGAAAATGGAAGTAGCGAGGTTTTTGGGAGTTGGTGCAGTCCGGCCTTTTACTCTCAGTGAGTCTGTGTAAGGTGCGGGACAACATGATCTGTCATCCTTTATGTGCAGCTTTTGGGCAGATGTGCTGATGACTCATCTACCTGCCTTGGGTGTAGTGTGGCCGCCACCAGACCAAGCCTCATCCAGCTGCCTTCTGCTGAACAGCTGTGGACCCATGAAAGGAAACGCCAGACCTCTCAGCTCTGGCCTCAGAGACAAGCCTCCCTCACATCTGTCTCCTCCACCAGCTTTCCCCTGAAAACTGAATTTAAAATCAAGCAGGGCTGGGGAGTCACTGCTCCTGGACGGCTTTTCAGGAATTATCACAGACTTTGTTCAAAGTATATGACGTTCTTAAACTGACAGGATTAGGAGATTAAAAGTCTATACATTCTAGAATCCAGGTATCAGAAACTCTCTTGAGAAAAAACTGCCTGGCTTGGTGGCAGGGAGTTGAAGTGCTGTAATATCTAGCAGGTGTCTTCACATGGCCCACACATTGTCCAGTTGTTCATTTGTTCCTTCATTCATTCATGCACATTTATTCATTAGATTGTTTATTTGTTCATACACCAAAAAAATATTTCTTGAGCACCCATTATAAGCCAGACACTGATCTGGGTACTGGGGTTGCTGAGGCAAATGTGATGGCCCAAGTTTGCCTCTTCAATACCCACTCCCCATTCTTTTGGCATCAGTATCCTGATTTTGTTTAGGGGACAGCCCATCCAATGCATAGAACCGGAGTGGGACAGACATCCAAGTGGGGCCTGCCCTTCTGTGGCCCAGCGCAGGCCAGTCAAGAGCATTCCCCCTGGAATTTGAATCGTGAGCAGCATAACATGACAGAGACAACAGATTACTCTCCATGGATGGCCAGGCATGCCCAGAGACTCCCCATATGCTCCTGCCCTCCATCACTGACTCCTCCGGACCCAGTCTTTGGGTTTGAGACTAATTCTTTGAGCGCTCCCAAGTCCTCCCAATCAATTTGCTTTGCTGAAGTAAACCAGTTTTATTTTTGTTGCTGGTAACTCCAGAACCCTAAAATATTCTCTATTTCCAAGGAGCTAACAGTCTCGTAGGACAGACGAGTAAACAAATGCTTTGGGCTCAGATACCCTTTAGCGATTATACTGGGCACTCTGGGAGCCCAGAGGGAGGGCCTTGATTAATTTCTTGGCCTCAGTTTCTCTTTAAACGAGGAGCCCTGAAAACCACTCCAGCTGTTCCAGTTATTCATTGCTTTATAATAAACCATCCACAGCTTTGTTGGCTTAAATATTGATGCATTATTGTCTCCTGCGGTTCTGGGATTTGACTGGGCTCAGCCAGTTAGTTCTTGCTTAGGGTGTCTTACACTGTTTGTAGTGGGAAGTCAACTGGGGTTGGAATTATCTGAGGGCCTCACCAGGCAGGACGTCCAAGATGGCTCACACAGCATGACGTCCAAGATGGCTCACACAGCATGACGACCTGCTGGTCCTCAACTGGGGGCATGACTAAGGCTGTCCCTGGGAACCTCCATACAGGGCCTCTCTGTGTGAGGAATTTTATAACACAGATTGCTCCAAGATCAGCCCAAGAGACCCCAGTGGACACTGCAAGGCTTCTTATGACCTAGCCCTAGAAGTCCCCAAATACCACTAATAACCACATTCTATTAGTCAAGTAAGTCAATAAGGCCAGCACAGATTCCAGGGGAGGCAAATTACAGCCCATGACCTCCTGAGAGAATGGGAAAGTCACACTATGGGATAGGAGCTACTGAGTGGGCTTTTTACTTTTTTTTTGAAACAGTCTTGCTCTGTCACCCACGCTGGAGTGCAGTAGTGTGATCTTGGCTGACTGTACCCTCCACCTCCCAGGTTCAAGCTACCCTTGTGCCTTAGCCTCCCAAGTAGCTGGGATTATAAGCACGAGCCACCATGCCTGGCTAATTTTTTTTGTATTTTAAGTAAAGATGAGGTTCTGCCATACTGGCCAGGCTGATCTTGAACTCCTGGCCTCCAGTGATCCACCCACCTCAGTCTCCCAAAGTGCTGGGATTACAGGTGTGAGCCACTGCACCTGGTCCCTGAGTGGGCTTTTTAAGAGTTGTTTTTCCATTGTTAAAGAAACTAGAGGACTTGGGTGTGGGTAAAACCCCCAGATTCTGGCTTGGAGTGGGTGCTTTATCCATAAAGGCTGGTTGAATGAAAGAATGTTGGATGAGTGAATGGGTAATTAATGACCAGCCTGGCATTTTGCTCAGGGCACCCGGACCTCTGAAAACTCTACTGAACCTCTCGTCATTCTTGTACTACTTAATTTCCTTCAGTTTAAAAACATGTAGTTCAGGCAGGGTAAATTCAAGTTTCTTTCAGATGCTGACCGCCGGGAGAACTAGCAGACCTCGCCTCTGTGATCCTGCGGCACCTGGCCACACTTTACTTATTTATTTTAGCCAGGGTCTAGCTCAGTGGCCCAGGCTGGAGTGTAGTGGCACCATCATGGCTCACTGCAGCCTTGACCTCCCTGGCTCAAGCGATTCTCTCACCTCAGCCTCTGGAGTAGCTGGGACTATAGGCACATACCACCACACCTGGCTAATTATTTTTTTTGTAGAGATGGGGTCTTGCTATGTTGCCTAGGCTGGTCTTGAACTCCTGGGCTCAAGCGATCCTCCTGCCCCGGCCTCCTAAAGTGCTTGTATTACAGGTCGGACTCACACTTCTATTAGGGTCCCCACCTGGCCTCCTCCACATCTTCCTCTCTATCTTCCCTCCTCCAGGGAACAGACTGAGCCCCTACCTGAGCCTACGCACATCAAAGAAATATTTATTGAGCACCTATTGTATGCCAGGCACTGTGCTTGCCCTGAGAATGTGGAGTGCCAACGATTTCTTGACTGTGCCATCCTATCTGTTTTCATGTCTGTGACTCCACCAGGCAGACCTCACTGCTTACCCAACAAGGAGCCCTGGTGCCTTGAACTGTGCCTGGGCCACAGGGCAGTGACCAGTAAGCATTTATTAGATAAATAAACACATGCGCAAATGTTCCCAGGAAATGATTTTGGAAAACACACCAGTGTGTTTCAGTTCAGTGAAAGGTGAACATTTGGCTTCAGCTGAGGTTCACTCCACCGTGGGTTGCTGGGTCATTTCAGTTCAGGGCTCTGTTGAGGGATGTGGGCTTTTGCCTGGTTTGGGTTGAGAGCAGCAATGGGTGGCTTTATCAAGGTCAGAGGGGCGCCTGGAAGCCTTTCATTTGAAAGTCCCCATGATCCCTACAGCTGGGACAAATGCACCGTGTCGCTGCCCAGCGGCGGCCGCCAAGTCCTGCGCGCGCCCCCCACCCTCCGTCTTCCCAGGCAAGACCTTGATGGAGCGACCCTTGGCCGGCGCCAGTCCCCAGACAATGCACAATGCACCGAGCCCGGCCGCAGCTCCTCGGCGCGGCCACAAGCGCTCTATTGAGCAGGCTGGTGGCGGGCGCTGGAGGCCAGCGGGGCGAGGGGAGGTGCTCTGAGGCCTCTTTGTTCAGGGGCTCACGTGGGGCCAGTTGCCCCGCCGCCCACACAAGTATGCAAAACCTCCCTGACCCGGCGGTGGAAAAAGCCTGCCAGCCACCCCCCACCAGAACCAGAATCGGGGTCTTATTTCACACCAGCAGCCCTGCCCGCTCAGGCCTGGAAGACTCTATTTTCGGCTGGGGAAATCGAGGCCCAGAGAGGCCAATGAGCTTGCGTGGACCCGGCCAACCTGAGAAGGCCTGGAAAGCCCCAAATTCACAAGAATGCGTTACTAGGGGATGAAAGCCTCGGTGAGGGAGATCATGAAAAGCCCTCCTGTTTGGGAAGGCAAGGTCACAGGTGTTTTTGATGGGCCCTCTGCAGGCTGCGGGCCAGGTAATGGGAATAATCTGGGCTTTGGATCCCAGAAGTCCAGGCTCAAATCCTGGCTCTACTTGCTGTGTCTGCGAAACCTTGGGCAGGCGCCTGACTGCGCTGTGCTCCTAGTCCACACGCTTGCGAGATAATACACGCCCAGCCCTGGATCCCAGGGGCCAGGCGGCCCTCTAGAACCACAGGATCTGACGCTGTGCAGCACAGCGGAAGGGGCCCACACTTCACACCTGGAAAGACCCGAGATGCTTAAGCTCTGAGGCTTATGGACTGCGTGGGCTCTGAAGCTGCCTTTCTCACTTGGAAAGTGAAACTAATAATACCTCAGTCAGAGGGTTCCTGTGGAATTTCGGTGAGGTCACACAGTGAAAGCATCAGGCACTTAGTAGGTGCTCAGTAAACAGCAGTTGTAATGATTGCTGCTGTCATCCCTAAGGATGCAGGATGTCACCCAGGCTCTGCCAGGTAGGCGGGCCTCGGGTGGCCTGCAGACAAGTAGGCTCCTTGAGTCTCTTCAGGGCTGGAGACTGCCTCCCACTCCACACCTTGGGGAGGGGCACACCAGGGGCAGCAGATGTTTGAGGTCTGCCAGGGTGGAGGCAACAGTGCCCCCTACTGGACAGTCTTCAGAGTTTAAGGGGCCTCGGAACCTTGGCCCCACTGAGCTGCCAGGACCTGGCAGATCCTTCTGGCCGAGGAGCCTCTCACAGCTCCAGAGCTGGCCCCTCTCCCAGGTGAATCCTATTGTGTTGACCAGAGGCGCTACTCTCTCCATATCCTGCCAAGCACTGCCTTTCTCAGTTCAGCCGGGTTCATTCTTGTTTCTCTAACATCTTCCCATCTCTGACATCTTTCCTTTGGGAAACAAAAGTAGAGAGAGCTCCGCACAAATTAGCTGAGTTATTATGTGAAACATGCCAGCTGACTTGCTGGCTCCAGGAGAGTAGACGGCGGATCTGTGTCGCAGACGGAGCCACAGCCTCCACTGTCACCTGCCCTCCTGGAGGCGCTGGGGCACTCGGAAGGGGGTATGCGTGTAAATGTGCGTCTCACCTGAGAAGTCCTTTCGCCTCAGAAACGGGTTCCTGTTTCTCAGATTGCCAGCAACTTCCTTTCAGATTATACTGAATAAGTGTGCCATGGAGCAGATGTGAGCTGGGCATCTGGCATGCAGAGAAACCTGGCGAGAGACAAACATCCACCCAGGAAGAATTTCCATCACAGTTGATGAACCTCTCTAGTCCTCAGCATTTCTGCAGAAGGTGAGGACAGTAACGGGGCTGCTTATTGGCGTGCTGTGATCTGGGGCTGGCCAGTTGGGAAGAGTCTTGAATCTTTTTCACGCTGTTTAATGAAACAAGCAAATGTGGTCCTTGCTCTGGGAGCTGGACTTTATCACCCAAGCAGGGTTAAGATTACCTCAGCGGGCTTCTCTGACATAAGAGGTGTCCTGTGTGTGATCTCTGGTTTTCCAGGTGCAAGGGACTGGTCCATGAGATGTCTGCTGCTGGCTGCAATTAGGTAGTGAGTTGCTAAGTTGGAAGGAGAGGGGAATAGAAGACAAAGATCCAGGGGTCTGAGATGACCTCATGCCAAGCCTGTAGCATCTCCCACTGGGGCTCTGTTCGTGACAGCTGACTACCTGCCTTGCTAATCTCTCTTAGCACCCTTTGGCCAGCCCATCTGTGCGCATATGCAGAGAGGGACGATCTGACTGAGCCGTGGGCAGTGCAGAGGGCTAAGAGGCAGGCTGTGTGGCTTGAAGCCCTCTTAGCCCCTCTTCACCGACATCCACTAGGTCTACCTCTTCCCTATCTTCTTGGTGACAGGTTGGATTCTAGTGACATTAGCTGATGCCCTCAGGGAATTCACATCACAATTGAATCCAAGTCCCCTGGACTAGCTGAGCTCCAAGTCCCTCGAGTCCTGGAACTGACTCTGTCCTCCTCAGAAAAGAGAGTGTGGGCTTCCCAGCCAGAGAGAGGACCCAGCCGGTCACTTGCCTGCCCTTTGACCTTGCTAGTCTGTCTTCCTTATCCAACCCTGCCTGTGGGAATCTGAGTGAAAGGAGACCATGTTTGGAGGTCCAGCACCCAGGGCCATGCTTACTCAGTGGCCATTCCCTTCCCCCTCCTTCCTTCCTCCTAACTGCTCCCTCCCTCTTCTACCCTCTGGCCCATCATCGTGGCTTTCAGTTGGCCTCAAGTGACGTAAACAATAAGTGCCCTTTATCCTGTACTTTATTAATCTTTAGTCAGGAGGTAAGAGTAGTAACTATAGCTTAGAAATGTGTCTAAAAAGGTTAAATCCTTCTCTAAAAGGGTAAAATAAGGAAACTAAATCCCTCTAATAGTAGGCTTTTCTCCCAGGGACTAAAAACCACATTTTTTTCCCATCAAAAGCAGTGCTTTCAAGTGGGGTGGGGGAGGGAGGTTGTCCCCCAGAAGACATTTTTGGTTGTCACTCCTGGAAGGAGACAACCATCACCCAGCGGGCAGAGGCCGGGGGTGCTGTCAGACATCCTGCAGTGCCCAGGACAGTCCCAGCACAATGAAGGATTTTCAAACACCAGCACTGCTGAGGGTCACAGAACAGTAGACACAGAGACATGAACGTGCCACTGTCAAACCACATGGGGGGTGTGGCCAGACAGACCCATTTCTAGAACAATCTGTAGGAGAAAAGTTGATAGCTGCTGAGTCTGGGAAATGGAAGTTCTGAGCAAGCAAAGCGCCCCCCAGCCCCGAGCATTTTCAGACCCATGGAGCAGTGGAGATAGCTTTGCTCTGTGGTCCAGGCCAGCCTGAGATGCTGCCTCTGAACCCTCTTACCACTGGCAAGCCAATCAACAGTTCTGAGCCCAAAGTGTGTCAGTGTTTCCCATTGTGGAGAGACTTTAGAAGCTCAGAGTTGATTTTGATGGCGCAGAAGGGACCGTACCTTTCGGTAGCACAGACACATATGAAATGATTCTTCCCTTTTCGGTTGGCTTCCTGTGAAGTCAGGAAGAGAGTCTCTGTTTGCTGCTACTTGTCTTGAACACTTCTTAGACTTCCATTTATCTCCTTTTTAATCAACAGCAGGCAGGCTCCAGGATCAGGCGCAACAGTGTGTTCAGCTGGAATTTAATAAAGAGGACTTACTTCTATCATATGCTCCATTATGGCCTCAGCGGCAAAGCTGCTTTCCCATTTACGGTGGTGAGGTCAAGTTTCCTTTAAAAATGAATGTAACTAAGCAGCCAAGTAGACTTGAGGACACCTATTTAGCAAACAGCAGTACGGGTGCTACATGGAAGTGGCAAATTCATGCAGGGGGTTCGAGAATGACCAGGGTGTGGGGGCAGTGGCGGGGCTTCATACTTGGTCATCCAACTCGAGCCTCAGTTTCCTCATATAGGAAGGAGGATGACACGCTCTTCCCTGCCTGAGTAACTGGGTTTGGGCAAAATCCAGCAGCAGCGGGCAGGTGAAAGCATTGGTCCCTTGTCCCCGCCCCCCCAACACCTGCAAGGTGCCGCTGACCTTGTGATGACATTCTCTGCAGGCCCTCTCTCTCTGAGCAGCCCGACACTCTGAGTTGTTAGGGTTGCACTTCCAAGTGGCAAGGAAAGGAGCTGGCATCACTCAGCCCTCACTGCATGCCGCCATGATGCATGTTAGCTCATTTCATGCTCAGGGTACACCTGTGAAGAAAGTCTTATGCAGCCACACTTTTTTTTTTTTTTTTTTTTTTTTTTTTTTTTTTTTAGATGGAGTCTTGTTCTGCCACCAGGCTTGGAGTGTGGTGGCACAATCTCAGCTCACTGCAACTTCCGCCTCCCAGGTTCAAGCGATTCTCCTGTCTCAGCCTCCCAAGTAGCTGGAACCACAGGCACGCTCCACCACGCCCAACTAATTTTTGTATTTTTAGTAGAGACTCAGTTTGACCATGTTAGCCAGGATGGTCTCGAGCTCTTGACCTCGTCATCCACCTGCCTTGGCCTCCCAATGTGCTGGGATTACAGGCACACCACCACACCCACCTGCAGCCACACGTTTTAATGAGGAGCCTGGGGTTCGGGGAGGGGTAGTCCCAAGTCAAAGATCTATACAACAGGTAAATAGTAAAGTCCGAATGCAAGCCCAGCTCTGTTTGCCTTCAAAACTAGATCACTCATGAAGCCAAGCTGCCCTTGACCCTGACCATCCGTAATCACTAAGCACAAACACAGCAGAGGGTCAAGGCAAGGGTCATCAGCCAGGGGCCACAGGTCAGGTCGCCAGGCACTCCATCTTTATATCCATACGCTCAGCTGTGGTGGAGCAGACATACTGCAGGCTCAGACCTGCAGACTCCTTTGATATTTCCTGGTAAGTTCAGTGCCATGTTGCCTTAGGCTCTTCACGTGTTTTGGAGGAAATCTTGGCTTTGGAGTGCTGGGTTCAAACCCCAGCTTGGCCACTGGCTGGCTAAAGAGCTGCTTTAAATCTAGTTTACTCATCTGTGAAATAGGCATAATACTAGTAACATCCTCATTGTGGGTGATGGGAGATTTACCAAAAACTATACATAGTTGACATAACAATCATCAGCCCTCGATAAGTTATAGCATTTTGTTATAAATAAAATACAAGTGTCCATGTCTAATTCACAGTTCACATCAAAGCCAGACCGGCGTCAGCTTACTTAAACAACAATGTGGCTGTTGTTGGCTGGAATTTTCTTCAGGGTAACTGAAGCTAAAATAAAGAAATGTGATTTGGGTTAACACTGTTTTATTGGTACTGTTGCATAAGAAATGAAAAGAAAAGTGAGTGTTTGGTTACTTTGTTTTTTGACCCTACAAATGCCTAGGATTCCATTACAGGCAATGCAATTTGGTTTCCAACATCTGCAAATCAGCATTCAGCTTGACTTCATATTTTAGCCAGTGTGGGAGAGATTTTTTTTATTTCTTCTGTGTAAGGATCAACATAACTGTTTTCTTCTTCCTTTTCTGCTGACAGGATGGCCAAACAATGAGCTGCGTGTATTTTCCCCTACAAGTCACTCTGCTCCTTGGTGCCTCAGTTTCTCTGTCTAGTGAAATGCTTACGATGATTCATCTGGTTTCTACAAGATTTCATGAGACTGAATGAGTAATTACTCTACTGAAGGCTGTCTTTTCTTCAGAGGCAGTGCACTGTCAATTTCATTCACTCAACAGGAAAGAAGAAAAGAAGGAAATGCCTCTTGGCCAGGGTCCCAAGCACATGCATTCTCAGTGTTTTCCTAAGTATGTGGTGCACGCATCTGGGGACAGGTACACACTAGAGATGGCATGGGGCACCCAGCCATGGGGTTAAACAACCCTGAGTTATATACTGAGAAGGGTGATCTCCTTCAAATTTGTGCCTTTGTCTCTCTTTGTATTTTGCAACTCCGCAGAGATGTTAACTTATAGAAAATTGATAGTGGGCAAATCTTTCATGTCCATGGCTAAGCAAATGATACTACCTATCTGGGGCTATGCAAATGAATTTTACCAAGTAGAAAATCTGTGCAAGGCAAATCCTCATTTAACCCAGTGGTAACTTCTTACTGATTCCTCATTATGAGCTAGGGAAAATAATTGACTTGTATTCATTTTATACCTGCTTGAGAGTCATAAATTTAGCCTTTTTTGAAAACTGTCCTCTAATAATCTTAGTCATTAACATTTTCTTCATCACCTTCTTAAGTCTAGACAATCAATAAAACAATAAATCAAAGTCTCATTTGTAGCACTTGCCAAGTTTCATGGTGTATATACTTCCACAGTGACAAATTTCAAGCTACTAATGTGTGTGATGTTATTGAACGTGGAGACAGAAACAGTTGCAAAATAGCATGCCATTATATAATATTACTACCCTGAGGCCGGTGGGTGACTTGAGCCCAGGAGTTCGAGACAAGCCTAGGCAACATGGCGAAACCCTGTCTCTACAAAAATTACAAAAATTAGCCATGGGTGGTGGTGCGCGCCTATAGTCCCAGCTACTCGGGAGGCTAAGGAGGGAGGATCAACTGAGCCTGAGAAGTGGAGGCTGCAGTGAGCTGTCCTTGTCACCTCACTCCAGCCCGGGCTATAGAGCAAGACCCTATCTCAAAAAAAAAAAAAAAAAAAAAAGATAAGGAAAAGAAAAGATAAAAAGGAGTAACATTGCTACACAGATGCAGTAAACATCCACATTCTTGACAGCATAGGTAACCGTAAAATCTCATGACATAATTATGAAGGGATAAGTTTTGAGTATTTATTGCCACATTTTTAATATAATTTATTTACGAATATAAATTTAATATTTATTGTGGCTAGCAATTTCAAAATCTTGAAAATTTAACAGTGGGTTCTCATGGGATCCCTGATTATCAAAAAATACCCCCACAGAAAAAATGTGCTGCTTCTTTTTCTCTTTTCTTTGCAGATGATTGGGATTCCAATCAGTGGATTTAAATGAAGGAGCTGAGGCAGGGTGTGGTGGCTCACCCTTGTAAACCCAGCAAATCACCAGAGGTCAGGAGTTCGAGACCAGCCTGGCCAACATGGCAAAACCCTGTCTCTACTAAAAATACAAAAATTAGCTGGGTGTGGTGGCATGCATTTGTAATTCCAGCTACTTGGGAGGCTGAGGCAGGAGAATGGCTTGAACCTTGAAGGTGGAGTTTGTAGTAAGCCGAGGCAGAGTCACTGTACTCCAGCCTGGGCGACAGAGTGAAACTCCATCTCAAAAAAAAAAAAACAACAGCAACAACAAAAACAAACAAACCAACCCAGAAAAACCAAAACCAAATTAAATGAAGGAACTGGGATCAAGGTGTGTAAATAGAGCAGGGTCAGGGTAACCCTTTAAGTTCCGCCTGACCAGATTCAAGAGCAGCACCACCCTGCTGAGGAGACTTCCCAAGGTGACATGGCCAGATGGATCATGCCTGACTTCTGCATTCTCAGCTAGCAGGACTCACTCTTCCATGGCCTGTGGGTTGCAGAGTGGAGGGGAAACAGAGTCCCGCCCTGGCTTGGGAGTTGGAGACCTGGGTTCCCGCCCTGCCTTGCTACGAGCCCCACTGTGGGGAACCCAGCGTCCTCATGGAGGGAGTCTGTCCCGTGCAGGAGCAGGCAGGTGGCCCACGCATAGTAAACAGCCGGTCCTCGGATCATAGAGAGGAAAGGATGGGGTGAAAGTGGAGGGTACGTGCCCTGCCTGCAAGCATGAAATTTAAACCTTTAAAGATGGCTGTGCGGCCGGGTGCGGTGGCTCAAGCCTATAATCCCAGCACTTTGGGAGGCCGAGGCGGATGGATCACGAGGTCAAGAGATTGAGACCATCCTGGTCAACATGGTGAAACCCCGTCTCTACTAAAAATACAAAAAATTAGCTGGGCATGGTGGCGCGTGCCTGTAATCCCAGCTACTCAGGAGGCTGAGGCAGAAGAATTGCCTGAACCCAGGAGGCGGAGGTTGCAGGAGATCGCGCCATTGCACTCCAGCCTGGGTAACCTGAGTGAAACTCCGTCTCAAAAAAAAAAAAAAAGATGGCTGTGCACTGCTGACCAGCCAGGCCAGCTTGAGATCCCTCAGCTAGAGGGTTTCTAGGGCCCAGTCTAGTTTGACAGCCTGTCTTCCTACCCATCATACCTGCGCCTTACCCATCGCCAGAGCTCCTGTCCGTCACATCCTTACCCAGGAAAAGGCTAAGGAAGGGCCTGGGAAATGTTTATTACATCAAGTGGGGCATGTAGTGATTCCATTGAATAAGTTATCCTTGGAAGACTTAGTGTTTGCAAGCTCAGACCATTTTCGAAGGGAAAAAATAGTCTTTGTGTTGAATGTGCAGTTCCTCTGGCGTCCAGGAAGTTCAAATCAGTTCTTCCCATCCCCTTCCAACAGATTTCTGTCTCTGCGGGATGCCCCAGACGAAGGAGCTGGCTTACCTTTCGGAGTCACAGGGTAGAAAAAAATGTATGACGTTAAGCTCTAGATAAGCCTGGACAGCCAGTGGTCCCCTTGGGGTGGTGTCTGGGGCTGGGAGGATGGAGGGAGCGCAGATGCAAATCTGGGTGGAGCAGCAGTGGACATAACCACACCGTTTACGTGTGTTACGCCTCTCTCTCTGTAAGGCCCTGGAGATGAATTTGCAAGTTAAATGCATTTAGGTTACAACCATACCATATAAGGCACATAATTTTCTTCTTACGAAGAATGACTAATCACCTGTTAGGGGAACTTTTGAGGACTATTACAGTATCATTTTCTATATGTGTGTGTAAGGAGGCAGAGGGCGTGAGCATGTGTATGTATGTATTTGTCTCTTTATCAAAGACCTCTTCTGTGATCTCAAATGTCACGGCCACTCTGAATTTAGACATTCATGCACATATAGATTGCTAGAGAAATACATGACGCCCACTTACATTTGAATTTCAGGTAGGCAGCGAATACGTTTTAGCATAAATACGTACCAGGCAATATTTAGGAATATTTACATTTGTATTTGCTTTTTTTTGCCTACATTCAAATTTAAGTGGACATCCTGTTTGTTTTCAGACAGAGGCTCGCTCTGTCGCCAGGCAGGTGTGCAGTGGCGTGGTCTCGGCTCACGGAAACCTCCGCCTCCCAGGGTCAAGCGATTCTCCTGCCTCAGCCTCCCAAGTAGCTGGAACTACAGGCGCACGCCACCATGCCTGGCTAAGTTTTGTATTTTTAGTAGAGATGGAGTTTCACCATGTTGACCAGGATGGTCTCTATGTCTTGACCTCGTGATCTGCCCGCCTCAGCCTCCCAAAGTGCCAGGATTACCGGCCACCGCGCCTGTCCGGACATCCTGTATTTTTATTTGTTTAATCTGGGAGTGCTACAGATGCACAAATACACACATTTGTGCATTCGCCTCCATGACAGCCGCCAATACACAGACGCAAATATGTGCACACGTATGCATAACTGGTCTGTCCTTTGCCCGTGGATTCAGGTACACACACACACACACACACACACACTCCCTCTCCCTCCTCTGTCTGGAGCACAGTTGTGTCCCTAAGGTGCCCTGCGAGTTGAGTTTACAACCACAGGGTCTGTTGTTGCTTCCTGAGGCGGGTTCCTCCCGGTTTCTTTAGGAACCTGCAGATGCTGGGCGGTCATGACTCCTTCCTGAAGTTCCCGTGGATTTAACAGCTTTGGCCCTGGTTCGAGCCGGCGCCCCGGCCGCGCGCTCCCCTCCCGTCCAGCCTGCCTTGCCTGCCTTTCCCCGAAGGCGTCTCGGTTACTCGCGGGCCTGGCCCCGCTGGCTGCGGGGCTTTCTTGGGAGCAGGCCTCTCCCCTCCGCTCCCCGGCTGCTCGTATCGGTTTACAGCGCCGGGGCAGTGCCTACGGGGCCTGCGGGCTGGAGGTTCTGAGATTTTTATTGGCATCTCCATCAAGATGAGGGCCGCGGGGGTCCTTCAGGCCTTCCGGAGCCGCTTTATGGGGGCCGCCTTCCAGACGCGGCGGGGAGCAGCGATTTCCAGGGAATCTGGTTTCTCTGCTGGGCTCGCACCCCTTCCTCTGTGTTTGGCTTGGCAGCGCCTCGGCCTGGCCTGTTTTGAGCCTCACCTCGGGCTGGGGTTTTTGCGGCCTGTCGGGGGAAGAGGTGGCGCGGGGTAGACATTTCCCCGCAGCCGCAGGGACACAAACGGAGCTTTGTGTCGGGCAGACGCAGGTGGAGAGCTCAGGCCTCTCGGGCGCTCGCTCGGGGACATGCCCTGGAGTTGGAGGACATTAAAACACAAATGCAAACCACGCCAGGTCCTCTGCACCTTGAGAGCCCGAGCTCGCCCGTGGGAGGACCCGGTGGCCGCGTCTCAGTGACTGCCGCCTTCTTTGGGAGCCGGAATAGGAAGGAGGTGCAGGGATTAATATTCTGCAGGGGGATTTAAATTTTAAAACCCCAGTGGGGGTTAAGCTCACAGCAAGCTCTGAGCAACAGATGGCCAGAGTGACCTTGGCATTTGAGGCGAGGAAGACGATGCCTGGGGAGAGTGTGCCTTCCTGGAGGGTCTCCTGCTGTCTACAGGTCAGCCCATGGTGGCCGCCAAACCAAATGACTAACACTGAGTTACGTCCCCCTCCAAATTCATATGATGAAGTCCTAATGAACGTAGGTACCTCGGAATATGACTGCCCCTGCCTCCCGGCAACCTCCACCTCCCGGGTTCAAGATATTCTCCTGCCTCAGCCTCCCAAGTAGCTGGGACTCCAGGTGTGTGAAACCATGCTCGGCTAATTTTGGTATATTTAGCAGAGATGGGTTTTTGCCATGTCAGCCAGGCTGGTCTTGAACGCCTAACTTCAGGTGATCCACCCACCTTGGCCTCCCAAAGTGCTGGGATTACAGGCACGAGCCACGGTGCCCTACCCAGACATAGGTCTTTAAAAAGATAATTGAAGTAAAATGAGGTCAAACTGGTGGGCCCTAATCCAATGGGACTGATGTCCTCATAAAAGAGGAAACGACACAGGCAGGCGCAGAGGAGACCATGTGAGGACACAGGGAAAAGGCAGCCATCTGCAGGCCATGGAGAGAGGCTCAAGAGAAACCAGCCCAGCCGACCCCTTGATCTCAGACTTCCAGCCTCCGGAACGGTAAGTCCGTTTCTGTTGTTCGAACCCCTCCACCCAGTCTGTGGTACTCTGTTACGGAGGCCCAAGCCAAAGAATACGGTAGCCGCAAGAGGAAGTGATCAGGTAGGGCCTTAATTTTATTTTTTCTACTCAGCAGATTAGATAAGGTGGCTGCACACTCCTAGTAGAGTGTGATCACAGAGGCACCAGTGCATCCACTCTTGGGGCCATCCATTTCACCTCCACGTGATCCAGCCCAGCCTGCAGTTCCGCCCACTGTCCTTTATTTACGTACAGTTCGAGGCCTCCGTGAAGCGGGTCCTGAGACCTAGGTGTCCATAGTTTATCCGGAAGTCGTACCAGGATGTACATGAGGGAACAGGGGTGGGAGGAATCCCAAAGCCGGGTGGTGGGGGGTTCATGAGACAGTTGTGGTGGGTGGGCCTGAGGAGCTCTGTGCACCAGGGACCCTCTGAGAGCCTATCTGGTGCCCCTTGGAATTGTCCTACCAAAGGCAGGAAGCCAGGGAGCTTTGCAGCAACCCTGGCTGTCCTCTGGTGAAGGTCATTCCAGCTGCTGGAGAAGGTGTCAGGCACAGGACACGGGAGATGGCCTGAGGGGGTGGGACTGTGTTCCCTGGGGTCGGCCGAGGATGGAGCACCAATGGCCTCTGCCCAGTCTCTCACAAATCTTGCTGCTCTGAGGGCTGGCCAGAACCCCATCTCCAATCTTGCAGAGCAAGGCCCTCAGCCACCTCGCCCTCACAGTGGGTCTGATTCTGCTCCTTCCTGCACCAGCATCAAGCTCGACTTTCTTGGTTCCACATTAACCAAGGATGGGAAAAGCCAAGGCGTTTGTCCTAATCTCTCACAGCACTTCTGACACCAGGCCTGCGGGAGGTCCCCACACGCAAGCAGTTCTCCAGCGGACAGCAGCGGGGTGTCCTGCGATTCCATTTGGACGCTATCTAACTGGAGAGGGCATCAGAGCCCACAGGTTGAGGACCGTACCTCACTTTGGATGTCAGTCGCCCGCCCCAGCTTGTGGCCGGAGCTTCTGATGGACTGGCTGTGAACAGGGGTTCCCACAGCCCCCTTTTCAGGTTTGATTAATTTGCTAGAGCAGCCCACAGAACTCAGAGAAACACTTTACTTCTACTGATCCATTTATTTTAAAGGTATTACAAAGGATGCATGTAAGCAGCCAGATGGAGAAGCCCAGGGCAAGGCGTGGGGGAAGCAGCGTGGAGCTTTCATGCCCTCTCCAGCTGCACAACCCTCTAAGAACCTCCACGTGTTCAGCCATCTGGAGACCCATCCCAACCCTGTCCCTCCGAGGTTTTATGGAGACTTCATTAGGTAGGCATGATGGATTAAACCACTGGCCATTGGTGGTCAGTTCAGCCTTCAGCCCTTGTCTCCTCCCCAGAGGTTGGGAGGTGGGGCTTAAAGTCCCAACCCTCTAATTCTGCCTCTGTCTGTGGCTGTGCAGCCAGCCACCTGTCATCTCATTAGCATAAAAAGACACTTATCACTCCAGAGAGTCCAAGGGCGTCAGTAGCTGTGTGTCAGGGGCCAGGGGCAGGGACCAAATACGTGTTTCTAAAATCGCAGTGTGGCACACACTTAACCCTTGGGTCTGTTGACATGCTGTTTCTCCAGCCCCAATCCTGTGCTCTCCCCCCGGGACAGGAGTCTTCTCTCACTGGAGACCTTCCCACTTCTGGACACTCCCCAGCACCATCCCCCACAGCTCAGTGTGGCCCCTGCATCTCCCTTGAGACTGAAGTTGTCCCAGCACCTGCCCCTTCACGGGGTAAGGCCTTTTCCCTCTTCTTTTCCATCCTTCCTGCCTTTCTCCCTCCCTCCTTCTTTTCTTCCCTCTTTTCTCCCTCCCTCCCTCTTTCCTCTCTCCCTCCCTCCTTTACTTACTATGCAGTATGCACTGAGTACCACCTGTTTTGTGCCAATCAGTGTGCCAGGGGACACTGAGATGGGCAACTCAGCATTTCTGCCCTTGAGGGGTTCACAGTCGATGGCAGTGTCCAGGTTTGGCCATCTCCTTCTGCAAACACTAACCCTCCCAGCCCAAGTCACTCTGCCTTCTGAGAGTCTAGAGCCAGGTCAATTCAGTGGGCACTAGTCGTGTGGGAGAGGGCAGTGAATGAAGGCACAGCTTTGCTTCCTTTGTAAAAGCTCTGAGTCCTTATGGGTGCCTCTCAGGGGGTGCCTTGGAATTGCTGCCTGCAGCAGCAGCCACTGCCATGGGTCTCCCTTATGCTGGATCCTCCCCATGCCCTGCCTTGCTGTCCCCTCATGTCATCCTACCTCCTGAGATCACCTCCCAAATCAACTGCCTGCACCTGAGTCCTTGCTTCAGGCTCTGCTTTGAGAGAACCCAAATTAAGATCCTGTCTCTGCCCAGTGCTGGGTTTGGTGGGTGTAGGCACAAGCCTGACTGCACCTACTTTGCCAGCGTTGGGTTGAGGGGCAAGAGGAGAGAAGTAGGGAGCCCAGCTGCGGTCGCCAGGCTAAACTGTGACCTTTGCAACTTCAGTAATGAAGCTAATTTTTAAAAATCTCCATCTGCCTGGTTCTTGGATCCACTTCTCAATGTTTCTTAAAGAAAGAAGAGCTGTGACTTGTTAGGATTTCCTCAAATGCCCATATTTATTCAAATGTATGTTGACTGGCTTGTGACTCTATCATTTTTAATCCATTTTATTGAGGTATACTTTATAAACGATAAAATGTACAGCTAACAAATTGTGACAAATTGTATACCTAAGTGACCACCACCTTGATCAAGAGAGAGAACATTCCAAGGTCCCACAAAGGTCCCTTTGTCCTTTTCTGGTCAAACACCACATTTTTTCCCAACCAGGCAACTCCTCGTTTGATTTCAATCACTACGAAATCATTTTAGCTGTATTACAACTTCCTACGCATGGAGTCAGACATACAGAGTGAGCTCCTCTGTAACTAGTTTCTTTCATTTTGGGTTCTAGCTTTTTCCTTTTTATTATGGACTCATGCTCATCACTGTATGCATCTTTGCAAGGTTATGAGTTTTCATTTCTCCTGGGTAAATGCCTAGGAGTAGAATTGCTGGGATATATAGTCGGTGCATGTTTAACTTTATTTTTTTAAGAAATTTCTGTTTTCCCAAGGAGTTCTTCCTTTATATACTCCTACCAGCAACCTATGAGAATTAGAGTTACTCTTACCCACATCCTTGTCTGCTTTGGGTATTGTATCAGTTCATTCTCACATTCCTGTAAAGAAATACCTGAAGGTGTGGTGGCTCTCTCCGGTAATCCCAGCACTTTGGAGAGGCTGGATCACCTGAGGTCAGGAGTTCGAGATCAGCCTGACCAGCGAAATGGAACCCCATCTCTACTAAAAACACAAAAATTAGTTGGGCATGGTGGGGCATGCCTGTAATCCCAGCTGCTCAGAAGGCTGAGGCAGGAGAATTGCTTGAACCCGGGAGGCGGAGATTGCAATGAGCCGAGATTGTGCCACTGCACTCCAGCCTGAGTGACAAGAATGAAACTCCATCTCAAAGAAAGAAGAAGGAAGGAAGGAAGGAAGGAAGGAAGGAAGGAAGGAAGGAAGGAAGGAAGGAAGGAAGAGGGAAAGAAAGACCTTAGTCTGGGTAATTTATAAAGCAAAGAGGTTTAATTGGTTCAGTTTCCACAGGCCGTACAGGAAGCACAGCTGCTTCTGGTTCTGGGTTGGGGAGGTGCCTCAGGGAGCTTTTGTTTATGGTGGAAGGCAAATCAGGAGCAGGCATCTTCACATGGCAGGAGCAGGACCCAGAGAGAGGCTGGGAGGTGCTACACGCCTTTAAACAGCTAGATCCCCTGATAACTCATCACTCACTCCCATGAGAACAGCAGCGAGGGGATGGTGCTAAACCATTCATGAGAACTGTGCCCCCACGATCAATCACCTCCCCCCGGCCCCACCTCCAACACTGGGGGTTCATGAGAACTCTGCCCCCACGATCAATTACCTCCCCCAGGCCCCACCTCCAACACTGGGGGTTCAAAGTGAGACAGTTGGACGTGAGATTTGATGGGGGCACAAATCCAAACCATATTAGGTATTTTCAGAATTTTTCATTCTCGTTTTTTAGTGGGTGTGTAATTGTATCCATCTCTATTGGTCATTCACATACCTTCTTTGGTGAAGCATCTGTTCTTTTGCCCATTAAAAAAACCTGCATTTTGTTTCATTGTTATTGAGTTATAGAAGTCCTCTATATGTTCTGAATTTGAGTCTGTTATCAGGTACATGTGTTGGGAATATTTACTCCTATACTATGTCTTGCATTTTCAATTCCTTCTTTTATACATTTAAAAAATGTATTTTTTAAAATTACTTATTTCCTTTTTGAGATGGAGGTCTCAGTATGTTCCCCAGGCTGGCTTCAAACTCCTGGAGTAATCCTCCTGACTCAGCCTCCCACGAAGCTGGGAATGCAGGTGTGCCACCACACACAGCTCACTTTGGTGTCTTTAAGTTTTGTTATTTTTTAAACAATAAGAAAGCACTATTTTCTTCTAGTATCTTTTTTTTTGCTTTTAAATTTTAAACAGCTTTATCGAAGTATAATTTACATTTTATAAAATTCATTCATTGTAAGTGGTTATTAGTGGTGTTGTTTTAAAGCAGAAAATTTTAACTAAATTAAATCCAGTTGATCCATTTTTTTTTTCTTAGATGATCAAGATTTTTTTTTTTCTGTTTAAGGCATTTTTCTCTATCCCAAAGTCGCAAATATTTTTCTCTGCCTATGTTTTCTTCTAGAAGTATTTTAGTTTTAGCTCTTACATTTCAGTCCCTGGGTTAATGTTTGCATGTGATGATCAGATTGTTTCTAGGTCTTTTCAGTAGACAGAGCTAGGATACCTAGACTATGCAAAACATGGCGTCGTAAGTTTATAATGATGTTTCTACTTCAAATCGGGACTATAGGTTTTTGGTTTATTTTTAAACTTAACCTCTTTAGATTACATCTGTATCTACTTTCTTCCACACCTGAACATCTGGATTTTGAAGGGCACAAGAGATGCTAGAATTTACATATCCCATAATTGCTCATTTTTATTACCTCACCTCACACACAGTCTCATAACACTGAAATGACCAATGACGATGACTGAAACTGTCAAGAATGTCTTGTACATGTGCTTCCTCCTTCTCTTGATTGTCGTTGCTGTATTATGTCTCCATCGTCAGGACATATGGCCAGTGCATGCCTTTTTTAAGCTGTCTTTTGTCCTACTTCTACAGTAAGTATATATTTCATGTTAATGCCTTTCTATCATTTTGGTCATCTGTAGCTGATTCTCTGGTAGATTCCTTAGGAAGGAATACAGAAACAATATTTTCTTTTCTTTGCTTTTTTCTCTTTTTTTTTTTTGAGTTGGAGTTTGGCTCTTGTTACCCAGGCTGGAGTGCAATGGCGCCATCTCGGCTCACCGCAACCTCCGCCTCCTGGGTTCAGGCAATTCTCCTGCCTCAGCCTCCTGAGTAGCTGGGATTACAGGCATGCACCACCATGCCCAGCTAATTTTTTGTGTTTTTAGTAGAGACGGGGTTTCACCATGTTGACCAGGATGGTCTCGATCTCTTGACCTCGTGATCCACCTGCCTCAGCCTCCCAAAGTGCTGGGATTACAGGCATGAGCCACCGCGCCCGGCCTTTTTGCTTTTTTCTTCTCTTTGAGACAGGTTCTCACTCTGTCACCCAGGCTGGAGTGCACTGGTACAATCATGGCTCACTGCAGCCTCAAACTCCTGGGCCTCCTGAGTAATTGGAACTATGGGTGCACACCACCACCACCATGACCTGCCGAGTTTTTTTTTTTTTGTTACTGTTGTATTTTTTTTTTTTTTTTTGGGTAGATTCAGGCTTTTGCCACATTGCTCAGGCTGGTCTTGCAGGGGTGAGCCACCACACCCAGCTAACAATATTTTCTGGTTGCTACATGTTGATGACAGTTTGTGTCATCTTTATACCCTCTATTCTTGAAAACTGGTTTTCTTGGGTATAAAATCCTTGCTTTGCATTTTTTCCTCTTGCTTATCTTAAGTTATTCCATTTTCTAGCATAAACTTATTATTTAAAAAAATCTGATCATAAATCTGATAGTTTTCTTTACCTTATAACTTACAGGTTCTTTGTTCCTAAGCTTTCACAGGACTTATTCCTTAAAGTCTGTGGTTTTAATAGACTCTTTTGGTGTTGGTTGTTCTTGGTAAATTTTTCTAGATACGCAGTGTGCTCTTTCAATACATATCTTCAAATCTTATGTTTTTCTTCTAGAAGAGAGTTTTGGAAGTATAGTCTTTACTATTTTCTGTTCTCTTGCTTTCATTCTACTTTCCAGAGCTTCCCATTATTTATGTATTAGACCTTCTTTGACTATTTTCAATATTTGGTCACATCCTCTCAACACTTTGTCTCTTTGTTTTACTTTTATTTTTACTTTTGTTAAAAAAAACTTAATAGCTTTTTATCTTGGATTTCTCTCAGGGCGTGTTTAATTGTGCTCTTTGCTATTGTGGTCTCCTGGTTTTGTCTTCATTTCTAAAATGAATTTGTCTTCTACTTCTAGTTCTTAGTTCTTTTTTTTCAAGTTTTTCAAGTTCTAATTTATGTTTTTCCATTGTGTCTTGTATTTTATCCCCAATGCCTTTTAGCTTTTTTTTTTTAATAGGAGGTTTCAGTTTGATGTATTTTGTGAGTGTCTCTGGTGTGCTTTCATTGTCTGTAGGGATATTATTCTGATTCTTATTCCCTTTTTTCTTATAACTTCGTATAAGATGTTCCCTGATTACTTCCTGTTGCTCATTTTTGTGTTAATTAGCTTTTCTTGAACTTTTACAAGGAAGCTTGGTTCAGATAACTCTCCTAACCTCACAGAGCTGCTTCTTCTGTTGTCTTCAGGTCGTATTTAAAAATACGGTGTGCAACTATGCCTGAGACCCCTGACTCAGTTCTGCTCCCCACTCTTTTCTGGCCTTTCTTGTTCTGGAGTCTCAGTTGTTTCCTTATGACTCAGCTTTTATTTCCTTCCAGTAGTTTCTTTTCAGTATAGGGCCCAGTCCTGCACTCTTTCTAACACACCACACTAGACAGCTGGAGGTGGATGGAGCCCTAACTTTCAAGTCTTAAGAGTTTCATGGAGTTATTTATGCAGGTGCGATGCCTGTAGGTGACTGACAAAGAACAAATTGAAGGCCACTGCATCGCTATATGTGACACTTCTCAAATGAGAAATGAGAATAAGACAGCTAACTCAACTCAGGATGCATGTTCAGCCTAGATATGGGGCTGGCCAGAGTTTGACTTGTGACCTGATAGGAAATTGAGCAGAGTTTGACTTGTGACCTTATAGGAAATTGAGGTGTCCATTTATTTTCCTTTGGATGAATGTCTGTTCTGAAGTCTGGACATATCAGATTTGAAGTGTTTTCGGTTTTCTATTGAGAGGGGTACGCAGTGGTTTGAATGTGTCCCCCCCAACATTTCTATGTTAGAATCCTCACTTCTAAACTGATGGCATTAGGAGGTGGGGCCTTTGGGAGGTGATTAGATTGTGGGAGCAGAGCTCTCATTAATGGGATTGGTTCACTTATAAAAGTGCCCTGAGAGAGACCCTTTGCCCCTTCTGCCACATGAGGTTAGAATGAAAAAGCAGCTGCCTATGAGGAAGTGATCCCTCACCAGACATGAATCTGCTGCACTTGGGGTTTGGACGTCCCAGCCTCCAGCACTGTAGGAAATAAATTTCTGTTGTTTATAAGCCATCTGGTCAATGGTATTGTGTTACAGTAGGCTGAACTGCTTGAGACAGGGTAAAAGTGCATTGTGACTCTAAAATGTTTGCCAAACTGATTACGGCGTTATGATTATGTTTGAGACTATGGCTTAATTCATTTGTTAGGCAAATATTGGATGAGCATCTGCTGTGGGCCAGGTCTTGCGCAAAGGGCTGAGGATATAGTGGCAGACAAGACAGTATCTGCTTGTAGAAATTCCAGTCCTCTTCTTCTCTTCATGTAATTGAAATTTCATGCATATCAGCAAAATATTTTTAGGTCTGTAAAGTCACAAATTTGCTGTTGAGAATAATAGCTCAGTGAAAAATTTAACCTTGTTGAGAGTAGAATCCTGGCAGGAGGGCATTTGCATTTCTGTCTTTTCAAATGCTGCCACACATACAGAAAAAAACAAACCAAACAAAATTGGTGTTCATGTCTCTGTTTCTGGTTTTAATTTTCTCCTTTGAGGCCCAAATCAGATTTCAGTTTCTAAAGAAGTATATTGTGGTGGAAATGGAGTTGGGATTTTACATTGCATGGAACTCTCCCATTTGAAGCCCTTGTCTTGAATGGGTATTATCGTCTGCTTTCAAGCAGATGTTTCTGTGATCTCCAAACTGGCCCCTCACTGGGGCCTGACTTTATCATGAAATGTGATAAGTGAGGCCAAAGGGTCACCTTTATTGTTCAAGAGAATGCTGAAACATCACAAGAAAACCCTTTACTGTCTGATAACTCGTTGGCAGGATTTACAGCCACTGGGGAAGATGAGAGTGTCTTCAAAGTCTAGCGTCGTGGTTTCCATCAAATGGGAAAGCAGAGGACTCAAGAATGGGATTCGTTTATCAACCTGTGTTCTCTGCATGGTTCGTCTCCCCATGAGTCTATTCCATTCACCAAGCATTTATGCAGCACCATCTTTGTGCCAGGTACCATGCTGCATTCTACCAAGCTGAGACAGCGTTTAAAAGCAGGCTGCAGGAAAAGAGAAAACCAACACTTACTGGCCACTTTCTATGGGCCTGGCGTGTGGCTAGAGGCCTCCACATACGAGGCTTCATTGCAACCCCAGGAAGGATGACAGGGGAGGAACTGGAGGTTCAGAGGAGTTGACTGAGGTCAAATGTGATATCAGGTCTGAGTCTGTCTGAATCCATAGCTTCTACCTAGAAAAAACCTGGGTTGGGGGGTGTGGTGGGGAGCAGCAGAAGCCTCTTCTTGAGTTTCAGCATAAAAATGTTGGGGTCAAATGAAAATCTCATAGCAGATAGTTTGTCTCTGGCTTGGAGGAGTCTGAACAGTTCAATAGATTTTATATGATTAAAATATGCATGCCTGCACACACACACACAGACACACACTTATACACACATATATATCTCCAGACACTACTAAATACATTCTGGCATTTTCTGTGGAGTTGTCCAGAAACAATGAGGCCACCAGTAATTATGACTTTTCTCAATTCCTCTATTCATTATTTATTATATAACCTACAGAGACATGTTAACATGTGGCAAAGTCATAATTGCATAAAACCTTTCTATAGTCAAGATGCAGCTCATCCAGTGGATTCTTCTCACCTCCTCCGAGAAGCCTGCGCTGACATCCTGCTCCCGGCATGGTGCTTGCTCGGTCCCAGCACCTCTGCCACAGCCCAGCATCCTTTGCAGCAGCCGTCTGCTTGTTGGTGCCAGCCCTCATGGAGCCAACAGTCTTTGGATGGGAGACAGAAGGTCAATGAAATAATGGACTTGGGAGAGCTTTGTGAAGGGTAAATGCCATGCGGCTGTCAGTCATTATGCAAGAGACAGAGTGGAGCAGGGTGTGAAGGGCAAAGGGCAGGCAGGCCGTGGTCTGCAGAAGGACGGCCCCTGATGGTGACTTTGGAGGAGCCCTTGATCTGGGGAGTCCTCCAGACTCAAAGACAGGGCAGGCCCAGTGGGAGCCATGCCCAAGGTCAGGGTACTCAAACGATCTCCAGGTCTATCTGTTTTTTGTTGCAAAAGTGATCACCTTGTAGTGGGTGCTTCTGAAAGCTCACGGGTGGTCATAGGTGGGAGCAGGTGCACTGTGAACTCGGCTGATTTGTTTCCACTGTGAGTCTGGCTGCATCAGAATCACCTTGGCCCTTCCTGAGTTTCCTGCAGAGCAGAGGCTGTCCAGCGTACACTACGAGTCCTCAGGAGAGAATCCAGTGATAGGCAGAGCCAGCCCAAGATGTCTGTTACCCTGCGGATGCTCCCATCCGGACCTGCTGGGGAGGCTGGGGCCGGGAGCCCACCTGCAGACACAGAGAAAAGCAGACGGAGACGCCTCCCTTCTCAGAGTTTTTAGGACCATTCACAAGCCTGTCCTGTTTTCAAAGAAAAATCAACCAGGAGTAACAGACTGCATCCTTGTCCCCAAATCCTGTGGCCACTCCTCAGGCCTTGTCCTGCCAGCCGCTCGTCTTACTCTGTGACAGTAAATCCCTGAAAACTTCAGCTCACAGGAGCGTCCCTTTCCAGCCTGTCCTCCGACTCTGCTAAGGACCTTCTTCACTGTCTTATTTAATGTTCGCTCACAATCAGCCCATGAAGCAGATGCTCTCGATGTCACCTCCATTGTGTAGATGGGGTTCTGAGGCACAGAGAAGTTAATTAACTTGTCCCCAGTCACACAGTGTGTGACTGTGGAGCTACAGTCTGATTCCAGGCAGTCTGGCTCTGGGCTCTTAACCGCCACATGTACTGCCACTCACATCAGGTGTATTCAACAAGAGCATCATTACACAAAAGGTGAGGGAGGCACAGGAAAGAATCATTCCTTGGCACTAAGCGTGGCTTGTTCTGTAGCAGAAGAGAGAGACCATGTTGCTTTTAAAGTGTCCAGGAGTAGGACTCAGTTTCCAGCTGCCCTGGCCTGGGATGTGGACTTTTCAGAGCCGGCCTCCCTGCCTCACCCTGCACCTCTCCCCTTTGGCTACATCTTGGCTCCTGTACAGCTGCCTGTCCCCCCTTGACACAGTGAGCCTGGCTCTGTGCGTGTTGAGGGGCAGGCAGGCATTGTCATTGTCCACCCGCCTCCTCCCCTTCCCCTGGACAGAGCGTGTGCTGGGAGCTCCACGCTCCTGCAGCTGGTCTCCAGCGTGGTCCTTATGCTTTGATGATCTGAGGCCGCCCACATTCCTCCCTTGCCTGGACTGCAGGAAGGGGCTCCTGGCAGACCCCCTGTTTCCTTTTTTGCCCCTACAAACAACACACACCCCCAGCAGTCAGAGAGGCCCTGTCAAAGGCGAAAACTGGTCCCGTTGTACCTTCCCACTCCCTCCAATGGCTCAGACCTGGAGTGTGGAACAAAACCCAAGCCCTTCCTGCAATTCACGAAGCCCTGGGCCATCTCCCTGCATCCCCCTTCAGAGCAAATCCTGGATGTCCATCACATGCCAGGCGCTGTGCTAGCTCCGGGCACTTGACTGAGCAAAACCAAAGCCCTGCCCTCCGGGGCTCACAGCCCAGTGGGAAGACAGGCAAACCTGCAGGTGAGGGGGCCACAGGAGCCTCAAGGAGTGCCCAGCAGGTGGGCGGCCAGCCATGTGATTGCCAGGGGCTCTGTGAGAAGGGCCAGCCAGGCAGGCCTCTGGGACAAGGGGACAGCAGGCAGACCTGAGCAAGGGCGGTGCGGGCACAGCTGAGCTGGGGCACAGGGCCCAGGCTGCAGCCTTTCTGTTCTTCCTTACATCTGCTGAGCGTCCAGCACTGGACCTGGGTGCGGCTGCTCAGCCTCTGGGCAGCACCCGGGAGCTTCATGAGGCTCAACGCTTCAGAGGAGCCTTCCCTGTCCCCCCTCTCTCAACTCACTTTGCAAATAAGTAACTGGAGACTCAAAAGAATGAGGAAGTCAGTTCAAGCTCAGCCGGCTTCAAGGCACTCTAGCCATGGTGTGGAACCAACCCCAGAAAGCGCTGTGGTCCCTGGCGTTCAGTATTCTCTTCCTCTCCAGGCCTGCCTCTCTCTAAGGACTTCAAGAAACATGTGCAAGACCCAGCCCCTGGCTCCCAGAGCCCACCATTCCACTTTGACCACCCCTCCCCCAACACCTGGGACTGTCACCATATAGGAGATCGCCCGTGCCCTCCCTGAGCAGCCTCCTGCCCACCTGCACCACCAGTATCTGGACCCCCTTCTCTTCCATCAGCCTCACCTTCCTTGGAGTCTCCTATCCCCCACCCTTAATGTCTTTTCCCTTTGCCTTCTTTCTACATTTCTGTCAACACCCAATCTTGTGCCCACCCAGCTATCTGCCCACTTTACTTCTTGCCTGGCCACCAAGGGTGACTGATGCCACCAAAACCCTGAGGTCTCTAGCCCACCGGGGCCCTCCATGCCTTGGTGATTGTTGGACTCATGCTGGGCCATTCTCTGCATCTTATCCTTCACCAGCGTGCTCAAGCCTCCATTAAACCACAAACATTCCCTTCTCTTCCAGCCTCTCCACTCTCAGGAGAACTGACACCTAATTCATAGAAGGAACTGACTGGGCACAGTGGCTCACGCCTGTAATCCCAGCACTCTGGGAGGCTGAGGCGGGTGGATCACGAGGTCAAGAGGTCGAGACCATCCTAGCCAATATGATGAAACCCCACCTCTACAAAAAATACAAAAAATAAAATAAAATAAAATTAGCTGGGTTTGGTGGTGCATGCCTGTAGTCCCAGCTGCTCGGGAGGCTGAGGCAGGAGAATCGCTTGAACCCAGGAGGCAGGGGTTGCAGTGAGCTGAGATTGTGCCACTGCACTTCAGCTTGGAGACACAGTGAGAGTCTGTCTCAAAAAAAAAAAAAAAAAAAAAAAAAGAAGGAACTGCAGGGCTCCTTTGTGTTGCTCACACCTGCCCTCCGCACACCTGCAGCCCCTGTCCAGCCATGGCCACGTGTTCCCCTCCCACCTGTCTTAGTGGAAAAGGCACCCCTCCTCTAAGTTGAAACCAGTCCCTCCCTCTGTACTCCCAATCTGTCCCTCCTCCCCACTTGGAAGGTCTCTCCAGCCCATTCTTCCTAAAGACGAAGGTGACACTGTTGTGTCTGAGTGGTGTGGAACATATGCTCTGTATCTTGAACTCTTCCTTCTCCACCGTCCCAGGTCTGGGCAATTTGGGGGCCAGAGTGAGGAAAGGGCAAGAATGACCCCAATGTGTAGAAGCTGGGCAGCTGCATATGTGTGTGTATTTTGGCTCCCCAGTTCCTTTGGGGAACTGGCATCTGCCAAACCCCGGGCTTTATCACTGAGGTGTTAAGTTTGTGTTCTCACTACAGAAATCTAAGGGCACTCAGGAGCTCCTCAGGCCACAGCCTCCCCTTACCACCAAATCCAGGCAAGGAGTTGATGCAAAGTCTCAGGGAGACCAGATGGCTCCACTCTTCTGAGCCTTATAGTCTTCAACAGCACACATGACCCAGGGACGGGAACTGGTTGGAATTCATCTATTCCCCCTCCAGTGCTCAGGGACACTGTCGAGACGCTCATGCTCCCCGAACTTTCCAGGACAGTCAGTACCTGTCTATTCCCAGCCAGATAGTTTAGCTGCCAGGCTTCCAATAAATTCCCTCTTGCTTATGTCGGCAGAGCTGGTTTCTGTTGCTTGCACCCAGCACGCCTACCTGAGGCAGAGAAGGTGCGGCCATCGTGTCTCAGCTGTGAGGAACACAACCCCCATCCAACTCACTCCAGCACAAGCGAGGTGACTGAAGGATGGAAGGACTCTCCTAGAAAGGAGATGCGGGAAGGACAGCTGGGCCTCATGGGAACTGGAATGACATCAAGACACATTTTCCAGAGGCCACCTGGATGCTCCTCTGCCTCTTCCTGCTGGCTCCATCCCCCGCCCCACCACAGACCGGCTTTCCCAGCCTACTCACAGCCCCAGCCTCCTTCCCTGCTGACTCCGACATAACTCTACTGTCCAGTCTTCATGTCACTTAGTTGAGATTCTCAAGAAAGAAAGAGTCTAAAGGGCTCTGATAGGTTTGGGATCCCCCAGCCTCCTTCAGGCTTATGGGAGAAGATTCCATATGGAAGCTTCCTGGACAGCTGAGTCAGGAGGCAAAGGTGAGCTTGGCAGGTAGGCGAACCAGCTCTTCCACTAGACACCAAATGAGCCAGCTAAAGCTGGCCTGGGGGGACAATGGTGACAGTTCTGGGCAGGGTGCACAGGAGGCAGGTTTGAGACCTCTTTGCGTGGATGCCCCAGTAAGCATTTCATTTCATTTTTTTTTCTTTTCTTTTCATTGAGATGGAGTCTCACTCTGTTGCCCAGGCTGGAGCACAGTGGTATGATCTCAGCTGACTGCAGCCTCCACCTCCTGGTTTCAAGTGCTTCTCCTGCCTCAGCCTCCCAGCCTCCCGAATAGCTGGGATTACAAGCATGTGCCACCATGCCTGGCTAAGTTTTGAATTTTTTTTTTTAAGTAGAGACTGGGTTTTACCATGTTGGTCAGGCTGGTGTTAAACTTCTGACCTCCGGTGATCTGCCTGCCTCGGCCTCCCAAAGTGCTGGGATTACAGGCGTGAGCCACCACACTAGGCCCCAGGTAAGCAATTCTGAAAAGCCCCCCACCCTGGGAGCTGCTCCGAACACTCCCTGGACAAGGCCCTCCCTGCGCCTGCATTTAGACACAGAATCGTTCTTCCTTCAGAGGGTTCTGGTGCTGCGCCCTCCTGTGAGGCGTCACTCCTGCATCCCCCTTCCTGTCTACCAGCCCCCCAGACTGAGCAGGACTTTCTCACTGTGGATGTCAGAATCTCAAACTAGTTAAACCGAAAAAGGGGATTTATTGACTCATGTAACTGAGAAGTCCACAAGTGGAGCTGGCTTAAGGACTGAAATACTGTTATCAGCCCTCTTGTCTCTCTCCCCCAACCTCCCTGCTGCACACACACACCCTCTGCTCCCCTCTGCCATGGGCCCAATTGCATGATGCCCAGTTTCCTACTGCAGATGAGCTCCTCCATGCAGGGGGAGAAAAGGGCAGGAGCTTCAGGTGCCTGTCATCCCAGCTTAGCCTTAGGGTAAGCTTAGGTCTTCTTTCTCCAGCCTCCATAGGTAGAATCCCAGCTTGGGATTGGTCAATTGGAGTGACCTGTGTTTCCTGTATTATCACCATGACTAGGTCCGGGAGGTGGGAGGTTCTGACTGTCAAGGCCTGGGTCACGCGCGCATTCCTTTGGCCGGAGGCTGACTTGCAGCTATACTAGAATCACATGCAGGGAGGACAGGTCAGTAGGAGGAAGGATGATCCTATTTCAAGAAGTTGTAGGAAGGGATGTGAGACAAATAGAAATGGCAGATGACCTCTGCACCACTTTGTCTGGGGGCGCAGGTTGGCGGGACTCCTGGATCTTTGGGAGATATTTCTTCCCCACCTCATCTTTCTGTGCCATCTGTACTCTCTCTGGCTGGTACTCTTTCTGTCTTGTCTGGCGAGTGTTCCAGCACACTGTCTGCCTTTGTGAAAGGTCACAGAGTATAAATACGTGTGGAAACATAAAAGCAGACATTGCTAATTAGATTTCTCACTTGGGGTCCACATTCCCTCCTTCCAGCCCAGGCTGGGAACGCACGTATCACCCCACTTCTGTATCCCTTTTTCTGAAGGTGATTGGGTTTCAGATTCTGTTAATATTAATTCTGCATCTTCTGGGTGTCCAGCACTTTTGCATCTATTATCTCCCTTAAGCCCCGGATTACGGCTGGGGAGCCCAAGACTGAAAGAGGCGAACACCTGTTGTCTTAGTTTCCTAGGCTGCTGTAACAAATGACCACAGACTGGGTGGCTTAAAAAAAAGAAGTTTATTCTTGTACAGCTCAGGAGACCAGAGGTCCAAAATCAAGGTCTTAACAGGGCTGGTTTCCTTGGAGGGCCGTGGGGAAGAACCCACTCCCGACCTGTCTCAGAGCTTCTGGTAGTTGCTGGCGACCCTGGCATTCTGTGGCTGTAGCTGCTGACTCCAACCTCGGCCTCCATGCTCACAGGGCCATCTTCTTATGAGAACACAGGCATATCGGATTAAAAGCCCAACCTCGTTTTAACTAATTACACCTGCAATGACCCTGTAGCCAAATAAGGTCATATTCTGAGTTACTGGGAGTAAAATCTCGATGTATCTTTTCGGGGGGGCACAATTCAACTCCTAAAACCCATTAAGCAGTGAAGCCAGGCCTCGAACCCATGTCTAGCTCCAGAGCCCATACTGCAGAGCCCATTCCAGCCTGAAGCTGATGAATACGATCCATAGCCACTGTTTTCAGGAGACTGTGGTATACGGCAATTCCTTACATACTTACTACTTAAAAATCATAACGGCCCTACAAGGTAGGCAATGGGGCCATCATTTTCTAGGTGAGGAAATTAGGGCATGCCAAGGTGGAATGCTCAAAGTAACACAACCACTTAGGAACAGAGTTGGGATTTGAGCAGGTGCACCTGACTTCTCCTCCAAGGTGCTCCCAGCCCTGCCTTGCTGAGCTAGAGGGCCCAATATACACATTGACAAAATGCTATGGGAACCCTGGATAGGCAGAGACCACTGCTGCCTGCAAAGTTTGGGAGAAGGCTGGCAGAGAGAGAAAAATCTGGAAATCCTTCCTGGAGGAAGTGACATTTTAGCTGGACCCAGAAAGATGAGTCAGATTTAGTGGGGCAGCGATGAGAGGGGAAGATGCTTCAAACAAGGCAGAGAGCAGAAGCAAAACCTAAATCCAGGGAAGGATTTGGGGGACAAAGGTAGTTCTGTCTGGCTCGTCCATAGCCCACAGTTTCACGAGGGTGTAAAAGAAAAGGGGCTCACTTGAACTGGGGATCCAAATGAAGTCTCTGTGTTTACTTGCCCTCCAGCTTCCCCTGTTCTAGTGGAAATTTGCTTCTAAAGCTGCATGTGTTTCAAGAGAGGGCACAATCCCAGGAAGGCAGGGGAAGCCCAAACAAACGAGACCGGCTGAGTGGGGTCCACTCCCTTTCTCCTTCTCACATACCCCATCCCAGCCCAAAAACCAGAGAGCTGAGCTGAGAAACTCTCTGTCTCTGGAAAGCCCAGCCTTGCCTCATTCTGATCCACCCAAGTGAAAAGGTTCCCAGTGTGTTTTTGCAGTTGCCATGGGCTTTCTTTCTGCGTCAGACATTCAGTCTGTCAGACATGAAATTGAATAATATTTTTATTTTTAGGCACAGGTCACGGAGTCTTTTCTTTCTGCTGCCGGGTTCGCCCCCACACTGGAACTCTAGGGAATTGGGTCTCTGGAAGCCTGGGAAATGAATAGCTTCAGCAGGAAGCTGGTGGGTGGTGTTCTGTCTGAGCTGGACACTGTGTCGTGGAGTGAGATGACCTCACTCTGGTAGGTGTCCCTTTTGTGTCTTGGAAAGGCAGCTGGTTTTGGCCAAGACCTGGGGGCAAGTCGTGCCCATGTGTCAAGGCTGGCACTGTGGGAGGGCAGGTGGGTGGAGTGGACCTGCCGTGGGTGGTGGAGGATGCCCAGATGTCCAGTGGCATGTGGCAAGGGTGACAGGGAGCAGGTGACCACACCAGCAAATGGTCAGGCTCCACAGAGAGCCATGGGGTGCCCAAAGGTAGTTTGCTGGCATCACAAGGAGGCAGGAAAGAGCTTCACAGTTCTAGTTAAAGGGGGAAATTCAGAAATAGGACCCTCATATCAGGGGCCAGTTCCAAGAACAAAGCAGGACCCCAGGCTTAGAACAGGATGCCTCAGCCTTGGCACAACTGGCATTTGGGGCTGGATAGTTTTTGTCATTGGAGACGGTCCTATGTATTGTAGGAAATTTAGCAGCATTCCTGGCCTTCACACACTAGATGTTAGTAACACACCCTCCCCAGTTGTAACAACTAAAATGTCTCTAGACATCGCCAAATGTCCATAGAGCAGGGAGGCAAAACTGTCTCCTGTTGAGGCTGAGAAGTATTTGGAAAATGAACACGTTTGGGATTTGAGAGGCAGACTCAGGAGCAAAGGAGTAAACAAAGATTCAGTTAGTGGAATAAATGATGACTCCTCAGCTTGCCCCACGCTGGTTAGGATCTTGAGTGGCAAACAGTGAATGTCAGTTGTTGCTAACATTCCTGCTACGGTTTGAATGTGTCCCCAGAAGTTCATAGGCTAGAAACTTAGTCCTGAATGCAACGGTGTTGAGAGGTGAGACCTTTGAGAGGTGAGACCTTTAGGAGGTGATTAAGTCACGAGGGCTCTGTCCTCATGAATGAATTAATTCCATTATTGTGGGACTAGGTTCCCTATGAGTTTGGCCTACTTCCCCCTCTCTCTCACCATGTGACACCTTCTGCCATGTGGTGACACAGCAAGAAGGCCCTCACAAGATGCCAGTACCTTGATCTTGGACTTCCCAACCTCCCGAACCATAAGCCAATGCATTTCTGTTCATTATAAATTACCCAGTCTCAAGTATTCTATTATAGCAGCACAGAAATGAACTAAGATAATTCTGAAAAGGAAATGTACAGAAAAACTGTTCTAGAGGTAGGGGGGCATTCCTCAGTAAGAAGAGTCTGGAAGATCTGGCTTATCAATGACAGGAGTCAAGAAAGCCTCTGTTTGTTCTTCTGTATAATGGGGGTAATAACAGTGCTGGCCTTATAGAGCCATTGTGAGGGTTAAATGAGTTATTATAGCTATCCAGTACATGATAAGCACAGCGTGAGAATTAGCTACTGTAACTATTACTGTGGTTATTTTAGTTTTGTTACTTCCCTGTTCATGATCTGGTTGTGGCCTTTCTTTCCATCTTCACCACCCTACCTCTTGCCTCAACATTCCCAGTCATCCCTGGCCATCTGTGGGCCTCTCAAATGCTAAGCCATTTCACATTTTCACCCAGCTGAAAAAATGTCTATGGAATTTGTCTCAAGGTTCTGTTGCTCTTATCTTCAAAGTGTTTAGACAGAGAATAAGCCTGCCATTTTGAAGTAGCAGGTCCCAGAAATATTTCTCAGAGGAGGTGATGAAGTGTTAAATGCAGCAGGGCTTTCCTGAGACGTGATTTGCCCCGGACCATGTGAGGGGCAAGAGAACAGCTCAGCGAACCAGAGGACAGGCTGGAACCGAGGTCAGAAGAAAGAATTCTAGCGGGGGCTGCGATTTGCATGTCAGCCTTTGTAGAGCACGTGGAGACAGAGGTGATTTAAGATGGTTGCATCTTTTCTGCTTTGAGCTTAGAAGAGGAGAAAATCTAGGGAAAGGGACGTAAGTCATGGAGAGAACAGGGAAAGGTAGCCCCTGAAACTTGCTGCTTTGGAGTCATGAGGCGCAGCCAATGGCATGGGGAAACTGCACCGCCATTGCCTCTGCCTCAGACGGTGGACTGCACTCTAAGGGGCTTTAGCAGCAAAAAGGTGAGATTTTTAATGTTGGAGCCATTTGTGGTGTGAGAAGGCCTGTGGATGGGTAGCTGGCACTTTTCATCACCTGGGAGCAGAAGTGAGCATACAATAAAAGGCTTCTTTTCAGAGCAGACCATGGGAAACTAGTCTTGGAGTGAGTAAGCAGGAACTGCTGACTTTCGTCTAGAAGGTATGGGACTTGCACCCAGGTGTTGTGTTTATGTTAAGCTTGCTTCATATTGAATCTGGACTTGAAATTGTTATGCAAAGAGGAGTCACTGTGGGTAATTAAATATTGATGCTCTTATTTAACAACAATTTCCATTTTAGTAAAGAAAGCAGACTTTAATCCCCTGCCACTTCTCACCTTTTCCTGGAGCAACCCCAGCTTCAGGTGAGCCCAGAACAGCACTTAGCACTGGTCACCAAAGGCAGCTGCTAGAATGACAGGCAGAGGGGAGCTTTACCAAGCCAGCCCTGGACCACAGCAGGCAGCCTTGGCGACAAACTAAAGGCCTGATCTCTGGCTATCACAAAGCCTGAGTTCAAGTTCTGGCTTTGCCTGGAGCTAGCAAACTTAATTCCTCTGAGCCTCACTTTCCTTGTCTATAAAATGGGCATGAGGATCTCTGCCCCATGGGAATGCTGTGTAACTGAAACGAGATAACAGGTGTTAATGGTCCCCAGGCATATGGTGCACAAAAATCAAGAGAGGGATGTTAAAATGCAGGTTCCCAGGCATCTCTTCAGATTTTCTGATTAAGTCAAGTTGGGATTCTGGGACCTTCTTACAAACTTCTAGGTGATTCTTATCTAGCCATGTTAGTAAGAAACACTGATGTCTAAAGAGCATTTAGTAACAAGCCCAGCACACTGTAAGTCTTCAATACATGTCATTGGTAGCTGTTCTTATAATTATTAACAATAATGGTACATGACAAACTCCCCAAATCCAGTAACTTAAAACAATAAGCATTTGGGGTTTTTTGTTTGTTGGTTGGTTTTTGGTTTTGTTTTGCTTTCTTGCTTAGGATCGTCTTGGCTATGTGGGCTGTTTTTTGGTTCCATATGAAGTTTAAGGTGGCTTATTCCTTTCCTGTGAAGAAGGTCAATGGTAGCTTGATGGGGATAGCATTGAATCTATAAATTACTTTGGGCAATATGGCCATTTTCACGATATTCTTTCTTCCTCACCATGAGCATGGAATGTTTTTCCAACTATTTGTGTCCTCTCCTACCTCCTTGAGAAGTGGTTTGTCGTTCTCCTTGAAGAGGTCCTTCATGTCCCTTGTTAATTGTATTCCTACGTATTTTTTTTCTCTTCATAACAATTGTGAATGGGAGTTCGCTCATGATTTGGCTGTTTGTCTATTACTGGTGTATAGGAATACTTGTGATTTTTTTGCACATTGATCTTTGTATCCTGAGACTATGCTGAAATTGCTTATCAAATTTATTAAAGTATGATAAACAGTAAAGTTTCATGAGAACACACACACACACACACACACACACACACACACACGCCCACAAAAACAAAAAACAAAAAAAATAAGCATTTGTTTATCCCAGGAATATGCGGTCAGTGCTGCAGGCTGGTATCAGCTAGGTGGTTCTTCGGTGATGGCTGGGCTCACTTAACCGGTTCAATAGCAGCTGTCTGTCCACTGAAATGACGGAACAAATAGGCCACGTGTCTCTGTAAAATGGGCATGAGCATCTCTGCCCCAAGTGCCATGAGAACATGCTAATCTAGCCGGTTCTCTTGGAGGTGGCAGAGTTGCTAGGGCTTTCAGGCCTCTGCTTACTGTCACCTTTGCTTCCATCATTGGTCAAAACAAGTTGCATAGTTGAGCCTAGAGCCAAGACATGGGGATCACCCCACCCGGAGCAGCGGCCCCTGATAAAGCACATGCCACAGGGAGCCGGTAGAGGGAGTGTGAAGATTTGGGACTAATCACAAGTATTGTTGTAGAAAATATCAAAGTTCACTGTCTTTGTCTACCGAATTTTGCTTCAATGAGCATGCATTACATTTTCAATCAGAAACAAATTTAGCTATTACCACTTGGAAACAAAAATAGTGCTTAGAAAACAAGAGAGGATTATTACGAGGATTAAACAAGATTTAAACATGTCAGTGCATGAAGAAGTGCATTACAAGCTGCCCAGAAGCCTGAGGGATGGCGTGTTCAGAACCAGGCCCCTGGCTGGATGTGAAGAGCCCCTTCTCCACTGGGCCTGCCGTCGGCTCTGCATCTGGCTATGCTGTTGCGACATCACCCTGACATTAGGATGGGGTGCTAACACACCCCTTACCCCTCTGGAGCCCCAGTGGTCACTTGGTGAATGAGTTTCAGGTAGCAAAACCACAGTCTTCCTCACTTTTGGGGCTTCTCTTTACCTTCCCCTTTATACAACCTCTTGGAAAGTTACTTTCCTTGTCTCCTAATAGACTGAGAGCTCCTCGGAGGGCAAGGCCACATCCCCAAAGTACATCATAAGAGCACTCACCAAAATAAGAGTCACTACCACTTTTTTGAGCATTTATTATGCTCCAGGCACAGTGCTGAGTTTTGTGTATTAGCTCATTTAATGCTTCTAGTGACCCTGTGAGGTTGTGTATGAGTTTCCTATGGCTGCCATAGCAAACTACCACATACCTGGTGTCTGAAAATAGCACAGATTTATTAACTTAAGTTACAGAGTTCAGAAGTCCTAAAATGAGGCTAAAAATCAAGTCATTAGGTCTATGTTCCTTCTGGAGGATCTAGAGGAAAATCCATTTCTTGCCTTATGCAGCCTCTAGAAACCATGTACATCCCTTGGCTTGTGGTTCCCTTCCAGCAATGGAGATAAATGGATGGGGATATGGATGTATACAATGTACAGAAGGGTGGATGGATGGATAGATGGGAGGATAGATAAATGGAAGGATGGATGGATGGAAGAATGGATGGATGGTTGGATGGGTGAATGGATGGCTGGATGCATGGATGGGTGAATGGAAGGGTGGATGGCTGATGGATGAATGAATAGAAGGATGAATGATGGATGGATGAGTGAATGGAAGGTGGATGTATGTGTGTATGTGGATGGATGGTTGGAGAGATGAACAGATGGATGGATGAATGGATGGATGAATAGATCATCAGATATATGGATGGATGATGTATGGATGGTTGGATAGATGGATGAATGAATGGATGAATGGATGGATGACTGGAAGTATGTATGGATGGATGGATAGATGGAAGGATAGATAAATGGAAGGATGGATGGATGCATAAATGGATGGAAGGTTGGATGTATGGATGGATAAATGGAAGGATGGATGGATGGGTGGATGACTGAATGATGGATGGATGGATCGGTGGATGAATGAAAGGAGGGTTGGATGTATGTGGGTATGTATGTACGTATGGATGGCTGGATATATGGATGGATGAATGGAAGGGTGGATGGCTGGATGATGGATGAATGAATGGAAGGATGGGTGGATGGATGAATGAGTGAATGGAGGGTTGAATGTATGTGTGTATGTATGTATGGTTGGAGAGATGAACAGATGGATGGATGGATGGTTGAATATATGAATAGATGATGATGGATGGAGGGATGGATGAATGGATGGATGGTTAATTGTATGGATAGATGGATGGATGGATAAATAGACACTCAAAGTCTTCAGTCTCTAGACTTCATCTCTATGGCTGAGACAATGGGAAAGCATTTCTCTTTTCCACCCCCATCCCTAGAGCTGTCATTGTTTTTCACGTCCATCAGCATCAAGATACTTCCTACTCAACTTAGTGGATGAGAGCCTATTCTCTTTCCAAATCCCTCACTGAACCAGTCCACCCCAGTTATGAGAGAATAAGTATGTCATCTAATTACCAATGATGTCAGTCAAAGAACTTTAAACAAATCGATTAGTTCTGCTTGTATTTGTTGATTTCAGTGGACATCATGACATATTTAACAGCAATGTAATGTGGAACAGATGGGAAAGACCCCAGTTTTCAGGGCCTCTTCATCTCTCCCGCCTTCTACCAAGAGCCAAAACCAGGTGACCTTTTAGGACACTTTATGGGCTGGAGGGCTGCCAAGAAATTGCTCACCCGGGACCTGCCAGTACTGGCCCAGCCTGATAATGCCTGCTGGGTTCTTCATTGAAGACAATCAAGTTACAATCCTTGGGAATGCTGGAAATTCAACAGTGGATCTAGATACAGTATTGGGGTGAAGCCCTCCCAAGCTTTGTGCATTTATCATTGTGTTTCCACTGAGTGCTGATTATGTCATGGAATTTCCATCCACAAAACCAAAATCTTGGGAAATCACCAAGGAGTAAACTTCAATTTGGCTATGTGCTGAGCAACCTTGGGAAAATTAGTCATCTCTCTGAGCCTGTGTCTTCAGCTGCAAAATAAGGGAGAAAAGCCAGCTGGATGAGTCATGAAGCCTGAATGAGACAATGTTTGTAGAAGCCCAGTGGGCACCTAGCAGGTGATAATGATAATCTCGGCCCATGTAGGTGGGACCGAGTTTAGAACTCTAGAGCTATTGAGAAACATTTCACATGCACGTGGTCTGTGGACTTGCATCCCACACCAAATTTTAGAATTTTTGAAATGAAAGGAATCTTGGGGATTATTTAAACCAAAGCTTGCAAAGTAATGATCTGTGGGCCACACCCAGCCTGACAGCACACGTACACGTGCACAGTTAGCACAGGTATTTTTTTTTAATATTCAAATTAGTTGCCACCTAACAGAATTTTTTAAAATGTGAGATCTTGAATGATTGAGAAACTGTCAGTCTAACCCAAAGCCCACATCCCCACATGGCAATGACTGGACAAAGATCCCAACCTTCCTTCTTTTAGGATGGTTATATACTTGGTCTGATGATGTGGTTTGGATTTATGTCCCATCCAAATCTCATGTGGAATTGTAATCCCCAGTGCTGGAGGAGGGGCCTGGTGGGAGGTGACTCACGATAGTGAGTGAGTTCTCGTGAGAGTTGGTTGTTTAAAGGTCTGTAGTAGGGCTCGCTCTCTTCCTCCTGCTTCAGCCCACATAAGACGTGCCTGCTTCTTCTTCACCTTCTGCCGTGACTGTAAGTTTCCTGAGGTCTCCCAAGCCAGGCTTCCTGTAGAACTTGTGGAACTCTGAGACAATTAAACCTCTTTTCTTTATAAATTACCCAGTTTCAGGTAGTTCTTTATAGCAACGCGAGAACAAACTAATACACCTGGTCTACCCAGATGTTTCCTATCTGGGTTCTGTAAGCACGTTAGTTCACAGAACCCAGATTGACAGCAATTCCTTTGCTTTTATAGATAATGAAACTGAGACCAAAGTGAAGATGACAATAAGCCCCTCCCTATGACTGTCACGGGAGACATCACCAAGAGACCGTGCAGCTCTTTGCTGGAGCACAGTCTCAGAATCCGTCTTAACACAGTGCTCTGTGTTAAGTGCTCTGTTTTGGCAGCCGTTCAGATAACCAATCAGGTATCTCAGGGATAAGAAGATTTTGCTCAGGATTTCCTAATTCTGCTCTATTAACCTTAAGGGCTTGCTCTTTCATCTGCACCTGATAGTTTTGGGATTGCAAAGTGAAGAGACATAAATAGTGGCTTTGCTTCCTTACTGTGTTGCAGGTTTGTGCTCTCACAAGAGATCACTGGAGGGCAGGGCTGGACAGCAGCAGAGCCATTTTCAGGCTATGACCTTGAGGTCACCTTTCTACCTCTCTCAGCCTTGTTCTCCTCTTCAGTAGAAGAGACAAAAAAGCCTTTGATGTTATTGTAAGAATCAAATGAAAGACTGTGGGTGGAAGCCCAGCAAACTGTGAAGGTTGCATAATCATTTTGCTAACCATGGTGTTCAGTACCCACAGGTAAATGGCTCCTCTTTGACTTCCCCTGACTCTAGGATAAATTTGAATTTTGACACATATTAGAACATAGCTTGGGAGATATTCTGGCAGACACAGACTATATATTTAGTGTTTGACTTCCCGGGCCTGTGGTCAGGGTTGACATGCACTTCAGCAAAAACATGATTGTAAGAAAATATTTCATTAATTGAATGTAATCTCTTTCTTTATAACCCCTGCATTACCAACATCCTCCCTGACCCCAAAAGCAAGGCTTGCTGCCTGCACAGATGCCTGCCCCATTGGCCCAAGCCACACCCCTCAAGACCTCGTCCAGCAATACACGTTAGCCCCCACGACCATGTTTTCCTTTCCAAACCCAGTTTAAAAAAAGAAAAGAGTCCCTTCTCTTTTCTTTATGCAGAGTAATCCAGAAATTAGGCACCATATCCGGAACACAGACATGACCCCAAATTTAATTTTCTGGTTTCTGCAGAGCTGACTTAATCAGACCAGAGCTGAGGAGGGATCCCCTAGGGATGTGTCCCCAGAGCTCTGCTGTGGCCCCCAACCTGACAGCCCATGAGACGCAGTCACAACGCTTTGCCCAGAGCACCATGCGTCTGTGCCTACATAGGTCTCTGTGTGTGGTGTGGGTGTGCACCTGTGTACTTGGCCTGCATGTCTGGCAATTGTGTGTGATGACCATCTGTATCTGTATCTGTGTGTATCTCTGTGATGTCTGTGTGTGTATGTAGTATAGCTGTATGTGTGGTGTATGTGTGCATCTGTGTGTGTTTGGTGTGTGCATATCTCTGTGTGGTTTGTGTTTTGTGTGTATGGCATGTGTGTGTATGCATGGTGTGATTGTATGTGTGCAAGTGTGTGTATACATGGAGTGTGTCTGTGTGTGCCTCTGTGTGTGTGGTGCGTGGTTGTCTGTGGTGTGTATACTTGCACACAGGTATGTGGTATATTTGTACGTGTGTGTGTGTGTGTACTGTGTCTGTGTCTGTGTGCCTCGGTATGTGTGGTGCATGAATGTGTAGTGTGTGTGCACAGGCACTCAGGTATGTGCACGTGTCTGCAGTGTGTGTCTGTGTGCCTGTATGGCCTGTCACCCATGCCCCAGGATGAAGAATTGATCGTGGGCTCACTCCTGGGGTTCCTTGGGACTATCCTGTGCCTTGTTCTCTCTGTGTGCTCCTCATGGTTATGGAGGAGAATGGTTTGAAGACTGATGGTGCTGAGAGAGATTTCCAAGGTGATTCACATCTAAACTCCCCATTTGACAGAGAGGGACCTGAGGTACAGAGAGGGAATGGGGCTTACCAGAAGTCACAAGGCAAGCTGGTGGCGAGTGAGAGGCTGGAACCGATTTCTCCTGCCCCCCACCCAGTGTGCTTTCTCCCTGGCCCCCTTTAGGAAGGTCAGAGCCAGCCTGCTGGGAGCTGGTCATAGGGAAGGACCTTGCTGGGATTTGGGGGTGGACAGCTTAGCTACATGGAGTAACCCAGTGGGAAATTGCACAAGCGATGTCCTTGAGCATGAGTTGACAAACGCTTCTGTGAAGGACCAAAGAGTAAATATTTTAGGCCTTTGCAGCACAAAAGGCAAAGTTGAAGCTATTTTGTTGGTACTTACATAACCATTTAAAATGTAACCCATTTAAAAATTTAAAAGCCATTCTTACTCCTTGAGCTGTGTGAAAACAAGCGGCAGCTGGATGTGACCCACAGGTCTACCCCTGGCCGAGGCTCTGGGGCTCAAAACAAACAAGTAAACAAATCTGAACTCAGGAAACCCCAAACAACAGCAAACACGAGAAGGTCAGTGCCAGCCGCCGAGAGCACAGAACACGCAGCAAACAAAGAGCCATCCTGGTGCTGCGTGAGACGTGCAGAGCTGAGGTCACAAACTGGCCTGGAGACACAGGAGGTTGGAGTCCAGGTGTATTGGTGCTCAACTACAGACTGTCATCAGAGAGAGGCTCCGTTTCCCAGGAGGGTCCAAAGTGAGGCAATAGAGAGGAGCTCCATGGCGGGAGCAGTGCTCAAGGGGGCAGGAGCCCTGTGGGCTGGAAGGATGTTGACAGATGCTTGTCCAGTTTTCTCATGGGTGGTAACCTCACACTGCCCAGCCTCAGGGCCATGGTCTACTTGCCGAATGAATGTCCAGGCCTGAAACCTTTGCCCAGTGTCTCATTTGGTCATTTTGTGAGCTGCATGTGTATGTGGGTGTTTTAGTCCGTTTGGGCTGTTGTAATGAAATATCATAGCCTAGATGGCTTATACACAACAGGAATTTATTTCTCATGTTCTGGAGGCTGGGAAGTCCAAGATCAAGGCACCAGCAGTTTCAGTGTCTATTGAGAGCATGTTTCCTGGTTCATAGATGGTGCCTTCTTGCTGTGTCCTCGCATGGTTGAAGGGGCAACTCTCCCTCTGGGGTCATTTTAATAATCCCATACATGACAGCTCCCCCACCATGACATAATCACCTTCCAGAGGCCTCACCTCCTAACACCATCACCTTGGGAGTTAGGATTTCAACGTACAAATTGGGAATTGGGGGTGCCTACAGGCCATACCAATGGTCACACTCCCCAGGATACCTACTCCTGCTGGAACCCCCTAACCCTCAGCCCACCCCATAGCTTCACTTGGCATCCCCCATGACCAGTTGTCTTCAGAATAAAGAATTTGAGGCCAGGCATGGTGACTCACGCCTGTAAGTCAGGAGGCCAAGGTGGCTAGATCACTTGAGGTCAGGAGTTCGAGATTAGCCTGGCCAACGTGGCGAAACCCCATCTCTACTAAAAATACAAAAAATTAGCTAGATGTGGTGGCATGTGCCTGGACTCCCAGCTACTTGGGAGGCTAAGGCAGGAGAATTGCTTGAACTCAGGAGGTGGAGGTTGCAGTGAGCTGAGATCGCATCACTGCATTCCAGCCTGCGTGACAGAGTGAGACTCTGTCTAAAAAAAAAAGGATTTGAGCCTAGTTGACCTTGCTTGATGTAATGAGACTAGTTAGCAGTATAATGCTATAGGATTGCAGCCCCTGTGAAGCCTGGTGATGAAAGACAATGGAGAGGGAACGTTCCCAACTGTCTTTGAAATGTATATATAATAGTTCATTTTTCCTGGAAAGAGAAATGACCGAGAGTAAGATCTACACGGATGAGCAGGCGCTACCCAGCTCCAGAGAGTATGCTTCAGGAAGGCAGGGTTTGGGGGTTTGTGTTTTGTTCACCATTTTATTTATTCCTGACATATAATAAGAGCTCAATAATACTCTTTATTTGAATATTCTTTACTTGATTCTTTCCTTCAGGATAGTCAAGGGCTTGAAAAGGACAAGAATGGGGATTGATAACACTGAGGTCTGAGGAAATATACGTGAGTAGCCCTTTCAGTGAAATCATGGGTGTACTGTTTGAATGCTCATCAAAAGTCCGTCTATGTAGAGAAGGCTCTTGATAATCGGGTGTCCAGTATGGTCCTGGGTATGTCAGTTCAGTTGCTCATGAACAAGGGGGCCTGGTGGCAGGGATGTGACAGTCAACCTCATAATTTAGTTCACAGACTTCAGGACATCAAGTACAATTGTGAATGAACCACAGGAAAACTAATAGAGCACAGAAATGGATAAATTGATAAATGAGACGTTTTGCTAAGCACTCACTTGTTCGTATGTGGGTAGATACAATAAGTGGAATGGGAGCTTATTGTTTCCACTGATGTTTTTGTTTGGAAGTTTAAACATGGAAATTGGGGTGCACAGGGACCAGAGGCATGGGCTGTGGGGGATACTGTGGATGTGCTTATTCATCACCCATTAAACTCCTTGCAAGATGCTTTCCCGTAATGCAGAAGGGTAAAGCTCAAATGGCATTGGCCGAGTGTCATGGCTCACTCCTGGAATCCTAGCACTTTGGGAGGCTGAGACAGGAGTCCGAGATCAGCCTGGGCAACATAGGGGGACCCTGTCTCTTCTTTAAAGAAAATCACCTAAAACAATAAATAAATAACATGGCCTATCCCTGCCTCCTTTGCTGCCGTGTTCTGGCTGTGAGCTAGGTTTTCCCAACTCCGATTCTCCTTCATGATGCTGAGTGTGGGGGGAGGTGCGCGAGGAGACAGGGGCACCCCTTTGCTGCAGTGCGGCGACGGCGAGGCCTTTAGTCGGCAGAGCAGTGCTCTCCTGGTTTGGCAGCCTCCCAAGGGCGGTAGGAGCTTTCTCCACCATGGAAGAGGCAGCGTGGTCCTGAGGCTGAGCTCCTCCTGAACCCTCAGATTAGAGTCGGCTTCTTCAACAATTTTGTGAGCCACTTTATACCCATCATAAATCCCTTTCTCCTTAAGCTAGTTAGAGTGGATTCTCTTTTCTGCAACTGACCGCTGACTGATTCTAGACTCTCCCCTTTACAAGCATCCCCAGGACACTTGTAAGCCCATAAAGGAGACCCTGGACTACTGGCAATAGTTGTAGGACAGGACTTTGGGGTCAGACTATGCATCCTAGAGAACTTCAGAGAAGATGCTTCTTCAGAACTGCCTAGCATGACCGGGAAGGCCTTTGGGATGGGGTGGAATAAGTACCTTTCAGTTAAGGAGTGCATCCTATGGGCCGAGCACCCTTTACACACACTATCCCATTTAATCCGCACAACCACATTCCTTTGAGATAAGTATACAAGAAGATGGGAGAACTTTCTTAAGGTCCAACGCCTTGCAGATTTGGTTGCTTAGAGCCAAACACTGATCAGGCTGATTCTAAGCCTGTTGCTAGAACAGTTTCATCACCACTTTTAAGGGAGCAAGTTAACAGCAAAAGAGAACCCTCACAATTTTTTCCGGGGCCATAAAAAAATACTTCACAAAATAAAATTCTTAGCAATCTTACTACTGGGAATTTATCCAAAGGAAAGGAAATCATTATATTGAAGAGACATCTGCACCTTCGTGTTTATTGCAGCTCTGTTCACAATAGCCAAGATATGGGATCGATGTAGGTGTCCAACAGCAGATGGATGTAAAAAATATGGGATATATACACAGTGGGATACCATTCAGCCATTAAAAAAGAGAAATCCCGTCATTCGTGGCAACATGGATAGAACTGGAGGACATTATGTTAAGCAAAATCAGCCAGGAACAGAAAGTTAAACACCACATGTTCTCATTCATATGTGAAAGCTAAAAAAAGTTGATCTCATAGAAGTAAAAAGTAAAACAGGGATATTAGAGGCTGGGGAGAGTAGGAGGAAGGAAGCATAGGGAGACATTTGTTAAATGATACCAAATTACCAAATTACAGCTAGACGGGAGAAATAAGTTCTAGTATATTACTCCGCTGTAGGCTGACTATAGTTAACAACAGTATATAGTTCCAAATAGCTAGAAGAAGGTTGCTGAATGTTCCCAAAACAAAGAAATGGCGAATGTTTGAGATGCCAGATATGCTAATTACCCTGATCTGATCACTGTACATTATATGTATCAAAATATCACTATGTACCCCATGAATATGTAAAATTACTATTTGTCAATTACAGAAAAAAAAATTTTAGTGTGGGAAGAAAGAAAAATATGTAAGCTGATAAAAAAAAGAAGGAAATAAACATTTTTCTACACATCACACAGTGCCTGAGTGCTTGTCCTAAATACTGCCGAATTTGCCGGTTGGAAGAGACTTATCTTTTTTGGAATGTGCCATTATTCAGCATGTAACTTTGTGCTATTTTTTAATTATAAAGATATCATTAAAAGCTGCAAACTCAGTTTTTGAGATGTTCGATGCTTTTAAAAATTCAGGTCTTTTCATTTACTAGATAGACAAAACATTGATAAGATTCTATTCATTTCATTCTAATGAAAATAGAAACAAAATAAAATGGAACAAACAATAAATAAATTTTTATTTGGGATCCTTTAGAAAGGGTGCCAAAACAGACAAAGTTTTCATAACCTTCACCCAGTGATACAGTGTGGATGTTTGTCCCTCCGAATTTCATGTTGAAATGGGATCCCTAGTGTTGGAGGTGGGGCCTGCTGAGAGGTATTGGATCACGGGGAGATTTCTCATGAATGACCTAGCACCATCATCTCCCTCGTGATGAATGAATGCTTGCTCAGAGAGATCGGCTTGTTTAAAAGAGTGTGGCATCTCCCCGCCCCTTAATCTTACTCTAACCATGTGACATGCTGGCTCCCTGTCACCTCTGCCATGATTGGAAGCTTCCTTAGGACCTCACCAGAAGTGGATGCCAACACCATGCTTCCTGTTCGGCCTGCAGAACCGTGAGCCAATTAAACTTCTTCTCTTTATAAATTATCCAGCTCCACGTATTTCTTTATAGCAACGAAAAAACAGATGAACACACCCAATCTCCTCTAATGGTAACATCTCACATGTCCATGGGGGATTTGTCAACACCAAGAAATTAACACCAGTACCATAGTGTTAATGAAACTGCAAACCTGATTTGTGTGTCATTAGCTTTTCCACTAATGCCTGTGCACGGTTCCAGGATGCAGTGCGGGACTCCACATTGCATTTAATATTGTGGTTTGTTGCCTTTTACTTATTGCTATCCCATCACCTAATTCCAAAGGAGAAGGGCCTCAGTGATTTGCACAAGCTCAAAGACAGGAAGTACACACAACAGGAGGCAGGCCGTGTCTCAGAACAATTTAGAGCAATTTCCCTCGCTGTCCATTGGTGGAGGAGCCCTCCTGTTAGAACCTGGCAGCAGCAGACCACAGTGAAGACCAAGCTGGAGCTGGGAGCAGGGACCAGGATGCATGCCAGGGTGCAATTGCAATACGGAATTCCAGCCGGGAAGCCCTGAGCCAGTCAGGGTCTTCCTCTTGCAGCATAATGAAGGGAAGCAGGACAAAGAAACGTCACTGCAGGAGTGGTGGGAGCCAGAGCTGCAGGGGCAGTGACAGAGGAGGCCGGCAAGGCCAAGTAGCTGAGTGACATTCTCACCAAGGGGATTCCACCAGAGGATGATGAATCTCTCCAACTAAGCATGTCATGGTTGGCCTTGGAAGCCATGAATGAAAACGGAGGTAAGATAATTATTTCCATGGGACTCCTGGTTGTGAAAAAAAATCACATGGTCATAAAAATGAAGGAGTCGCCCAGCCAGGAATATGAGAGACCTCAGTAAAGATTTAGAGACGTGTGTGTTTAATGTTACTCTCACAGCGGGTTGGGTTCCCACAAAAGGTGCTAAATTAAAACGAGGAAGGATGAATCTAACTTTCTTACTGAAGCAGTGTTTTAACCCTGAAGTTCCTGACCCCAGGTTTGATGCTTCTGCTGTAGAAATAAACATGTATACCACATTTAGTTAACATAAATGACATGTGGTATACCTTTATGTTACACAGGGTAAGGCTTCTTCAGATCAGCTAAACAGGGCTACGCCGTGATCAATTCCATATAGACCTGAAAGAAAGAGTATCCCAATGAACAGAGTTCTGTCTTTCTTCAAAAAACATGCTGCCGTATTTTTTGGACAACTGCTTAGAGGGGTTCTCGTTATTCAGCCCACAACAGTCACAAGCGTTTCTGTGAGGGTACTTGGCACTACTCTTTAGACAATGGATCCAGATACTCTGGGGAAGTCACCTCCCTTGGTTGTAAATTCCTGTAGCCAGCAGTGGTCTTGCAGCCTGACAGCGGAAAGTGATTCTTCCATTTGCAGGATCTGCTATAGGAGTGCCGGCAACCTGGCTTCATCTGCCCAAAACAAGACCAGCCCGGAAAAACCAAGGACCGCCCCTCCTTCCCAGTAGAACACACTTTCTCATTCTTTGCCCTTGCTCTGCAGAACTGCTTCACCAAGTCAAAAACTCGGAGACTCATTTGAATGGCATCTAACTCTAGGGCATGTGCCACTGAACCAGATCCAAATCTGTTACTTTTAATGGCAAAAGCCGTAATTATTATTATTATTGAGACAGAGTCTCACTGCAGCCCAGGTGGGACTGCAGGGGCACCATCTCCATCTCCTGGGTTCAAGCGATTCTCCTGCCTCAGCTTCCCAAGCAGTTGGGACTACAGGCATGCATCACCATACCCAGCAAAATTTTTTTTTTTTTGCATTTTTAGTAGAAGTGGGGATTCGCCATGTTGGCCAGGCTAGTCTCCAACTCTTGACCTCAAATGATTTGCCCGCCTCAGCCTCCCAAAGTGCTCGGATTAAAGGCATGAGCCACCACTTCCAGCCTGGAATTACTTTTGCACTAACAGTTCCAAGTCTTTCTCAGGCACGTCTCTGGACCTCACTTGGATTCATATGGAGATTAAAACTTTGTCTCTCTACCTGTCGTGTAAGGAGGGAGGCGCTACAGACAAAACACTGATCACCCAAGACCCGCCCCCACATCCCGCCCCCCCTCCCAAAGGGTGAAAAGGGTTCACACAGACATGGAAAGAACTCAGGAAACATATTACACACATTATGAAAATAATGGCAGATTTTTACAAAATTCTCTCACTTGGGAGAATAAACTATACAACATGGAAAACTTTTTTATTTTAAATCCTTCTAATGACAGTGTTCTGAACTGAAGTGTACACTTCCATCCCTTTGTAAGCAGAAGATTCTGACATCAATTTTCCTCTTTTTGGCAAATCAGGGCCGTCGTTAGGAGCCTTTGTCGGCCTGTGGCGGCCCCTGAGTTTACTTGCCGGTTTCTCAGACCTACCCTCGAAAGTGAGGCTGGTGTCTCCAGCTTCTCCTGCATCTGGCGGAGTCCTCCCGTTCACAGCTTCCAGTGCACTGTGAGGTAAGAAACCGGATTGCTAAACCCAAGAATTCTTTGTTAAACTGTCTTGGTGGGGCTTTGATCCCGAGGGTTAGGAGTGAAATGGCTGGAAAGGCCTCCTTCTACCTCTATCTGGGGTATGGCCTCGATCTATTTGGGATGCTGTTTCTCTAGAAAATGCACCCAGAGTGCATTTTGGAATTTCCAGTATCCACTTGGCCTGCCTATGATCCCAACCCTGAGATTGTGCACGAGGAGGTCTGGAGAGATGCTGAGAATGTCTTTGAAGATGATCCCAGATGAGGCTGATGCTCACATGAGATCAAGTGTAGCTATCGCCTTGAGTTCAGCCTCTGCATGAACGAGCTTGAACTGAAAGTCAGAATTTCAAAATGTCAGCCTTAGCCACACGTCATCTTTTTTCTCAGAACTTCTTGGACAAACTCCTTTACTTCAGAAAAGGAATTTCCAAACCACACAATATTCCATAGACCAAAATAGAGATTTTTATTTCCAAACATAAAGCAGATACATTTTTAAAAACAAAACAACAGCAAAAACGTCAAACCATCTTTTAGAACACTGCTACTTCCAGCTTGCACAAAAGGAAAGGGAGGAAAATGTCAATATGACTTTAAAAATGTAGCACTAAGAAGAAACTCTGGGGTCCCGGTGTTCCTCCCTGGATGGCGGGGAAGGCTCCGCCAGCTTTGGACTTGATATGAACCGAGATAACACACACATGTTCCCAGTCATTTGGCTCCAATATTGCTTGCCTTCCCAGAAAGCTTAATTTATTGCAAATGCATGTTTTGCAATCACAAATAATATGACAAGAGTAGATATGGTCCCTCTGCATACTGTTTACATAATAGAACATTTTAAACAATGGAATGAATTTGAGTTTGACATCAAAAATCATTTATGCAGCATCTACACGCATGTATACACACAAAAGTGCATACACACACACACACACACACACACACACACCCTGCATGCCATTGCCTGGTCCACACTGCATGAAACACACCATGCTGGCTACATGAACAGGTCAGTATCAGGTTAGTATAATCAGGTCTCCAGGTACAAAGGATGAAGTGAGCTTGCGCCCACAGACTTCGCTGAGGGTAGAGTGAATTTGAGAACTGGTGTATGAGAACCTCCTTTATGCAGAGGTTGGACTCCATCTCATGTGACATCAGCCTCATCTGGGAGCATCTTGAAAAACATTCTCAGCTCTTCAGACTTCCTCGTTCACAACCTGAGGGGTGGAGGTCACGGGCAGGCCAAACTCACTGCCCCTCCACCTGCAGCCTCCAGGGTGGGTTCTGAGGAGGCACGGCCTCCACCATGGGAGGGATGACTAATGAAACTAACAAATCTATCTGGGTGGGAGGCTTTGGAATGAGAGCTCCGGTCTTTTGGACTTGAAATGGAGGAAGACATACCATACCATTCCTCCAATGCTGGTGTTGGAAACTTGCCATTTTTCCTCACACACACACAGAAACAGAGAGAGAGAGAGATGAGAAAGTTTAGGACCCGCAGAATTAAGCCCTCTTTCAAAGCAGGTTATCTGCTATCCTGAGAAAAAGAGCATTGTTTCTAAACCAGCCCAAGGAAGTTCCCAGATGGCAGAGATCTAAGGCGTCAACTGACCTGCCCTTCTTTGTGGAGAACGCCAGGGAGAGGACACCAGTTGCTCCCAGGAGAGGCAGAAAACTCTGGACTCTGGGGAAAATGTCCTGAGCCCGCTGAGGTCTCCCTGGGTTGAGAGAGGCCACAGGCTGGGGTCTGTGGTGCTGAAGCCCAGCGCTGGAAGCCAGGGCTGCCCAGGTGTGCTTCTGCATGGAGATGCGTGTATAGTACTCGCACATGCTACGCTCACACACACGTGCCTCCCCCCACCTGCCCACCCCTTCACACACACACACAACTTCCTCTGTCCACTTCCTCCTCCCCAACAAAACTTCTGGAACATGCACAAGCGACTGCCTCGTTTCTCAGCAGGCAGTGACCAGGCAAAGCCAACTCTGTCCTCTGCCTGCCCCTGCAAGTGCTGGCCTGTCTGTGCGTTTCCAGGGGGGAGGTAGACAGGCAGTGGGTACCTGCTCCCATCCCCTGGGGCCTCCTCCTGGTGTTGCCAGCTACCATCAATGGTGGGAGTCAAAGGACTTCCCAGCGGGAGTGGGCACAGGAGGAAAGCCCTGCTGCCCCTGCTGTGGAATGTCGCCTCCAGCTAGCTCACCAGTTGCCAGAGTGGCAGCAGCCCGCAGCCTGCAGAGGAGAGGAGGGGAGGGAGGAGGGGAGGGGTGGGGAAGGGAGCGGGAGGGGAAGGGGAAGGGGATGGGGTGATGGAAGGGGAGGAGAGGAGAGGAGTTGAAGAGGTGAGGAGGGGAATGGAGAGGGGAGGAGGGGGAGAGGGGAGGAGGGGGAGAGGGGGGGGGGGGGGGGGGAGGGGGGGAGGAGGGGGAGGGGAGGGGGGGGGAGAGGAGGGGGGGAGGGAGAAGAGGAGGGGCGGGGAGGGGAGGGGAGGCTAATGAGGCCCAGGGAACATTCCTTAGAGTGGAGCATTGGGCTTGGAACCAGTCATGCCTGGGTTCAAGTCCCAAATTTACCACTCACCACCTAGCTGGCTGCTCTGAGGCAGGCGGTGGACCCTCTCCACACTCTGGTTTCTGCACCAGGTTTCTGATCATGACTCCACAGCACAGGCTTTTTGAAAGCGTCATGACCACAGTGCAGGCCCTGGGTGTATGTTTTCTTCCCTCCCTTTCTCATCAGAAAAGGAAGAGGGGCTGCAGGGCTCTGGCCCTCATCCCCACAGAGGTGCTGGGGATGGGCTGGCCTGGTGTCCCTGGTTGCTGAGCTCAGAAGCAAGCGTTTCAGAAAGGAGGCCCAGGATCCTTGGGGGAAATGGAGGTCCCTCCTTGTGATGGCTGTCTCCCGGCTGAACAAGGTGGTTGGGTTGGGGATGGTGTTACCATGACAACGGAGAGCGGGCACTGGGAGATGCTGAGTCCTGCTGTCTGTGCTTCAAGGCCCTGAACATCCTGCTGTACAATTTGCTTTTAGACCAAAAGCCTGTGTTTTAATGTTCTTTTAGAAACAAATTCCTTCTTGTTCTTACTTTGAAAAACAGAAGGCATTTCTCTCATATACAGAAACTAAGGGAGAAACAACAGCTGGTTTTAAGTCCTTTGACTCTGGGCCTCTGCTGAAGGAGCCTGCAGGCACTGGCAATTGGGTGATGAGGGCCACCTGTGGGGTGCCCCCACCCGCTTTGCATTTCAAAGCCTCAATTGTCTGCTAGAAAACAAAGGGCTGGCCTGGAAAGGCTCAGAGATCCTCATTTTCCAAGATTTGCACCCAGGAGCTCTGCATGCTCAAGAAGAAATCAAAGCAAATAGGCATTGCCTGGGCTGAATCCAAACAAAGAAAGGGTTCAAAAGCTTAGCCCTGGTGCTCACGGCCAGGACGAAGATGGGAGGGGCTGTTCCTGCACACAAACTCTGGCCAGCAGGGCACTTGATCTGTTTGTTGGTTCCCAAGTCTTGCAGGAAGAATGTCTGCAATACCTTTGGGTAGACTGGAAGGACTCGGGGACCCCTGAGAGGCAGGTGGCAGGTCACTTTCACACTGCAAGGAGGATGCCTTCAAGTTTCACACAAGGAGCATATAGCCAAGACATGGAGGGTCAGGATGAACTCTGTGTTTTCCCTCCAACTGTAGCAGAGACAGCTAAGTGCCACTCCAATGCACCTCACCCTTCATTCTTACTAGAAGAGCCCCCATCTTATTGGGGTGCACATTCCCAGACTGCTTGCAGATGTGGGGAAGGCCTGTGACACAGCCCTGGCCAACAAGATGAGAACAGAAGTGGCTGGTGGAACTTCTGGGAAAGCTCCTAACGAGGAGAGCCGATTCATCTAACTCACTCGTCTTCCTCCTCCTGGAACCCAGATGAAAAATTGGAGGCACGGCAAACATCCTGGGCCATGAGGTAACTGTGATATAAAGAAGTTACAAAGCCTTGGCTCTGACACCTGTAAGCTGAGATGATGCCAGCAACTGTCCTTCCTGTTGAGAAACATTAAGTTTGTTTACCCTGCCCCGTGGCTCCCTTGCAGAGAATACCTTTCAGTTTGCAATTAGTGGTAAGTGGGTAACAGCTGCCCACTTGATATATACAGAACACCTATTTATTAATAATGATCACCTGTTAAGAGAGAATAAATGAGTGGGTCAGAGTCTGCTCGAGGTTTTCAGCCTGGAATGCTGTCAGCCCCTGAGGCTTTCAGCTTGGTAGGCTGCTGGTCCCCTGGACAGACCCACGTTGCTGTTCTGTCTGGGTGTCTGCCTCTCAGTTCCTTCAGCGCTGCCTGGGTGGGGATCTCCCAGCTGAGCTGGTAGTTGGCAGCCTATCTCTAGACTTCTCGGGAGGAGAGAAAAGGAAAGTCTTTCACTGATTTAAGCCAAAGTTGGTGGGGGGAGGAGGGATCCTGTTACTTGTGGCTGAATCTAGGGATTTCTCTTCCAGATACAAGCCTGCACACATCCTTTTAGGATACCTGATGTTTCAAGGAGCACTGGATGCTCCAGGGCTGACCTCCCTCCTTACCAATAGGGGAGGGGGGTGGCAAGGAACTGGCCCAAAGTCACCCAACCCATCAGCAATGGAGTTCCAACTCAACCCTGTCCAATGCTGAGCAGTGTCACCCAGTGGGTGCACAGACTGATGCCCACTCCTGGAACTAACTCCCTGAGCTCACTGACCAAACAGGAACTGCTGAGGCCTCAGAGTCCTAACCTGTAAAATGGGTACAAAGTTGGAACAAGATAGTCTATAGAAGCCTCCACCTCTGATGGCCTAAAAAATCCAGGTATTATCCTTTAACAGAGAACTTAGCATTTCCTAATCCATTTTGCCTCTCCTAAAAGTCCTACCTGGCAGTTCATCCTATTGACTGCTTTCTGGGGCTAGTTTGTCTCACCCAAGTACTAGATGAAGAAAAGGCAATTTTTGATAGGGAACATCCTAATTTTAACATAAATTTTTTAAAGAAAGAAGACCAAAATTGAGAGCTTTCTAAGAGAGCTGGTACAGGTGTAGGATGTCAAACAGGTTTTGCTCACATGCAAATATGATTGACTGGCACTGCTTGGAGTGGCTTTGAGGACTGGGAGGTCCATTGGGTTGGTGAGTGGGGAGTTGGAAAGCTCGGTGATCAACTGATGATGTCTGTCTTGGGAGCAGCAAGGGCTGTAGCTGCCCACACCTCCCTCCAATGCTGACCTAGACTGGTGACAATCAGATTGGGGTGAGGATTAGCTGAGCTCCCATGAGAGAGGGAATTAGGGCAGGATCCCGCGGGGCTAGGACACAGAGGCTCCCTGGTGATCACTGCAGACACCGGTGAAAAACACTCTGATTACAGACTCCAAAGAAAGCCGCTGGCATCTCAGGCTGACAGCCACAGGCACAGCTTCCCTGGGGGGTCCCTCAGCTCCTCCCCTCTGGGCAGAAGTACTAGGCAGGAAAGGGCAAGAGATGATCCTTGAGCATGGACATGCTGGTCACTAGGACGTACATGCCCACCCAGAAGATCCCCAGTGGGGAAAAGTGGGCTTCTCAGTTTGGCATTTCCAACCACGCATTTTTACCAGGATGACAGACTAATAATTGTGCTAGTAATGGAAATGACAGTCAACATCCACAACCTCAGCCTGGGGCGTCCCCTTGAAGCCTCTAGGAACCTCCCAGGCTGTGTTGTTCTGAGACCCAGCACAGCCCAACGTCCTTTCGACCTCCTGAGGCCCAGACAGTCTACTTTCCCCTCCTTCTGCCATGCCCAGGTCCTCTCCCTGCCTGGCCCAGCTGCCCTGGCCACCTTGACCCATCTCCTTTGCCCAGCATGGTTCATAGTTACGATGGTGGCCTCCAAGAGGCAGCAAGACACCCTCACGCCCTGTCCTGAGCTCTCCCACTGTCACCCTTGTGTTGCTCTTCCAGTTTCTGTGACAGTGGGCCTGCCCCCTCTGCAAAGTCAAGAGCAATGACCCCAATCCAGCTGGGCATCCTCAATGGCTCAAACCCTTTCCCTGGTCTGTGAGCCCACTAAGGGCAAGACTGGGCTTTGCTCACCCCCCAATCTTCCGGCACAAAGCCTGGCACAGAGAAGTGGCTGGAGAGTGCCTGTGGCATTGGATTAGGATGGAAAGAGGCACAGGGCACTTCTGCCCAGCAACCAGGAGAGAGAAAGCCACAGCTCCTGGACAGCATCAGATGGCCCGCAGGAAGGCAGGGCCAGTGAGCACCTGGGTTTTTTTCTAAAGGCCACAGCTGGCAGGCTTCTGGCCTCCCCCAAGCCCAGTTGCCACAAATTTCCACCATGTCTCTTGCCATTTCTCTTTCCTCCTCTCCCTCGGGGACTCCTGCACTAGGCAATCCTCACACTGCTCTCTTCTCCCCACCATCTCCAGCACGGGCTCCCAAGCTTTCGGATGGCATGTTTTTCCAGGAAGAATAGTGTATCGGGAGCAAGACCAACACAGAGTTGGCAACCTTTTATTCTGTCCAATGAAGGGTCCAAAAACACAATAGAAACCATCAAAGAAGATGAAGACACCTCTACCCCTTCCTCATCTCCTAAAGACCATTGAGCACCCCTGAAGTAGGAAAGACATAATCCCAGAATGAAGAGCCAGCGTCCGGGTGAAAAATCCTATGGGAAGAAAAACGCCTGGCATTTCCTCGTATTGCTTCACCTTGCCTTTGGTCAGTGAAAGCTTTGCCACCAGTGCTTGTCCTCGGAGGAAAGTCGGGAACCATAAAGGTACAACCTGCCATTCCTTTCCTTTTCTCTCACTGTCCCTCCCTCCTTCCCTCCTTTTCTCTCTTCTCTCTCTCTCTCCTCTCTCTCTCTCTCTCGATCTTGCTCTCTCTCTGTCTCTCCTCTCACCCTCGAATTGTGGTGAAATACACATAACATAATATTTAGCATCTTAACCACTTTTAAGCACACAGTTCAGTGCATCCAGCCTGACATCACTTCTTGCCTTTCACTCCCTCTGGCCCACTTCCCCATCTGCCCTCTTCAGCCAGATCAGCACAAAGTGCAGGTCCCCGAAGCTTCTGCAAAGCCTCCCAGCCTCCCGGTCAGGCCTGGCTCCAGCCTAATGGAAGAGATAAGATCCCTCTTTACTCCCAAACTGGGGGCAGCCTCCCCATCCCCTGCAAGACAGGGCAGGCTGATGCCACCGGTCAGTTTGCTAGTAGTAACACCTAGTTAAATTGTCCACCTTCAGGCCTTTTTCTGCCCTCTGCCTGTCATTCTCTTTGGCCCCCAGGCTGCAGAGAGTCCCTAGTTCCTTCCCCTGAAGCTGCCTGGAGATAAGCATCTTTGGGCCCCTGGTCACTTCAGGGAACTCCAGCCAGCTGCCCAAGGCAAATGGGGCTTGAGAGATTAAATTGGGTCAGGTCATCCATGACCCATTTCCTCTGGAAGGGAGTTGGTGTCAGGAAACACATTTGCCTTTGGGTTTTTAATGCAATTCAACAAGCCACAGCCAAAGCGTTAATCCTGTGCTGGGCACTGGGGGTGTGGAGTTCTGTCATTCATGACCAAGGACCTCATCGTGAGACATTAGAGGGGCTCACCTTCCAGGTGGGTAATGTGAAGATGATGGTAGATGGCCCAAGGGAATGAGTGGTGGTGACTCTTCTCGGAGCTGAGGGCCAGCCCCTCAGGGTGACATATGGATGCTCCACTCTGGCCTGTCCCAGCCGAGCTGATGGGCAGAGTTCTGCCTGCTTGCCCATGAACTTCATTCCAGAGGCTACACAGACTGCGACCTGGTAGAACCCGCCTGAAGCCCTCCTCCAGCCTGGGCTTTGGGGCCCTCATTGCCCCATGTCGTGGGTTTGGACCCACTTCAGGATGAGCAAGGTCTTTATATCTTTAAGCCCCCGTGTTCCATCTCAACCATGGGGGTAAAACAATATCAAAGCCTGGGGGCAGGTGTCAGTGTGGGAATTACATAAAGCAAGGCTGCCAAGTGCCGCCCAAGGGGGTCACGCACCCACGAGCACCAGACAGAGTGCGTTCTTTGTCTCCCTTGTCAGCGTTCCCTCTGTCCCACCACCACGGGGACCTCCTGGGGTCTCCTGGCCTCCTGCTGTCAGTACCTGCCCGTCCCACCCCGTTCCAGCTTTTCTTTTTAAACACCCTCTGGGTCCTGCGTGTGCCTTTCCGCATGCAGAGAACAGTCTAAGAAAGAAAGGGGCAGAAAGGAGAGATAGGCAGGGATAACTAATTCATCAGCCAGCCCACCGGAGGGGCTCCCTCCTCCCCTCCCTTCTCTTTCCCTCTCTTTCTCTCTCTTTCTCTCCCTCTCTCTCTCACACACACACCCCTGCACTGGACCACGTGAGTGCCAATTTTCATAAACTCTAAGACACCTTTCATTTTGGAGACAGATGAACAAGCGCGCGCACACACACACACACACACACACACACACACACACGTACCACGGCGACAGCTTTCTCAAGCAGCACCTTAAAGCTCTGCATGGCTGTTGTCAAAGAGGCCAGAAACTAAAGCCGTAAGAATAATTGCCTGGGCTTCCTTTAAGCAAAGAAGATTGCACTTGTACTTGAAAGCACCGGTGACCGGGCTGTTATGTCATGTTACAAGTATATTTATATGAAAGTACAGAAAATACCAATTCTCTTTTTTAGAAAAACAGTTATGCAAACAAGCAGACTTGACAGCATCATTATCAAAATCTTAAAAATATAGGTAGATATTCTCACCCCCGCCCCCACGCTCCAGCTTCTCCTCCCCCAACATGTGGTATATGTGACAAGCTGCACACGTGCCCAGTGGCTGTTTTTTTCCTGAAGTTGCCAACACAGGGGGCTCACACCACAATGGGCAGGGCACTGCCTGAGGGCCATGGTGGCCAGTGCCCTTGCTGCCTTCTGGCCTTGCTGCCTCTCACTGCGTGGCCATGGATAAGTGTCTTCCCCTCTCTGGGACTCAGCTTTCTCACCTGTGAACTAGGAGAGTGGGAAGCTGCCAAACCCCCACTCCACGGCTCTGACTTCCGGTTCCGGACATCTGGGCTTGGCTGTCTGCGCCTGAGGCCCTGGCTCACTCGACCCCTGGTTTTCTGGTAAGGGGGTCGCCAGCAGAGAACGGCCCTATGGCTTGGTTACCAAATATCTAGAGAAAAGTATGCTTTCTCTTCTTCCCAGTTTGCCAGAGATATTTGGAAACCAAGCCACAGGGTTGTAGGATCTACTTTTTGAACTTTCCGCCCCCTGTAGTTGCCAATTCTGCATGTACTAGCCCTCGAGAAACAGGGTAAACTGAAGCAACCTGATGGAAGGAACTTGATGGAATATGGAGAGTCCACGGGGCTTGTTTTCCAAAGAATTGTTTAGAGGGCAAAATTATAAGCTTACAGCTTATCATAAAGCTGTTCAAAAAAAAAGAACTGGCTGGGCATGGTGGCTCATACCTGTAATCCCAGCACTTTGGGAGACCAAGGTGGGTGGAATACCTGAGGTCAGGAGTTCGAGACCAACCTGGCCAGCATGGTAAAACCCCATCTCTATTAAAAATACAGAAGTTAGCTGGGTGTGGTGGCAGGTGCCTGTAATCCCAGCTACTCGGGAGGCTGAGGCAGGAGAATCACTTGAATCTGGGAGGCGGAGGTGGCAGTGAGTAGAGATCGTACCACGGCATTCCAGCCTGGGAAAAAGTGAAACTTGGTCTCAAAATAACAAATAATAACAACAATAATGATAACTCAGAGCCAGGCCTGTGGATGGAAATGTAGTGGCCAAGTCACATTCTGCTTAAAGTTGTAACAAAGACAGGTGAGTTTAAAAAAAAACAAAAAAACAAAAAACATGCTTTCTGAGTCAGCCCCAGGGGCTCTCCTTGGCAGTATGGGTTTCCTGCCCCGTGAATGTCCTTGTTGCCCAGCGCCGGGGTCCACGAGGGCAGAGCTCCTGGAGGAATACAAGGGGTCAGTGTGTGCGAGAGGGCAGTAGTGCTGGGCGTCAGGCCCTTTTAGGGCCTCAGTTTCCCCTCTACTTAAAGGGCCTTTCTAGGTCTATAATACCTTATGATTCCATAGCCAGATATAAGGCCCAAGGAAATGCCCTCTGAAGCTCCAATTTGCAGTTGAATAGACAAATTCCATTTGTAAAGAGTGGACATTAAGTATTTTTTTTTAAAGGGAAAATTTAGTGTTGATTTAGGAAGAACATGGTCCAGTTGTAAAGCACTTAGGAACTATCCAGAGTTCCCTGGCAAGGAAGGGGTGAATTTCTGGCCTCGGGAACTCACATGGAGTCACCGAGGCCCCAGCTCAGGTGGTGCATGGAGCCTGGCTCACCTACACCTGCCGGGAGAGGGCCTGGCTTTGGGTGGCCTGGGCTCCAGTCCCATGTGGGGATGCGCATGAGACTTTCTTGGCCCCGTGGACCTGCTGTTTCTGGAGTCCCTTCTGGGAAGGGGAAGCAGAGCCCATTAGACAGGCCAAACTCCAAAGCAGGTTCTCTCACCTCTGTCCTGGCCCCTGGATCCTGGCCTCTGGTGCGGAAGATGCTTCCCTTCTGTCCTGCAGCTTGAGCTCTCAACGATGAAAACTCAGTCCAAGAGCGACAGAGGAAACGTGTCTTTCCTGGGTACTGCCAGCGGGAGCTGCTTACGGAGTGCACCTCACCATTCTGCATGAAGTCTTAAAAATAAAACCTGTCTTCCCCCCTTTCTCCCTGAATGAAACACACAGAGCAGGATCCCCCTGCTTCATGAGGGCTCGGTGATCAGAGGCTGCTGAGTGCTGGGGTCCGGGCTCCCGCATGCGATGCCTCCACATGGCTGTGCTTTCTTAGTTCGGGGATCTGCTCTCTGCAGCTCTTCTTTTTCTCCCTTGATGTCACTCTGTCACTTGTCACTGCTATCACTGTACCTGCCTCTGGTCATTGTCATTTCTACTTCTGACACATGGCAGCTACTCTTTGTGGCTGTTAAAACTAGACAAGCATACTCGCTCTCATTATGCATAAAGCAAGTCACTGGGCTCCGAGTGAGGGTCTGTGCCGCTCTCCTGCGTGGCAGCTCAGAGGCTTTTCATTACATCTGAGTTCTGGGATTGGCTCTGGAGAAGAGTTTGCCATGAAAGTGACATGTTATTGCTCTTGCTTTCTAGGGTTGCCTGCAGACCAAGTCAACAATACCACAAAATCCCATTGGAGGGAGACATTGCTAGGAATTTTCTCAACTACAAATACACCTCATATATGAAGTTACACATACTGAGTACTTACATACAGATCATATAAAAATTCTATACATTATCCCTAGTCACCTGTAGTACATATTTAGTATAAATAGACTGAGACGACACTGTATAAAAAGTAAGTCTGTTCTGGGAACGCTGACGCAGCATTTATACGGATATAGCTCTGCAGTCTTTGGCCTGCCCCTGTTTCCAGTTTCCCGGGTGGGCATCCTCAGCCCTGGGACTGATGGAGGTTGGAGAAGAAAGTCACCTGTGCGCCCCAGTGGGTTAGGTGGGTGGTGGGCCATTGTAGCTCAGCATGAGCGTGAAGGAGCGGGCGAAGTTGTTGGCCAGGGTGCAGCTGCGGTCCTCTTCCCTGACGGGGAGCAGGAACAGCAGAAGGAGGAACAGCAGCAGAAGCAGCTGCAGCGGGAGTGCCACACAGCACACCCTCCGGAAGAGGGAGCCCAGTCCTCGCCACCGCCGAGTCTGCAGAACCAACACAGCACAGGTGAGTGGGCTCGGGGGCGCTGGGGGTGGGGGTGGTTCAGGGGGCGACGAAGATGCCCGGAGCGGTGGCAGCAATGAACTGATCGTATGACAGCACACGTCTCTGTGTTCTCATCTGTGAAATGAGATGGTGGTGACGGTAAGGGTAATGGTGGTAAGGATGATGGTGACGGTGAGGATGGTGGAGGTAGTGGTGGTGGTGATGGTGAGGTGGAGATGGGGGTGATGGTGATGGTGAGGTGGAGATGGGGGTGGTGGTGATG
>NW_022436960.1:8041705-8042429 GCF_009761245.1 Sapajus apella | reverse complement strand
TGTATTTCCCTGCTCCAAGTATCTTTTCCAGATGATAACACTTAACCATGTACCTCTAGCCTCAAATGTGTTCACTCATCAAAGTCCTTAGACGCTGATTTTGTAAAACAGGCTGCTTGTAATAATGAATAAGTACCCTTGGCTGCATGTACCTCAGCAGTGACTTGAAGAGCGGAGGGCGGGGGTGACACATTGTTTAAACAGCTGAATGAGTGTGAGCTCACAGAGGAGGTGTCTCTTCCCATAGCCGCTGGGCTAGGTAGAGCCAAATCTCTGACCCCTGTGACCCACCCAGGGAGAGAGAAAAGGGACAAGACAGGGACCTGTAGACCCGCGCAGCCTGGGTCTCCGCTGCAACTATCAGCCTGTAATTAACAATTTCCCAAATAGAGGGTCTGCCTGCAAGTGTCCTTTTTTGTTTGGCCTTCCATTGTCAGAGCTAACACTTTGCTTATTCAAGCCAGGGGTTATGCCTTGGCCATGATCTCTAGGGAAAACATCTTTTAAGGTCCAAAAAGTGTTTGCATGTACAAGTGTTGAGAAGAGGTGGTCCTCTTCAAAAGACTCCTGCTGCCTGCCCAGTGCCTGTTTACTTAGAGCTCATATCCTCACTTAGAAGGCTCTTAAAAATAAGACACCTTTCAATATGCTTCTTAAATGCTTAGAAAACACACACATGCAGACACACACACACACACACACACACACACACACACACACACAC
>NW_022436960.1:8023102-8041695 GCF_009761245.1 Sapajus apella | reverse complement strand
ACACACACACACACACACACACACACACACACACACACACACCCTTCCTTCTAAGAAGCCAACAAGAAAACTGACAATCTCAGCTATTCCAAAGAGAGAAGGGGCTTCCTCAGGAAGTTATAAGCTCCCCATCTGATATGGTTTGGCTCTGTCCCCACCCAAATCTCATCTTGAATTATGGTTCCCATAAACCCCATGTGTTGTGGGAGGGACCCAGTGGGAGATGATTGAATCATGGGGGCGGTTTCCCCCATACTGTTCTCGTGGTAGTGAATATGTCTCACAAGCACTGATTTTATAAGGGGTTTTCCCTTTCCCTTGGCTCCCATTCTCTCTTGTCTGCTGCCATGTAAGATGTGCCTTTCTTCTTCTGACATAATTGTGAGGCCTCCCCAGGCACGTGGAACTGTGAGTTCCTTAAACCTCTTTTTCTTTATAAATCATCCAGTCTCAGGAATGTCTTTATCAGCAGCATGAAAACGGACTAATACGCCATCCCTGAGGGTACAGAAACAGGAGTCAATGAGTCCATGGGGTGGGGGAGGGAGCAGATGTTGTGTAGAGGAGTTAAATACTCAACAGAGGCTCTGACCAAGAGTCCTCCAAGTCTTACAGGATGAATCTGAGACTCCAGATTTCTGAGGATTGCAGCCCAGAGTTCATCACAGTCCATGAGACCTCATCTTCTACTATTGGTGAAATGGGATGAGGATGCCACCATGAAGAAAGAGGCGTTGTATTTCCAGTGCCTCTACCCAGCGCCTCCAGGTCACTTATCCATGATGAAATAAATGGTAGCAACTTCACGGGGAGAAGCCTCCCTAAGGGCGGCTACTCTCAACTGATGACCAGAGCGAGCAGAGCCCACATGCGACATGCCGACGCCATGTGTCTCCTGATAGGAGGCACAAGTAAACCACAGCACCACTCTGTGACATTCCTGCCAGGAACCCGCCACAAATCCAATCACAAGGAGACAGCAGGGAAACCCAAACAGAGGGATATTCCACAAACTGACGTGTATTCAAAAATGTCAAGGTCAAGAAGAATTGAGAAAAATGGAGGCCCAGAAAACAAAGCTGTGACAAGGGATGCAATGTGTGATCTTGGATTGGATCCCAGACTGGGGAAAAAATCTACCAGAAAGACTGTAAGTGGTATGTCCAGACAATGTGAAATAATTCAGTGGGCAAAAGAAATGAGTTATTGGCCGGGTGCAGGGGCTCACGTCTGTAATCCCAGCACTTCGGGAGGCCGAGGCAGGTGGGTTGCTTGAGGTCAGGAGTTTGAGACCAGTCTGGCCAACATGGCGAAACCCCATGTTCTAAAAATACAAAAAATATTAGCCTGGTGTGGTGGCAGGCACCTGTAATCCCAGCTACTCGTGAGGCTGAGGCAGGGGAATCACTTGAACCCAGGAGGTGGAGGTTGCAGTGAGCAGAGATTGCACCACTACACTCCATCTTGGGTGACACAGTGAGACTATGTCTCAAAAAAAAATAAATAAATAAAATAAGAGGCCGGGCATGGTAGCTCATGCCTGTAATCCCAACACTTTGGGAGGCCGAGGCGGGTGATTGCTTGAGGTCAGGAGATCGAGACCATCCTGGTCAGCATGGTGAAACCCCGTCTCTACTAAAAATACAAAAAATTAGCTGGGCATGGTGGCGCGTGCCTGTAATCCCAGCTACTCAGGAGGCTGAGGCAGGAGAATTGCCTGAACCGAGGAGGCGGAGGTTGCGGTGAGCCGAGATCGCGCCATTGCACTCCAGCCTGGGTAACAAGAGCGAAACTCCGTCCCAAAAAAAAAAAAAAAAAAAAAAGAGAAATCAGGCCACAAGCCACAAAGACACTGAGGAACCTTAAATGCACGTTGACAGGTGAAATATGTCAGCTTGAAAGGCTGCATGGTGCATGAGTCCAGCCATAGGACCTCCTAGAAAAGGCAAACCATGGAGATCAGCAGAAAGGTGTGTGGTTGGCAGCGCCTGGGGAGAGGTGGGGAGGGATGAACAGGTGGAGCACAGGATTTTCAGGGCAGTGAAACTCTTCTGCATGGTACTTTAGTGGTGGATACTGATCATTAGACATTTGTCCACACCCACAGATTGTATAACACCAAGAGTGAGCGCCAAGGCAGGCTGTGACTGAGTTAATAACGATGTATCGATACTGGTTCATCAACCTTAGCAAAAGGACCGCACTAATGCAAGATGTTAATTAATGGGGAAGATGGAGGGGGATGGGATGAGAGGAGGTCTATGGGAATACTTTGTACATTCTGCTCCATTTTTCTATAAATCTAAAGCTGCTCAAAAAAGAAAGTCTATAAATTCAAAAGAGACCACTGAGCCAGCTTAAAAGTTTAAAATATGAACTGTGGATTAAATAATAATATTTCATCAACACTGAGTGTTATCAACACTGATTTAGATAATTGGCAAACAATAAAACAAAGAGAGGTATCAGGATGGCGGCAGCTGAAGAGGAGGCCGTGGCCATCAGCCCCAGGGCCCCAGGACCAAGTGTGATGAGGACAGCAGTTCACTGGTCTTAGTGAAGCAGAGGCTGCTGGGTACCTCACTGGGGTCAATTTCAGAGGAGTTGCGTGTGGAAGGTGAGGGACAGGTGTAGAGAATGCTTTTCTGGATCTCAGTAGTCAAAGACTAGTTTCAGATACTTCATGACCAAAGTTTTAGCACCAGCTTGTTCACAAATCATCAAAGACTGGCTGCTTCTGGGCTCTGTAGACGGATGGAATGGCAAGGACCCGGGATGACACAGCATGGTTTGAACCTGTCCCTGGCTCCCCGTTTTAGAGGTCAGAGACTGCATGGCCCTACCAAAGCCGAGGCCTTTGGTTGTGACCAGGGAAGAAGCAGATCTGACCTGCCCCCAGAGTTCCACACTAAGTCACAGGGTAACAAGTCAAGCTATGTTGCCTCTCCTGACTCCCATCTGGCCCCATAGCATGTGTGAAAGAGGAGCCAAGGGACCCAGAAATCATGTCCTCCCACTGAAAAAGGAGAAGGCAGTTGTGAGTGTTAAAGACCCAAGCACACAAGTGCCCAGCACAGTGCCTGGCACACAAGAGGGATTTTTTCAACAACAACAAAATCCTAATTTTGAGAGAAAGTTATGATCTAACATGGAATACTCACGGAGATTTGGTATTATAGCAACTCATCCAATCTAAGACGCTGATTATAAAGTGCACCATTATTTTACAAATGGCTAAGAGAGAAAAGAACAGCAACCAAGGTGGCACATCTGATTGGAAGGCCCGTATCAATGTGGGGCACTGGGGGAGCTCTGCCTTCAACGTACAGAGAAATGAGGAATAAACCCAGCTCACAGAAAGAGGAGGCCAGGAAACTCCAGGTCCTCTCGGCGCTGCGGGAAGGGTGAGAAACCAAAACTCTACCCCAGGAGTCTGAACCACATGCTGGAGCTCCCCAAGATTGGCGGTCTCAGCTTACACAATCAGTGTGGTCCAAAGGAAAACCAAACAGAACACAGCCCGCAAGCAGACATTTTCATTTAAAAGAATCTCAGGTCAGAAGTGATGGGCAGTAAACCCAAATCTTCACTAGAAGAACTACATTGTAATAAGACACCCGAATTCCAGAGATGTGAAAACTCACAAAATTAGGAGTCTTAAAACCTATGAACCATAGTCAAATAAATACAATGCTACCTCAGGTCACACGACACCTGGGTCTATATTCCAAGAGCCCACATATGAAATGGATGGGAGATGGCTGCTCTCTGCTCCTGCAGACTAGCACTGCCCTATTTCATCCAGTTTCATAGAACCTTTGGCCAATCCATCCCCAACTAAAAGTTTGTCTCAGGTAGGGCTATACCGCTTCCCTGGGCCGATGCAAGGAATGCAGTTTAGACTCACAGCCCAACTACAACTCAAAAAGCAATTACATTTCACGTGTCTAAATGCTGCAGGCAAACATTCCCGTGGCAGTGAGTTGGCAAGTGCGTAGGCAGCTGCAAATTTAATAAATCTTAATTATTCTGTTTATACAAACAAGCAGCCTGAAGCCACTGACGTAGCTGGGGCTTTCAATGACTCGGAGGGAGGGAAAAAGTGTGGACAACCAACGGCTCATAAATAATTAGCTTTGGGGTAGGGTTTTTTCCCCCCTTCCTTTTGGACCAAAAATAGTATGTGGAATATTTCTAAGTTGGCAAGATGACAACCTCTGAAGACAGCAGCTACTTTCTACCCGCCAGGCCCGGGGACGTGCATACGTGCATGTGTGCGCATAACCACAGAGGCACACACCGCAGACCCACCCGCGACAAACCACGCACACACCAAAGCAACGGGAGGATTTGCCCCTCGGAGGTGTCGTTGCTTCATTAGCTCTCAGAAAGAAAAGCAGGATGGTGTCTGCAGAAGTCTACCAGGTCCTCATTCACACAGCACTTGAGAACCTACTACGGGCCATTGTTACAACAGGAACTTTGCTACCAGGAGCTCAGTGGACCCTCAGTTGAGTTTGGCAGACTGTGGCTAAATGACCCTTAGGTCACACACACGAATGGTGGAGCCTGCGTTTGAACCCGGAGTGAAAAGTGGTGGTTCTCAAAGGGTGGCCCCCAGGTCAGCAGCAGCAGCAGCATCACCTGGGATCTTGTTGGAAATGCAGGTTCATGGGCTACTCTAAACCTAATGAATTGGAAACTCCAGAGACGGGGCCCGGCAATCTATGTTTTAACAAGCTGTCCTATAAAGGAGCCACCAGTGGTCTCCGTGTGTTGGCCCCCACGTTGTTTACTTCTTCACATGGAAGGAGATCTGTTAGCTCAAAAGCCAGCAAGCACCAAAGTCAGATTTTTACACACTGAGTTGTTTTAAACATAGCCCAAGTAAGCAGATTCTTTAGTCATTTAGGGCTTTCCTGCTTTACATACCCCACCAAGCTGCACCCAACATCTTCTGGCCATAGACAAGATACACCTCAGGGCTACATGGGTCCCAAGTGGTCTGACCGTCAGAGCTCTCTGACCCAGAGAGTTCTACGGTGATTACTAAGCAACATCAACTGGACATGTGTGCTCTGGCCCCATGCCACTCTCCACCCAAGCAGGATGGACAGTCTACAGGGCAGGTGGCTGCTCTTCTGTTCACTGACATATCTCAGTGCCTAAAACAGAGCCTCAAAAACATTTAGTGAGCATTTACTATGTGCTAGGTACCATGGCTAGACACTAGTGGACCCAAACTTGACGCTCACATGGATCTTGGCCTGGGGGCTGCGAAGGTGGCGGCGTCCAACTAGAGAGAGGTTTGAAGTGCAGGAGTTAGAGGTGGTCTGGACACCAGGTCCTGCATTCCGCATCTCCCACCAGAACCCACCAGGCCGGCCTGTGTGGACCACCTGTCCTTTCCTGATGATTTTCCCTGTTTCAAGAGAAGTCCATTTGTTGTTCTAAACTGGAGGTTGTGTGCAGGGCTTAAGTGATCAAAAGCATTTCTACTTTCATATCCAACAGTTCACACCAACTTCAAAATAAGTTCATGAAGTAAGTAAGGTTGCCATTAATAGTTCCATTTTAGGCCAGGTACAGTGGCTCATGCTTGTAATCCCAGCACTTTGGGAGGCCGAGGAGGGTGGATCACCTGAGGTCAGGAGTTCAAGACCAGTCTGGCCAAGATGGCAAACCCTGTCTCTACTAAAAATGCAAAAAAGTTAGCTGGGTGTTGTGGCATATGCCTGTAATTGCAGCTACTTGGGAGGCTGAGACAGGAGAATTGCTTGAGCCAGGGAGGTGGAGGCTGCAGTGAGCTGAGATTGCGCCACTGCACTCCAGCCTAGCAACAGAGCAAGTCTCCATCTCAAAAAAGAAAAAAACAAGGAGCCACGGTGGCTCGGGCCAGTTGTCCTAGTGCTTGAGGAGGCGAGGCTATGCGTTCAAGGTCAACCAGGGCAACATAAGAATCTCATTCATTAAAAAAAAAAAAAAAAGAAACAAACAAAAAATCAAGTTCCGTTTTATAGATGGGGAAAGTGAGCCCCAAGAGGCCAAACAACTCCCTCAAGGCCACAAACCAGTTGGTGTTAGGCCCAGAGCCGGGCCTTGGTCTTGTGACTGCCCTGCCCAGTCCACGGGTCACCCACTCTCCTATAGATGTTACTTATGCCACCAGCTGGAGGCCAAGAAGAAATCACAGATTTCTGGGAAATGCAGATTCCAAAGAATGAGAGATCTCGAGGACATCGGAGCTCCTTGGACCAGAGCATGCCGGAGGCCCGTGTCATTATGGGCCAACGCCTAGCGGGAGAACAGAGCATGCGTTCTCTTGGAAACAGCGGCACGAGGGTACACCGATATACACTTGGCTTTTCCAGAAATGGGGAGACACTCCGGGCCCCAGGGGAGTCTTCCCCAAGTCACAACGCAGGTTAACAACATGAGTTTTGGAGTCAGAGGCCAGAGACCACTGAGGGGCTGATGCCTCCCTTGAACAAATCACTTCAGGCTTGCCCCTTCTGTTTCCTCGTGCTGAAAGTTGAGATTATGCCGCCTCCTGGGTGTCACTGGGAGACTTACAGGAGGCTTTAATGACAACCGTCCGCACAGTCCCTGCCACACCCTGTGGGTGGCCAATACACAGCATCTCGAGTGACGATCAGTTACTCACTGTTGTCATGATGACTGCTCTTATTATTGCTTCAGCCTGCAAAGACCTGGGGGTGGCTCTGAGCATGGCTCCGTGGGGTAAGTGGGAACTCCTGCCTGGGAGAACTCAAAGGCACAACGCCTCCCTCTCCTGTCCCTACTGCGCCCCGTATACCCTCCATCGCCAGGGTGGCCACATCGTCCGGCTTGCCCGCAACAACCCAGGTTTCCTGGGACAGTCCTGGTTCACACCTGTTGTCACAGAGTAATCATCGGTAGCATCTTTGCCCACTCCCCAGTGTGTCCTGATTTGGGAGGTGATCTGCAAGACCCCCCCTCTGCTATGTGCTTGTCACACCCTGTCAGCTTACCCCCGACCCTGGGGTTTCTTGAAAGCAAGAATCCTGGGGCCCAGCACAGTACAGCCCAGAGCTGATCCCCCATAAATGTTCCTTGGTCTTCTTGGAACCTTCCAGAAAGCCCACGCGTCCTGTCCCAGTGTCACAGGCCCACCAACCCTCCAGGCACCCTGCCCGCTAGCCGTGTGGAGCAGATGGCAGACACTGTACCTTTTGGAATCCAGTTGGCTCCCCTGGAGAACTTTGTGTCTGTTATTTCAAGGAAGGAGAGGAAAAGGGGGGAAAAAAAATAGTTAAGTGAGTGAAACTTAAATCCCAACAGAGCCTGTAATGGAATATTCATTTTGTCAGGGGAGTGTTTCTTTAAAACTTCTGGTCATCTGGACAGCCTGAGCCAGCAGGTGATTCGATTTAATGAGCTTTTTAACACACTTCAGGCCCAGCTGGGATTCTGTCTGGGAAGGCCTCGGCCAAGGCGGGCTGGGGCCATGGTCGGCCCGGCTTGGGCTAGGCTGACACCTAGTGGCCATCCTGGCTGCTCCGGGGCCAGGAAAGCCTGGGGCGCCCAGCTTGGGGCTGGGGTCTGAGGCCGAAAGGACCCTTAGGGGCCATCTTACCACCTTCCTCAGATTTAGGAAAATGTAATCTCTGTGCCTCAGTTTCCTCGTTGGTTCACAGAGCATATAACAGCACCTCCTTATCTAAAGGCCTGTTATGAGGACATGGTATTGAGCAAAGGTTATGATCATTACTAGTTTTGCTATTATTATTTTGTGTGAGGAGACACAGGGTCCCCCCAAAAGGAGGTGCTTGTTCAATGGAGAAACAGGGCAAGTTAGAGACACAGGGTTGGACCCCAGGGCTCCTGATGCCACACCAGTGCTTCCCCAGGTCACGCCTACAACACAAGGGTGTGTTTGCAGGCTCGCTCTGCCACTGACCACCCATGTGGCCTTGGGCAAGTTTTTTCGCTGCTTGGAGTCTCCGCTCCTCCTCTGGAGGCTGGAGATACAATGACTGTAGCAGTGGGGAGCCGTACAGCCTGAATGGGAGAGTGCATGCACAGCCCTCAGCTTGGGCGGTAGGAAGCACTCCTTACATATTAACTACCTCACTAGGACTCCAGCCTCACAAGGTGGTTGGATGGCCAAATAGCGTCATGTGAGTCAAGTTCCCAGGACCCGTGAGTGTTCCTGTCCCCTGTGCAGGGTGAATGCACAGGGCAGGGTGAATGCAGGCTGAGCATGTATCCCCAGGGGAACCTACGCCCAGTTATAGTCCTGTCCCTAGAACCCGGGACCTGCACATCCTTGGCACCTACCAGCAGGTGGCTGGAGTCCTTGAGCTTGGACTTGTACAGCATCCACTGGTAGCGCAGATCTTCCAGCTCATCGGCGGCCCCCCTTGCTGGCCTGAGACGAAGGACGTTCTCAAAGAGATGCTGACCTTCTGGCACCCGAGCCTCCAGCTCCTGGGGGGAAATAGCGGCATCATGGTGCGGCTTCCAAATGGCCCAGACAGCCCCACCTGGCTGGTAAGAATGGGTCCATCAAATTTCACTCGACAGACAGGTGGGCAGGGAGGAGGCAGACAGAATCCATAAAGTGGGACTCCCATCTGTGCATTTCAAGCCAAGGCCCAGCACTTGCTCTCGGGAATATTACAGGTTGGCCTCCTGCATGGAACAGGTGGTTGGGCTGAAGACCCCCAGTGGTTACTTCCAGCTCTGACATTCCAGGACCAAGTCCTCCAGAGGGCTTGACTAGAGGTAGCATCATCCTAAAAGCTGTCACTGTGAACATGTCTTTCTGTGGCATTTTGAGCCTGGCAGAGTGGTGTTGGAATGTGCAGATTTTCTCACGAAATGTAAGTCCTGTGTTCCCTTGAGACAGAAACTTTTATTCTCGGGACTCCTAAGAGGTGGTGTGATGGGACAGTAGGGGCGGGGCTAGAAGTCCAGGAGCCCAGGTTTAAGTCCTGGCTTTGGATCCTGGCCCTGCATCATCCTACTAGCATGTACCATGGAACACCTTGCTTGGCTTCTCAGAGCCCGCTGGAACGTATGCTGTACAAAAGCAAGGGGGTTTAACTTGAGGAACAGAAAGTCATTTCTGAGATGCTGGAGTGGGGGGGGGGGGGGGTGGAAGGAATGAGAGGAGACGGGAGAGGCAAGCAAGGAAGACTTCCAGGTAATGGCCAACTAGATAATTGGGACCAAACCTCTCACTGAGGACAAAATATTTAAAGCATTTTAAAGGCATGAAAGGATTAACAAAAGAGTGTGAGGCACACCAGGCCACAACTTGGGAAAGAATGAAAACCCAGGGAAGTCAGTGCTGTGTTCAGACCTGCTTTTGCCCACAGAATATTTGCCAATTTGGAAGGAATAGCCGTAAAACACCTTTGCTTTTGGCAGCCTCACCGGGCCAGGGAGACAAAGATCAAAGTCTAGCCCTACAGAGGTGGAGATTCTGATAGGATTCATTCACCCTTTCACCAAGATCCTAATGCCTTCATCCTACAAAAATGGACCAGAAGTAAACCTGAACCTTGTGTGGACTTGCAGCCCAGTTCAAAGTCATCTTAGTAGACCAGGGAGACTCAAGCCTTGAACTCAGATTTAGTGGCCCCAAAATGAAAGGCCCCTACTTGCCTGCAGAAGAAAACAAAATCGACTCTGGAGGAAAAGATTATCCTAAATCTTAAATAACTCTTATTCATATTTTGGCAGACACAATGTCTAGCACACAGAACAGCCACACAAAGACACAAGAAACCAAGAATAAGAACAGGCAGAAATAATATACATCTGAAACATTCCTAAAATGCCTTGAGATCTTGGAATTATCAGACACAATCTATAAAAAGCTATGTTTACTATGTTCAAAGAATTAAAAGATGGGCTTAAAAATTTTAGCAAGCTTCTGGAAGCTATGAAAAATGACAGAGTTTCAGTTAAGATAGGAATTATAAAACAAGAAAAAAAATAAAGATAAGAAGAGTGATATAGTCAATTACTAAAAGGACCAAATAGAAGTTCTAGAACTGATAACTACAACAACAAAAGTTAAGAACTCAATAGACATGTGTAACAGAAGATGAAACACAGCTAAAGAGAAAATTAGTAAACTGGAAGATGGATCAGAAAAACTATCCAGAATGCAACATGAAGAAACAAAAGGTTGAAAAATACACAAATAAGGGTAAGAGACATAAAGCACACAGTGAGAAGCAGTAACATAGGTTTAAATGAGATCACAGTAGGAGAGGAGAAAGGGAACAAGGCAGAGATAATATTTTAAGAAATATTGTTAGTAAAAAAAAATTCAAATAACAAGTTTGGGAATTAAGAGGAAAAAAAAACAAAAATAATGTTAAAGAGTTTTTCAGAAAGATCCTAGATCAGATTCAGGAGTTAAAATGAATCCCAAGCCAGATAAATAAAAATAAATTTAAACCTAAACATATGGAAATAATTGCAGAAAAATAGGGAAACAGAGGTGAGCTAGGGCCTGGCTGAGAAAGGCCTTGAGTAATAAACTCAGGGGTTAAACTCTATAGTAAAAGGTTTTCATTAGGGGGAGGACAAGGTCATATTTCTCATTCTGGCTGCAGAGTGAGCCATGACCTAGATGGGGACCCAACAGGAAGGAGGGAGGATCAGCTGGGAGGCTACAGCCGTAGTCAGGGCCAAAAATGGTAAGTGCCTAAATTAAGACAGTAATAATGCAAGGGAGGAGAAACACAAAATGTCTAGGAGGCGGAATCAAGGAGTTTTGGCAACCAATTAGATGTGAGAGGGAAGAAGACAGAAGAGAAGTGGTCGTTCATTTGCAAAAATGGCTGTGACTTCCCTCATCTCCCACCCCCCAGTCACATCCACACCCACTGCAACATGACTTTGCAGTGCCTTCCATCAAATGGTTGGAGTCTCTCTTTCCTTTCCTTGAATCTAGGCTGGTTTTGGCAAACAGAATGCAGGGCAATTAACGTTATGCTGGCTCCTAGTCTTGACCTCAAAAGTCCTTGCCTGCTGCTACTGCTGTCTTCTGCCCTGACTCTGCTCTGAGAAGTCCAGGCTGTGTCACAGGAGCGTGAGAGATGTGTCGTCCACGGCATTCTCATCTCTAATAGCCTGCTAGCCCCCAGAATTAGAGACACCTGACTGACTGACCACTGACAGCATACAGACTGGAAGCACTGCCCGGCTGAGTTCAGCCTAACTTGCCACGCTTGTGAACCACGGGTTAAATAAGTGGTGGTTGTTTTCAGCCACAAACTGTTGGTATGGTTTGTCACACAGCAATAGCTAAGTGACAGAGGAGTCAAGTGATGAGTCGTGGTATTTTCCAAGTAGGGAAATCCATAAGCACGCTGAATATGTGCATGAATGCCAGAAAAAGTTCTAAAATCCTTGAACCAAAAAAGTATAAAAGCCGTTATCTATAGACAAAGGAGAATAGCTCACACACTGTGGGTGTGCTCCTTCTTCTGAAGACCCCCCTGGTGGCAAAGCATCTGTGAGTGCAAGCCCTATGGATGAGGGGCCTCTCCTGCGGAACAGACCTGAAGCTTTGATTCTCTGGTCTTCAAGTCTTCAGCTGTAGAAGTTCTCATTGCAATGATTCTAACAAGCTTCAAATTTTCCACCTGCAACCACTGCTCAAAGTTCCTCAGGAGCTGGGAGAAATCTTCGTGGCTCCCTTCTTCCTGGAGAAGATCTACCTATAGGGTCACACACGGCCAAAGCGTCAGAGGTAAAGCAGGCCCCTGGTTGTGTGTCCTAGGAATCCCACCTGAGGCAGAGGGGCAGGGATGGGGACAAGATGCCTAAAAGGTGACAAGAGAGGCCTGGGAGATGAACAAAGAATCTCTACTCAACACGGCCACATTTAGGGGCCAAGAACATTCCTCATTATCTACTCTCTGTTGCCCTGAGAGGTGATGGAAACCACCACCGTCCCTTTCCAGGATAGCTATACAAGTGGTCACCCTTCCCTGTGCTTGCCCCCTCGGGGCTCCGTAGCCACAGCGATCTGTCTGCGACGTAAGCCCATTCAGCTAAGTTCTTGCTTATACCGCTGGTGCCTCACCCCTCCCCGCTGTGACCTGGGAGTCTTGGTTCCACTGCGAGTGCTGCCTTCCCTGTCCTCTGAGCCTGGGCCTGCAGACATGTCTCGGCCCCTCAAACTGGCACTCTTTCTGCCTCTGCTCTTCACACACACTGTCTCCTCTGCTGGGAACACGCCTCCCTCCCTCCTCTCCTCACTGCCACTCAGCCTTGAAAATTCAGCTGACATTTCAGATCTTCCTGCCCTGGACCTGGGACCTGCTGCAGGCTCCCGTAGCCTCTGACCTGTCTGCCAAGGTATGCCTCCTTTTTGTAAACCCTTATTTAACTGCCCGTGGATGCCACTCCCTTGCTTTTCCACAAAGCTGTTTGTGTAAACGCAGTAAGGGGAAGTCATGGAGGGGGGACAAGGTAGTTAGTTCTTTTCCTTTCTTTCTTTTTTTCTAAAATACAATCATGGCACAAAAATACACTTATCTTATGATTTTAGTTTCCACTCTGGGACCGGCAGGAAGTGTTCAGCCCCGATGCTCTCCTCCCCACAGAGGTGAGTATCTCCGGGGTCCAGCACCACAGGCATAGCCCGAGAGCTTGTTAGAAATGCAGAATCGAACTGTGGGCCCCAGTCAGATCTACTGACTCAGAGTCTGCATTTTATTTTTGATTGATTGATTGATTGAGATGGGGTCTTGTTTTGTCACCCAGGCTGGAGTGCAGTGCCACGATCACAGCTCCCTGCACCCCCAAGCTCCTGGGCTCAAGTGATCCTCCACCTCAGGCCCCTGAGTAGCTGGGACCACTACAGGTGCACACCACTATGTCCAACTAATTTAAAAAAATTTTTTATAGAGATAGGGTCTTGCTATGTTGCCCAGACTGGTCTCAAACTCCTGACCTCAAGCAATTCTCCTGCCTGGGCCTTCCAAGGTTCTGGGATTGTAGGTGTAGCTCACTGCACCCAGCCCAGAACCTGCATTTTAATACAAGGCTGGGTGCCCACTGAAAAACTCTGCACTGGAGTCCGAGTTCTCTGAGGGTCGGCAGTGTTACTCACAGCTCTGAGCACAGTCGTTGGAATACGGTAGCACTCAGCAAATAGATGAGTGAATGAAAGAATGAATGGGAAAATGAAGAATATGATGTACTTGAACAACAAGGAATAACTTTATTTTCAACAAAGCTCAAGTTTGTTTAAAGGCAGTGAGGGATGGATGAAACACGACACAACAATATTCCCATCTTGTGTGGTTTCAGTGACCGATCTGGGCCAGCAGGAAGTGTTCAGCGCTAACACTCCCTTCCCTGCAGGAGCTGCTGCTCATGGCTCACAGAGGTGAGTATCTGTCTGGCTAAAGGGCACCCATGACCTGCCCTGGCAGCCTGGCTTTGCAGATTCTGGGATCGCTGAGGTCCTCCATGGAGTAGGATCAATTGCTCTTTGGGCCACAGCTGGGGCAGGCTCAAATGAAACAGGATGTAGCCAAGTCCTCAGAGCTGAGCATGTTGCCCCAGACAGGCAGGGACCTGTGCTGGAGACCCCTACCCATCTCTTGACCTGGGGCCTGGCCTCTTCCCCCAAAGGCCTGCTAGACAGACTCACCTGTCGACGACGCCTGGGAATCGGATTTACGGGGTTGATGAGAAACCCTGACTTCGGGATGTTGTTGGTGAAAACCATTTTCTTCCCCGAATCCACTTCCATCCTCTGCAGATGCCAGTTTCTGGTGAAGTTGAGAAGACAAACTCAGCCCAATCAATGCGGAGATGTGGTGGGGACCCACCAGGACATGAGAAAAGTAATGGAATTGTGGAACCACGGTTGACAAGTCAGAGCCTCCCACTGAAGTTTGTCAGAATGTTCCTGAGGCATGCTCACATCCAGTTTCTGACTTTAAACTCACAGTAACCTGTCATGAAGGTGCGTATGCTTATTGATGCAGATGGGGAAACTGAGGCTCAAGCCAGTGTTGATGGAGGCTAACTCCCAAGATGGGGACATTTCCTGGCTCCTCCTGCTCCTGCTAGAACAGCCAATTGGGCCACAGTGTAAAGGTGCCCAAGGCCTCTGGCTCCACGCTGGGCAGTGCCCTGGCCTTCTGCTCTATGAGCACCTGAGTGCCCCTGAGTGGGAAAGGACGGTGTCCCAGACAAGGCTCAGAGCCCAGGAGGCACTCTCACCTCAACAGACTTTCTTCCAGCAGCCTCAAGGCCCGCCATGACGCTGCCAGCTCCCCGAGCTCTGCCCGCACCACGCCAGCACCCTCCGGAGAGGACTTCTCCATCACCAGCCAGCCCTGCGCTTCCACCAGGGACAGCTGGGCCTCCTTCTCAGGGAATTCTGCCGCCAGCCTCTGAAGGACACATGGACACACAGACACACGCACAGTGAAGGTGGAGGGCGGTTTCTGCTCCTGAGTGTGGGTACATTGGCCCATCAAGGCTGCTTCGTTGGGAAGTCGGGGAGGGAACCACCACCTTACCTCGAACTCTGCCTCTTGGGACTTGGCAGTACCCGGGCCCACGTCTCCTCGGTGTGCCTCCAGCTTTTGCATGGTCACAGCGATCCACTGCCGTAGCTCCAGCAGCTGGTGGCTGAAGGTGCAGTGCTCCTGCACGCTCTGCCGACACCCATCCACAAGGTCCTGCAGCACAGCCCGGGGAGCCCAGGGCGTCCTGAGTGTTGGCCGAGGGGGAGACCTCCGGCACCACCTCCACCCTGCCGGACTTACACCTGCCAGGCACCCCAGGGCTTCCCACCAAGTAGCACCGCAAGAGGCCGGGCTGGCCCCTCCCTCCACACAGCATAAGGAATTGACCCCGGGATGATTGACTCCGGTTTAAAGCCTGTCTTGCTTTTAGGAAAACGACCAAGTCTAGGTGAGGGTGGGAAATTGATCTCTTGTCCACCACTGATCCAAGTGTAAATTGGCCCAACCACTTGTGAAGACCATGGGTCAGAATCTACCCAAACGGAACGTGGCTGCAGCTGATGGCCCACCATTCCACTCCTGGTGTATGCCCTGGAAATGGGAACACATCCTCACCCAAGGGCACACATGTGACAGCCCCAAGCTGGAAATTATCCAAGTGCCCACTGAGAGTAGATGAATAAATACCCGGTGTTATATTCACACAATGGAATGCTTTACAGCGGCAGGAATCAACAGTCTACATCCACATGCAACATAGTAGATGAATTTACAACCATCAGGTGGAGAGCTAAAGGCCAGGCACAAAAGAAAACATTCTGTCCAGTTCAATTTAAATGAAGGATAACATCAGGCAACCCCAAGCTCTGTTGCGGCAAGCCTGAAGTCAGAGCTGCCCTTGAGGGTCAGGAATGGTGAGCTGGGATGACTGCAGGGGCACAGGGGTTCTGGGAGGCTGATAGTATTCTGTGTTTTATCTGGGTGCTGGTGACACAGATGCATTTAATTTTTTTAAAAACTCATCGAGCTGCACATTCAGGTGTTCATGTTCAGTCTTTCTTTTTTTTCTCTCCCTGAGTACTGCTTCCTGGGCCAATCTATTGCTCAGCTCTGTCTCCAGGGAAGGCGGACACCGTCTCCAGAAAAGCAGCCATTCTCTAGGCCCCTGGCCAGCCAGCCTGAGGCCCTTGGAGCTTTCTTTCCATAGCCTGCCACGAACCAGTCTGACCACAGGGCCTGCCTTGCCCATTCCAGCTGTGTTCCCCAGATTAGGTCATCATGGCTCTCTGCAGGGCCACTATAGGCCCTGCGTTCTCATTCCACAGACACTGGCTGAGACCCTGGATACCAGGCCCATACCAGGGGCTGGAGAGCCTGCTGCATCTGTCCTCAATGAGCCATCGATGAGGGCCTGAGAAGTTATCTAAAACTCCACCTCTCTGGGTTGTCCCTGCCACTGTCCCCTCCCGGTGCCTGTGTGCCAACATTAGACCAAATGCCTCCAATGGCTTCCAGTGCATAGAGCTGTGACCTCCAACATGGGAACGTGCCCCCCAGGGAGACACGGAGAATACCTCGCTGTGGAGAAGGACATATGAGATTCACAGGCACTGAGTACCAAAATAATAAAAGGGCAATTTCTCTTTAAAGAAGAATATAAACAGTAAGAATTGGAATGTCATTTCGCAACACCTAGTGAAGCTCGGTTAATGCTGCTTCTTACAACAATTAACCTAGCCCATCATTTGGAGGAGGTATTAGAGCTGGCTTTGCTGCTTCTGTGAGTTTCTCTGGGCTACTGAGAAGTGAGGACAGTGTTTCCTATTTCTCTACTGCTTTGACCTTGAAACTACAAACTGCTAGTTTATTAAATGTCATTAAAAGAATTCATCCAGACATCGATCATCACTTAGACCAATGGGTCTCCACAGGTGGTGCCGCATTTCCTGGAAGCGGGTGGGGAGAGTTTTCTGTTGCTTCAGTAGAGGTGGTGGGGGTGAAACTAGGTGGCGTGAGAGGGATGGGTGCTCGCATTCCACCCTAGGCGGACAGTCCACCAATGCAGAACGGGCCCACATCCCACATGATTTTCTCACGTCCTCCTAATATCCACAGCAGGAAGAAATCCGTTTGTCATGACCTGAGCTCAGACTCTCACTCCAATCAACACACAGACACAAAGAGGCTTTTGCAGTCTTAACCAGCATGCTGACTTCTCTAGAGCTGCACACTTTGTGTAAGCGGATGGAAGACTGCTGTTGAGTTTGATCAAAGTTCTATCAAGCGTTGTTCACATGTCAGAAAACCACATCACTAGAGGCCCTGATGGCTGTGCCACTTGACACGGCGTTTGCGGCTGTCACACAGGGAGGGCACGTGCTGAGCGGCTCCTCTGTCTTGAGTGTGGCCATCTGGGAGTACTTACATACTGAAGGACAATATTGTATTATAATTACTTTCCTTTTACTTCTCTTTTCTATTTCCTGGGCCAGTAACTTATACTCCCTCTGAATTCCAGGAGTGTAAAGAGTAGGCTAGGAATATCAGGTATGAAAACAGGGCGTGCAAAGTCAGGTAGGGTGGGGAACTCTCACTGCCTCACACTGGCTTTTCTTGAGATGTGAGTGCCAGAGACCCTGCTTTGTACTCCTCAGGGCTTGTGACAAAGGCAGACCCAGGGCTCCATCTGAATCAGTGTCACGGTGGGGCCTGAGTCTGCGTTTCCATTTGTCCTCAGGCCAGTTTTGAAGGAGCTTGGAGTTCCACCCCCACTGCTGGAAGGACTCCATACAATCCTGGGCTAGCCCTAGAAAGAGCCGAGGTGGCCACTAGAGGGCACTGCTGACGAAGCTCTGTGCCCTCCAGGCCTGGTGCAGGCTGCAGGGTGCCTGAGGTTCTCAGCAGCCGCTCTCTTCTTTGCCTCGTGGCCCTAATCTCAATATGTAATTGTGCATTTACTTGTTTGTTTTCTGATTAATTGTCCATCTACCCAACTGGGGCATAACTCCCAGGAGAGCAGGGGCCTGGGCTGTCATGCTCTGCTACCTCCATCCTTAGAGTGTACCTAGAACACTGCCTGGCATACAGGAGGTGCTTACTCATTACCTGCTATGTGAATGAGGAGGAAAGAAAAAAGGGAGAAAGAAAAAAGAGAGGTTAGAAGGAATGACGGCGGGAAAGGGGGAGAAATGCCCCAGGCATGGAGGATTACAGGGGCCTGCTCTCTGTCTAACCACAGTCCCTTCTGTCAGCCCCTTACCTCCAGAGACCTCTGCAGGGCCTGGACGTCGGAGGAGAGCTGGTCCATTTTGTGCTGGTGGTTGGGATTCTCCTGGACGAGAGGCCTCGCAGCCTCCATCTGTGCCCCTAGGTCCAGCCCCTCTTCCTGCAGCCCCTGCCGTAGAGAAGGGAACAGGTAGGCGCATCTTCCCGCCTCTCCCTCCCTCGGAGTGGCTAATCAGGGCAGGGGCTCTGAATGGGAGAGGCTGGCGGGGGGGGGGTGCCTTCCCAAGGGCAATGGGGCTCTTTCACACCAGCAGCCGTACCAACCACATGGCTGGTCTAATGTGTCCACTCTCAGGGCTGGAGAGATTTTAAAAATCAGACAAAAATATTCAGGGACACCATGAAAATAAACTCTGCTACAGGCCAGATGGCATCTCCAGGGGCAAGCTCACATTGGGACTCATCCTTGATGACCACCTCTCATTATGAAGAAGCACGTCCCAATTTTAGTTTTAGAACCCAAAATGCACTGTTTGTTCCCCCTTTTTTGGAGACAGAGTCTCGCTCTCACCCATGCTTGGAGTGCAGTGAGTAGGCTCACTGCAGCCTCTACCTTGTGGGTTCAAGTGATTCTTGTGGCTCAGCCTCCCGAGTAGCTGGGATTACAGACTCCCATCACCATGCCTGGCTAATTTTTTGCATTTTCTTTGCTTTTTTTAAGAAGAAACAGGGTTTTACCATGTTGCCCAGGCTGGTCTCAAACTCCTAAACTCAGGTAATCTGCCCACCTGCTAAAGTGCTGGGACTGCAGGGGTGAGCCACCCCTCCCAGCCTAAAATGCACTATTTTTTTTTTTTTTTTCATTTT
>NW_022436960.1:7995666-8022702 GCF_009761245.1 Sapajus apella | reverse complement strand
AGTAGAGATGGGGTTTCACTATGTTGGCCAGACTGGTCTTGAACTCCTGACCTCATGATCCGCCCCCCTCAGCCTCCCAAAGTATTGGGATTATAGGTGTGAGCCACCACACCTGGCCTAAAATGCACTATTTTTAATGTCTCCTAGAGAACACTCTCAATTTATGTGTGAGCTGTACTTGGATTTTAAAAAGATAACCGTTGTTATCACATGCATTTTGAAAACCAGCAAGCTCCTTATCCAGCTAACCATGATCAATGGTCAGAACGTTTATTCTTAATACCAAAGTTGGTTTAACTGAACAACTCTGGACTCATTAAGAATACTTAGCGAAGCAATTCTAAAAACAAATACCAATGTTAGACTTTGGAACTGAGGAGTAAACAAACAGACAGCTCGTCATTTTGCTGAGCTCAAGACTCAGCCTTTTGATGCCGGGAGCCATCAGATAAATAAGCAGAGGGTCTGATGAGATGAAAGGTCAGATCTCAACCAGGGCCTAATTTCTGGTTCACGGCAGCTGTTGCTTTGCTGGTTACTGCTGGAGGAAGAAGCTGCTTCCAGGTGCAGCTGAGCACCCGGGCAGGAGTGATTGACAGACCCCTCACCTGCAACCTTGAGAGCTGGGCCTGTTTTCCAGAAAGGTCCCGTTGAAGCCCCTTCTCAGCTTGGACCCTGGCTTGGAGGTCCAAGAGCTTCCTCTGCAGAGGCTCGAAAGCCGCCCCAAAGTCTTTGTGCTGAGCGAGCAGGCTCTGCAGAGACACAGGACAGGCAGCAGGCACATTAAGAGGGTTCCTCAAAGGCACCGTGTTGTGAGACCTGACCCATGCAGCCAGGCTGCTCTTCGTCTCAGCCAGATCCTGCTCACTCAGGTGCCACCCCCTCCAGGAAGCCTTCCCTGAACCCTGATGGAGTTGGGTGCCTCTCCTTAGAGTCACCATAGTGTCGTCACAGAACACTTCGGCCACATCCCTCTGGAATTAGGGCCATCGACATCCCTCACCCACCGACCAAATAGCCCATCAGAGGCCTGTTTTTGTAAATGAAGTTTTGTAGTTTTTGTTTTTTTGAGATGGAGTCTCACTGTGTCACTTAGGCTGGAGTGCAGTGGCAAGATCTCAGCTCACTGCAACCTCCACCTCCTGGGTTCAAGCGATTCTCCTGTCTCAGCCTCCTGCGTAGCTGAGATTATAGGCACATACCACCACGCTGGGCTAATTTTTGTATTTTTAGTAGAGATGGGTTTTCGACCTGTGGGTCAGGCTGGTCTTGAACTCCTGACCTTGTGATCCACCCACCTCAGCCTCCCAAAGTGCTGGGATTACAGGCGTGAGCCACCATACTCAGCCATAAAGTTTTATAGGAACCCAGCCATGCCCATTCATTTACAGCTGTGTCTGGTGCTGAGGAGCTGCGACAGAGACCACCTGCCCTGCAGACTGTAAAACCTTCACGATCTGGCCCTTCCCAGCAACAGTTTGCCAACCCTTGCTGTCAAACAGCACTTGGATGTCTTCTAGTAATTGCCTGTTTTTCTGTGTCCACCAGCAAGCTGTGAGTGTTTGCGGGTGAAGACCTTCGCTTCGCTTCTTCATCCCCCCAGGGCCTAGAACTGCACCAGGCCCTGCAGATGGAAGGAACTTGATCCTCTACTCAATGATCCCCCGTCACCAACAACAGTGGGACGTACCCCCAGCGCTACCTGCCCAGGAGCTGACATCGTGGGCTGGGTCCTGGCTGTACCCCCTGTGGACCATGAGCCATTTTCTTGACCATCCTGCTTCAGTTTCCTCATGTGTAAGACAAGCAAAGTAACAGTACCTCCCTCACAGTGCTCTTATGTGGATTAGATAAGATCCAGGGTCTGGAGCTCTTAGCGACTGTCTGGCCCATAGCCAGTGCCCCATGGATCGTAGTTACTAGTGTCATCATCATTAGATGCTCAGCAAACATTTGTTACCTAAAAGAATAAGCTGTCCACATGTCATTGATGCCATGTGGTCATTCAGAAAGGTGTCACTAATAATATGAGCCTCCAGCTCCAGGGTGGTTGAAATTTTACAAGGGCTTTTATTGGCATTTTCTTATTTGACCCTCCTGTCGCTCTTTGCAGAAGACTGGGTGGGATTCGATTTGATTGCAGGGGGTTTGGGGACAGGGCTGGGAGGCAGACAGGTGGTTAGGAAAACGATTAAAGGGACCATGCAGGAATCCTATCCAGTTTACACATGGGTAGCCTGAGACTGTCAAGGACAAAGGATACACCCAGGGCTACACGGTGGCAAGTGGCAGAGCTGAGCTTAGAACACAGGGCCATCTGCCTCCCCACTGGGTACTCCAGCCCCGTGGCCAGGCCGAGTCCCGAGCAGACGCCCGGGGATGCGTACCTGCAGTTTGCTTTTCCTCTGCAGAAGGCTGTTATGCAGCAGGTCTCTGTCCCTCACGGAACCCGCCGCCTGCTCCAGGAGTGCCGTGGCCCTCTCCTGGCCAAAGACACCAATCAGGAGGTCTTTCTTCAGCTGTAGCATGGTCAGCGGCTCTTTCAGGCGGGAGCTTTCCATCAGGGCCGCCTGTGGGAGACAAGGCTTCCATGAACCCCACACAGGGCAGAACAAAGCTCAGAAACAGACAGAGCCGGGGCACACCTGTTCTCCTTGCAACTGCTTAGGAAGCTGTGCCTTTGTGCAGGTGTCTGAGGAAACAGCAAACTCAGAATGAGCTGGCAGGAATGTGCTGGTGAGGCCCTGAGTTTCGGGGTCAGCTTTGGGTCTTCTCTCACCTCCCACATCTGTCTTGATACTCAAGCCTGAGTAATATCCACCTCCCGCATGCCTTGGAAGTCTGTCTCGTCTCCACGGCCTCTGGCCCTGACTGTGGCGCACCCTCAGCCTAACGCACCTGGACCACACAGCTCCTCCCAGTTAGCTGGCTCTCCACCATCAACCGGTCACAATGCAGCAGAACCCAGACCCAGCCAGCTTGATCCTCTACTCAAAGATCCCTCTTCACCAACAACAGTGGGGCACACCCCCAGTACTACCTGCAGCAGTGTTTTGGACATTTTGAAGGGGGCTATAGGCCTGTAGGAGCATGATCAGAAAGAATTGAGGAAGGCTTCCAAGAGGAGGTGATACTCAGCAGAGTACTGATATGCAGGAGTTTGCCAGGCAAAGAGAGGAACTAAGGGGGCTCAGAAGCCTCCTAGAATGGCAGCAGCCTCACATACAACCTGAATTCTGAGCAGCCCAGGCCCTGCCTCCTCCAGGAAGCCTTCCCTGACCCCATTGTCAGCCTACACTCACTCTTCTTGTCCCCCAAGCCCTGCAGCTCTCAGAGCCTGAACCAAGCGTCTGACTCCTGTTGCCTCTCCAGCTGTTTCAGGTAAGCACCTCCTGCATTTCTAGTCGAGAGTCTGGGGTGCTGGAAGCCCAAGGTTTTGTCTTTGGCTGGCCAGAGTTCTTTCATTTTATACCTGATGATGTTGCTGAGAACCCGCTCTCAGACTTAAAACACTGAGCTAGGCACGGGGTGGGGAGAGAAAGAGCTAAGATTCCAACCCAGGTAAGCCACTTCAATAGAAGCCAGAAAGCGATCATTCTCCTAAGCAAAGTTTGAGCTAGTGCGGCGGGAGTTCAAAGCAGACGTGGACACTCCCGGTTGAGGAAATCGAGTGCTGCTTTGGAGAAGGCAGTTCTGATGATGGGCCTGGAAGGGCAGACATTTCCGGAGGAGGCGGTGTCACCACAGCCATGCAGCTGTACTGGCATGACCTGCATACCAGGGCATCCAGCTGGTGCCCAGCCAGAGGTCCAGCCGCGCTGCGGGGAGTCTTACCCCCTTTCCACCAAGGCCAGACACCAAATCACAGAAGAGTTTAGGCTGGGGAGCTGAGATCGTGAGTCTGGATTATGTACTAGCTGGGAAGCCACGGGCAGTTCTGAGCCTCAGTTTCCTCTTTTGCCAAATAGTTTCCCTGGATCTGATCCCTCATCTGCAAAATGAGGGGGATCACGGTGGAAATGGAAATAAAACGACATGTGCATATTCAAAATATGTAAATTATGACAAAAATCAAAAACAACCTAAACCTCCAATTGTGGATACATTAAATTATGGCATACTCCAAAACAGAATATTGTCCAGCCATTGAAAATGATCACTTTTATTTTAACGATTTTAAATGATGCTGAGAAAAAAAAGCTCAAATGTGTGAAGTGAAAATATCAGAATATACAATTACAGAACTTGAACCCAAATACACAAAAATTACAATTAAATCTTCTGTCTCTTGGTGACCATATCTCATGGAAATATCTAAATAGATTTCATCAGATATAAAGGATAGATTTGGGATCTTCTGACCTAAAATTGAGGTTTGTGGCACATAAGAAATTCACTCCATAGGTACTGAGGAGTACCTAATAAAGATGGCAATCATCCTTTGGAGCATGGAGGTGGGAGAAGGGGCCCACTGGACCCTTGGAAAGAAAAGTCATGCCTTGCAGCTTAAAAACTATGAAGAGAGGCCGGGCACGGTGGCTCACATCTGTAATCCTAGCACTTTGGAAGACAGAGGCAGGCAGATCACTTAAGATCAGGAGTTCGAGACCAGCTCAGGCAACATGGTGAAACCCCATCTCTAATAAAAATACAAAAAAATAGCTGGGTGTGGTGGCGCATGCCTGTAATCCCAGCTACTTGGGAGGCTGAGGCAGGAAAGTCGCTTGAACCCCGGAGGCGGAGGTTGCAGTGAGCCGAGATCGTACCACTGTACTCCAGCCTGGGTGATAGAATGAGACTTGGTCTCCAAAAAAAAATAACAAAACAAAACAAAACAAAAGTGAAGAAAAAAAATTCTTGTTCCAACATAAGCCCCAAGTGGAAAATCACAAGTGTAGACGTTTCGAAATGCAGGCACATGGCCAAGCAGTGTACCCAACGGTGAGCAGGGGCCAACCCTGGTTATTGGTTCTCCCCATAATAGCAAGGTGGCAGAAAAAGCAATGGAGAAATTGCCCCAACATGTTCGTCCCCATGGCTTGTGGGATTATGGGAGCTTTTTGTTTTCTTCTTCACACACCTTTACACTGTCCAAGTAGGTATGCCCTTTATCATGAGAATGAAAATTGATATAAATGGGGACTTACAACTCACATTTGAGCCTTTTCCCACTCTTTGTGTCCAAGAATTACTAGACACAAAATAATTGGATGGACTTCAGGGTTCAATGATGCCAGAGGCAGTATGTACAGGCACACTGGGGACACCGTAGTGATGGGCATCATGGCAGATGCTGTCTACTGCCTATCCCACAGCCATTCCTACTTCTCTCTTTCCAAACAACCAGCATTTTGGGATGCAAAGGGCTCAGCTCCAGGGTGCTGAGTCTAATTGGTACAAACAAGGTATAGTAATCCCATCATCCTTGCCAGTGATTGGTCCAGGAATAGTCATATGACCTTGACTGGCCAATGAGCCCAGTAACGGGAGTGTGCAGGGGTCAGGGGAGGATTTGAAAGGCGGAAGTGGAGGTGGAGAAGGCCCCCTGCGCCGCCGCTCTGTCCAGAGCCCGTTGTTCATGGGAGGTGCATGTCTGGAGCCATAGCAGCCATGCTGGGGCCATGGAGGGGGACTTGGCTTAGGTCTACATAGGGCCTGGTCCTGGTGACACCACTGAGCTGTGGCCTGGCACCCTGGACTGCCTGAATGTCGCTGTTTTAAGCCACCGCAGGTCAGGTCAGGTTTCCTGCCACTTGTATTCGCAGTAAAGGCAATGGCCTGATAACGCTGCTCTCTCAGGACTGCTGATGCCTCCACCTGGGAGATGCTTGCAGGTGGGGAGCGTCCGTACAGAACCCCGGGTTAACCCCAGGCAGCAGGCTTCACCTCCTGCCCAGGAGCCGAGCTGACCTTTGTCACTGTAACAAGCAAGCATGGACACTCCCTGTACACCAGGACTCAGCAGACGGGGCGCAGGGAGCTCTCCCCAGATATCCGGAAGATCCGGCAATGGACCTTCCCCTGGGAGAGAGGCTGAAACGCCATGCCCCACCAGCGGCCCACCCCAGTCACAACCAGTTGGCAGGACCGCGGTTACCTCGATCTGGGGCAGGAAGGTGTGAAGGGAAGGCAGGTCCGGCAGGCTGGCAGTGACCTCCAAGAGTCGCTGGGCCAGGGCCCTCCACAGCTGCAGATCCTGCAGAGGCCGCTGGAAATGCTGCCACAGCTCCACCCCCGCAGCGTTGCGAAGCCTGGCACTCCTCCCCTTCAGGCTTCGAGGACCGTGGAGGGAGAAAACGAGGGAGGAGAGAGAGTGGCTTCAGTCTAGGGGCGGGGCCTCTGCTGAGACCCTCAAGAGGCTCAGGGTGCGCTGCTCGCTGCTCCCAGGGTGGGCCCTCTCTTATCTCAGTTGCTGGGGGTGTCTGCAGCAGTAGTTACAAGATGCAGTTGGAAGGAACTTTGGTTACTATTGCTATGAAAAGGCATCACTTGCAGGCCTGGGGTCTTCCTGAGAACAGACACTGGGGCTCCCTGGGACCTGCAGGCTCTTTTATAATTTGCATGCATGGGCAGGATACGGTGGCTCACACCTGCACTCCTAGCACTTTGGGAGGCCAAAGCAGGAGGATCACTTGAGGCCAGGAATATGAGACCAGCCTGGGCAACATAGCGAGACCCCATCTCTACAAAAAATATTTAAAAATTAGCTGGGCATCATGGTGCATGCCTATAGTCCTAGCTACTCGGGAGGCTGGGTTAGGAGGATTGCTTGAGCCAAGGAGTTTGAGGTTGCAGTGAGCTCTGATTGCACCACTGCACTCCAACTAAGGTGACAAAGCGACACCTGTCTCCAGATAAATACATAAACAAATAAGAGGAATGAGTGTTCTCTGATTCTATAGTAGGTATAAAGAGCTGGGAGTTTGGAGCCAGCTATGGGGCCTTAAGTGGCTCAACATTAATAAGCCTCAGCTCTCTTGCCTCTGAAAAGGGCACCCCTCTCATACAATCAATCATTCTAAGTGTTACATGAGGTGACACATGGAGACATTATTCTTCCAGTCATGGAAGAAAATGAATTCAGACTGGCCTTCCCACTTTGAAAGACAAAAAAAATTGCCTGATCAAAGTTTTAAAAAACAAATAATAGAAATGTGAGTCTAACAGCCAAAGCTGCTTTGACCCTGAGGGCATTTGCCAATCTGGAAGAAAATAGCTGCAAAACTGATGCAGGGTTTGGCAGCCTCTCGGGATAAGGGCCTATCAAAGACGGGCAGATTCTGAAAACCGCACCTCACATGAAGCTGGGATGGCAAAGGTCATGCCTTCGGGATGAAAGTGCATTGCAAACCAGTCAAACGGACGGACGGCCCAGCTTCAGGACCAGGGAACTACAGACCCTGAGGAGAAATTACGGAGACCCTAGACCAGTCCTGCCTGCCCCCAGGCACCTGGCAGGAACCAAAAAACCCTTTCTTGAATAAGATACCGTCATCCTAGACCCATTTAACTTCTACAGATAATTTTTCAAATAGAATATCCAGCACTAAGTCATAGGTAACCAGTACGTGAAACCTCGGTAAGAGAAGAAACCAGAGGGAGAGGAAGACCCTTGGCCACTCTGTCTCCCTGCCTGCTTCGTGCTCCAGAAATCCAACCCCCAAGCCCAGCCCTACCCCTACCTTAGCATCCCACGGGGGATCCAGGCCACTGCCCCTGTTTTATAGACGTGGGCCTGAGCATGCTGTGGGATGAAAGACACACAGCAAAGGTGGGAGCTCCCTACATCCATTCTGAAGGAGCCCCCTGTACCAGGCAAAGATAGGAGATGCCCAACAGCCACGGAGAAAGTTGTGCCATGTTCAGAACACCTCTGAGGCTCGCGCAGCGAAGACAGGTAACAGATTTCAAATCAGCACTTTGCTCAGTTCTGCACAGGGAGGATGCAGAGCTGCTGCTCTTTGCTGAAGGCAAAGACAGAGTGGCCAAGGGTCTTCCTTTCCCTCTGGTTTCTCTTTCCGAGGTTTCAGGTACTGGTTACCTATGACTTGGTGCTGGACATTCTATTTGAAAAATTATCTGTAGAAGTTAAATGGAATCTGGGGGCCCTGCTGTGCCTGAGCGCAGGGGCTGTGGGGCAGGTGGAGGCTGATCTGGAGACATTCAGATGTTGAAGTCAGCATCAGAAGGCAGGGGAATGGAAAATTGAAAAGCCTTCCCTTTGGGCCATCACCCCTCCCCAATGCTAATCTGCATAGAGTCATGACAGGATGGGTGGCTGAGTCGCTAGCCTGAATAAATGCAAAGTTCAGGCCTCTTTCTGCGAGCAAATGCAAAACAGTCAAAGGGGACAGTGTCTGCGCCAAGTGAGAACCTATAAAGGCCCGTCATTGAGAGGTGCTGAGAATGATTTAGAAGTTACTAGGCTGCAGGAGAAGGCAAGCCCGCCTTCTGGAGATGGGGAAACTGGGTTCCAGCACACCCTGAGTCCCACCGCCCTCGGCCTGCCCAGATACCTCTGATACTCCCGGATGGCAGCGACGACACTGTCGGAGAGCGGCTGCAGGTCGTGGGGGAAGACCATGAGCTCCTTCAGCTGGGCCTGCAGCCGGGCTACCCGGGGCTCCTCCGCGGCCAGCGCTGCCTGTGTTGCCTGCAGCATGAGACGACACAGCGGGGTGGGGGATGAGGCTCCTCAACGGGATGAGCGCGTGTGTGCAGGGGAGTGAGCGTGGCCACTGAGGTTGGGTCAGGCTGGGAGGAAACTGTCAGCAAGGGCAGGAGCTGGGGCCCCACTCAAGCTCAGCCCTAGCGCTCTCATCTCCAGCTCCATGACTTGGATCTCTGCCTTTACTGTCTGTTGCTGGGCTACAGTTCTGCTCTTTACTATCGCCTACCTCCCAGCGTTGTCATGGCAAACACTAGCGCCTAATGATACAAATAACTAATACTCAGGAGACAGCAATGCCAGGCCGAGCGCCCCGGGTGTCCCATTTGTTTGAGCCTCACAACAACCCTGAAAGGCTGGTCCCTGCGTCCCCATGTGATTTACACAGAAACTCGGGCTAAGGGCTCTCTGATGGTTGCAGAGCCTGTAGATGGTGGACCCGACATCAGAGCAGGGCCTCTTCCTGCCTCCAAAGGCACTTTGTCAACCCGGTGATTATTCTCGGCAGGCCTAGAAGATATTTGCGTGGGCTGCTCCCCAGCGGCTTCACTTCACTGTGTGCAGACACTGCAGGCACAGCCATTCCCTGCTGTCCTGGGAAGTTCCGCATTTGACCTTGATCTGCAGGACTCCCAGCACCTGCCCTGGCCCTGCTCAGTAGGAGGCGGGGTGGGGTAGCGGAAAGTGCATGGACTTCAGCATAACACAGAGCTGGCGGGGGCCCACTTCTGTCTTTTCCCAGCTGTTCACTTTGGGCTGTTCCCTCGCTGATAAATGGGGCCACTCTCACCAACCACATGGATCCGGTGATATTGACAAGGCACTTGGTACAGAGCAGGGGTACCCTTGTCCCTCCATCCCTAGCTCTCTCAATCCCAGGAGGCAGCCCTGTGCTTTGCCCTTCTTCTTTTTTTTTTCTTTTTTTTAAAATGACCTCTGCTCGATCCTCTAGCCATGAGGAACCAGGGACAGCTCCAATTAGGTTTAGCCTGGGGTATCCACAGATGAACAGGGATAAGAGTATTAAGCTCAGGGGAGAAAGCACAAATAGAGGGAAGGATTTTAGGCAGCAGCTGGGGCAACAGGGGCCACTATGTAGGCAGAAGGACACAGAATCTGCCCAGTCAGCCCTGTTCATTCTCAAAAATATTCCTGTCGCGACTCAATTAGTTAGCAAATGTAATGATGTCTATGAAAGTTTTTATGGAAGATCAGACACAATTGGTTTGTGGGAGCTGGCAGCTTGGAAATCATTCATGAAGAAGCCCTGCCTATCAGTGGCCAGGAAAGCTGGCTGGCCTCCAGGGATTTGGCCGAGGAAGGGCAAGGGTGCAGGGGTGAGCAAGACCGGGGGTTGCCCCCAGAGAGAGGCCTGTCCAGGCCACTGGAAGGCCCATCATCAACTTGAGGCAGCACAGGACACCCAGGGCCCTCATTCCTGGAGTAGCCACAGTGGGATGCCGTGCCATGGCTGGGTGGCCTAGCTAAGCATGACCTTCTTCTAGGCTCAGTTTCCCTCCTTGTAAAATAAGACTGCATCCCTTCCAGCTCTGATGCGCCATGCTGGTACCCATAATGTTGTCGGGTTTCATTTGCTGATTCCCTGGGAGGCTCAGGCGGGTGGGCCTTGCCAGGTAGTTGCATTTCCTAACAGGACACTGGGTAAGCCACAAAACCACCCTGACTTCAACCTTCGCTGCAAACAGTCAGTCTCCCTGAAACAGACAGGGTCCTCTTGCGGAGTCGTGATACTGAGTTAACGATATATAAAGACAGAGGTAAGGAGGGCTGATGCTTCTTATTTTAAAACTTTCTTTACCACAAGTCAAGCTTCGGTGCATATACCTGGAGGGAGGGGTGGGGGAGCTCTGATGGGATGTCGTGTCTGGGTCTGGGAGCAATCCCCTGCCACTGTGGGCCTCTGCTGCTTGGCCTCCTAGGGGCCCATGTTTGTTCCCCATCATCTCCACAGTAAGAGTTTCCCCTTCTGATCCAACATCCCCTGTTCCATGCAGAGGAAGCCCAGCCCTTATCCCACCACTGGGCAAGAGAGTAGCTTTGAGGCCCAAACCTGGCTGCCCAATCTGCCTCTGCTGTTATTTACTCACAGACCCACCACGTGACCCTAGGGATGTTGAGGGGGAAAAAATCTCTGCAGGCCCAGCTTCCTCATCCAGAAAATGGAGATAAACACCCAACTTGTCTACTCCCCGCTCAAGAAGCTGAGAAACCAAGAGTCCTGGAGAAGCAGCATGAGTGAGCTCAAGGCTCAGCCCGATTCTCCATCACAGAAGAGGTCTGAGCGCACAGACGGCGCCCCGGACTCCGTGACTTGGCTAAGCACACTTACCGAGTAGCGTCTCCAGTGGGCCACCAGCTCATCCTTGGTCCCGGCCTTTGCCGCAGGCTGCAGGCCCTCCTGGGCCAGCCTCTGCAGGACGGTCCTGAACTCGCTGAGCTCGGCCTCCAGGCGTTTAATCTGCTGCTCACAGGCTCCCCTGGACTTGAGCAGGCCCCGCAGCCGCTCCTCCTCCTCCTCCAAGAGGGTGCGCAGCTTCTCCAGAACGTTCCTCATCTCTTCCAGTTCTCCAGTAATCTTCTCTGCACCCAAAGGAGAGGTGTTCCGATTGACGCCCACAGCCTGCTCCTCCAGCCTCTCCAAAGACTTCTCGCCGCTGGGAAAATCTTTAGCAATGTTCTGAAGAGGGCAGAGCGGGTGAGGGAAAAACAGGCAGGGAAAAGAAAAAGTGGCTGCATTTTCCAGAGCAGACCTAGGACTGCCATGTGAAACACTGATTCCTGGCATCCAGCGTTAGAGCCAGAGGGGTCTTCCCAAGGGCTGGGCTGTCTGCCTTGAGTGCATGGACCCCCCACCCCGAGAACCCTGTTGCTTTCCTGTAAGTCTTTTTCAAGCCATCTGATTTAGTCAAGGAGAAAGTCTCCGTTGGTGCTTCTGTCCTTAACACTTTCTGACATTTGTTTATCTTCCTTTCCACGCCTGCAGCTGGCAACCCTGTGGAGCCAAATAGAACTGAATGGCTCCATTTGGTTTCATGGTACGTATTTGTGTGGTTATCTGTCTATTTGGAATCGGCGCTCTCTTTTCCATTGATGGCGGTGATGTGTTTTCTTTCTGAATAACGAGTCATCAGTGTTTTTAAAAAATGAGTCCATTTAAATATAAATGTTAAAGAAACAGTTCAGGCACTGCACAGCTGTGGCAAAAATTAGCAGGTGGTTCTGAATTACTAAAGGCATTCTATCCACTCACTTTGTGGAGGGAGTCAGGGAGTCTGGAGCCGGGGCCATGCAGCAGGTGACCCCACTTCTCCTGACGGCAGGCTGAGGCCCGCACCACGGTTCTTCTCACTGGGCACCGCTGCCGTGTGGGCTGGGTGGCTCTGTGCTGTGTGGGGCTTCCCTGTGCACTGTGGGGTGTTTTTCAGCATCTCCGGCCACCACCCACTGGGTGTAGTGGCAGCACCCGCCACTCTAACCCCTCTTAGGACATTGCCAAAGGTTTTCCCTGGGGCGAGGAGTCTCTAGATATTGCCAAATGCCCCCATTTGAGACCCACTGGCCTTGACCTTGCTGCTGTGGTCCTGGGTTTCCAAATGCTCTGCTGGCCAGAGATTTCCATAAAGCCTCTGAGGGTCCCAGCGTTTCATACAAGATTCCCCACCTTCATACAAGGTGAGCTTCTCCTCACCGGGGTCTGTGTGCCATGGGTATTTATATATTCTGTGGCACCAAGCACTGTCCTATTAAAGAAACTATAACACAGAACCCACCCTCTGTGAGTGCCCCAGGGCCCCTCTGGCTGAGACATAGCTGGGGGTTACCTGCAGCGTGAACAGGCGCTGCGTGATGGGCAGCTTGCAGTCCCGCCCCAGGCAGCCATTCACCTTCTCCACCACCGCCTTCAGCCACAGCTGGAACTCATCCACGCCTGCCTGGTACACCTCGTGCTCCCGGGCCACCTGCTCCAGCAGATCTACCCGGTCCTGTGGGAGGAGGAGAATCACCAGCCATGAATGTCCTTAGCCCAGATAGCCTGAAGGCCAGAAAAAGCTTGCCTCTGTGCGTGTGTGTGTGTGTGTGTGCGTGTGTGTGTGTGTTAGCAGGAGGTGCAACCAACCCCCAGCCCTTTCTCTGGACACAAAGAGCTCTCAGACACTCTGTCCTGCCTTACGAGCAATACGTCAAGAGACTTGGCTTTGGAGACCAGAGCACGTTGGCACTGGACCCTGTCATTCTGCAGCTGGCTTTTCTTTGTTTGCCACACCCTAGGAATGGCACTCAAGACTGGGGTGTGGCAACAGCAGCAGCAACATTAGCACTGCCACTACCACACCACACTGTCATTTTGGGCACTCCCCAGGGTGCTGGGCGCTGCTCTCAGAACTTTACACAGACGAGCCCAGTGAATTCACCTGACCACGCATAAGACGGTACCATCACAATCCCAGTGTGACAGATGAGGACACCAAGATACAGAGAGGTAAAGTGACTTGCCCCAGATCACCCAGCTAGGAAAGCGCCAAGATTCAATCCGAGAGGCAAGGCTGGGTCAACCAGCATTTCTAGCTCCATGACACAACTGTGTCCACAGGGTGTGCAAATCCACGTCAAGCGGCCCCAGTTCCCCGTGAATATGGTGATGTGTATTGCATGGGTTGGCATCGTCGCTATTTTCAGCCAATCCCACCAAAGCTCTTAACAACACAGGGGCAAGACGATGCCCTGGGGTGGCTGACATTTGGAAAATGATGGTGTCCCTGCTATGAGCCCTCTGCACTCCTAGAGACTAGGGTTTTCAAAACATGCCCTGATCACAGTGCTGTTTCCCCATATTCCTTCACAGCTCCCTGCTGGCCCCAGGCCCAAGTCCAATCCTTGCAGCCTAGCATTTCGAGGACAGGTCCCCATGTTGAAGCTCTGTGGTCCAGCAGTCAAGATCCTGACGTTGGGATCTCATTGCCTGTGGCTTGAACCTTGGCCCCACCTTGGGCATCTAATTAACCCTCTGTGCCCAAGCCCCCTCATCCATATGGCATGGTTAATAACACCTGCCTCATTGGGAGAAAGTGAAACGAAATGGGCCAGAGCTCACACAACCCCTAAAGCAGAGCCTGGTAGCTGGTAAGTGCTTTACAGCCACGAGGCATGGCTGACCGTCTGCTGCCTTCTCTAAGCCCTTCTCACAGCCCCAGCAGGGGCCCACCCACAATAATAACCCCAGACCCCTCCTTCTCATTCTGAAGCTGTGCCCACTGCCCCAGGCTGAATTAACGACCTTCCCTCTGTGTCCCCAAACCACTGGGATGCAACTTCATCACAGCAGTTGTCCATGGCATCGTCACCCACTGGGGGACCCAGGAGATCCCTAGAAACAAGGCTGCCCTGTTATTTCATCTCCCAGGGTCTAGCTCAGGGCAGGCTCTGTGACTACTTCCTAAATGGCAAGAAGCACAAATCTGGAGTGTTTGCCATCAGAGGGAAGTTTCCAAAGAGAGCCAAGAGACGGGAAAAAGGAGACTCATTTAATAAGCACCTATGCTAGGGGTGCTTGGAACTTCAAAGCATCATCTTATTTAATATTCAAACAATTCACAAAACCCTCTCCTATTCTGCAAATATCCAGACTGGAGTTGGGATATCACATAACTCTTTTGGTCTTACAGAAAAGATTCCAATGGCAAGTGTCAGACTCCAAAATCAATGACTGTTTCTGTCAAGGACCACAAAGGAAATGCTCTTAGCTTGGCCTGCCCTATGGGGCTATTCCACCGGCGGCATGCAACTTATGTTGTAGCACATGAGTAGCCTCAGATAACGTGAAAAGAGTGGCTGTGTTCCAATAAAACTTTAATTATGAGCACTGAAATATTTTTCATGTCATTTTCCCACATCCAGAAATATCTGGCTTTTCATTTTTCCCAACAATTTGAATATGTAAAAGCCATTCTAGCTCATGCTTGTAATCCCAGCATTTTGGGAGGTTGAGGTGGGAGGATTTTTTGAGCCCAGGAGCTCAAAACTAGTCTGGACAACACAGAGAGACCCGATCTTTACAAAAAAAAATAAATAAAAGCATTAGCTGGGTATGGTGGCATGTGCCTGTCGTCTCAGCTACTCGGGAGGCTGAGGCTGAAGCTAGGAATGGGCTGGATGTGGTGTGTGAGCCATAGCTGGCTGACCTCAGCTCTTCATCATGGAGACAGGCTGTGTCCAGAAGGTTCTGACCATCTGTAAAGCTAAGTCAGACGCTCTCAGCTGGGAAGCGTGAATGGGCAAGTGCATCTGAAAAACCCCTTAGCTCTTTCAGATATGCCTTCCCCTGTTTTGGGAATCTACTCACCCAATCTAGAAATACTACTAATTCATATAAACCTTGCAGCCACCAGCGCAAGTAGGAGGAAACATCCCCATTTTAGAAACGGGAAGCCCAGGCTTAGGACCAACTCCTTCAGTAGGGAGCTGAGAGGTTCTCTCAAGGCTGGGCGTGGTGGCTCATGTCTGTAATCCCTGCACGTTGGGAGGTTGAGGCAGGAGGATCACTTGAGCCCAGGAGTTCGAGACTGGCCTGGGCAACATAGTGAGATGGCATCTCTACAAAAAATTTAAGGATTAGCTGGGTTTGTGAAGCATGCTTGTAGTCTCAGCTACTTGGGAGGCTGAGGCAGGAGGATCACTTGAACCTGGGAGGTGGAGGCTGCAGTGAACTGTGATTGCACCACTGTACTCCAGCCTAACTTACCTGACAGAGCAAGACCCTGTCTAAAAAAAAAAAAAAAAAATGTTGAGCACTCCAACTGGTGCTGTGAAACAGAGAAATATTACTGGAGGCATCATACATCCTGATTTTAAAACTTATTTTTTATTTTTTGAGATGGAGTCTTGCTGTCACCCAGGCTGGAGTGCAATGGCCTGATCTCGGTTCACTGCAACCTCTGCCTCCTGAGTTCAAGCGATTCTCATGCCTCAGACTCCCAAGTAGCTTGGATTACAGGGGTGCACCATGATGCCTATTTTTTTTCTTTTTTGTATTTTTAGAAGACACAGGGTTTCACCACGTTGGCTAGGTTGGTCTCGAACTCCTGACCTCAAGTGATCTATCCGTCTCGGCCTCCCAAAGTGCTGGGATTACAGGTGTGAGCCACCGCGCCCAGCCAGAAACCTGTTTTAAAGTTTTAATAATTGAAATAGTTTACAACTGGAATACAGGAAGACAAAATTCTTACAAAATATGGGCCCTGCTTGAATCTGAAAGTGGAGCAAGCAAGGGGAACAGTCCCCTTTCTGCTTCCCACTTGCAGCCCTAAGGATGGTGCCGGGTCTCGGCAAACTCCCCTCTGTCTTCTCCTTCCTGTGGGGTTACTTACATCCATCAAAACTTTCCTGGAGCCTCCTCCATCCACAGGAAAGGCTCATTCGGGAAACAAAGTGGGTCGGGAGTAACAGGCAGAGGCTGAGTGCTGGGCCCCTGGCCAGCGCTGATGGTGATAGATGTGGCAGGGAGAGAACCGCCCCATGGAAGTGCCGGCCATGGCTCCTAGCGTGTGAAGGAAGAGGTGCTGGCACCCGGAGAAGTCCGGGGTAAATAAAAGTCTGTGTGATGGGGAGCAGGTGCTCAGAGGGGAGCTCGGGAGGAGGGGTGGGGATCCCGCTGAGACCTGCGCCAGGCATAACAGTCACAGGGCAGAATCCAGCCGTGCTGAGGAATGGCAGGGTGACAAATGGGAAGGTGCTCAACCCTCTCATTAGACCCAGCAATTACACCATCTGCGGCGGGCAGAGCTGTCAGGAATGTCAAAACCCGATCAATTAACAAGGGTGTGGATTGATGCCTCTGCAAAGGGCTGCACGAGCATCTCTGATTCATCACGAGCGGCTCTGGTTCATGGCTAAGATGCCAGACAGACGCGCCTTCTGTGAGGGCCGCGGCTTCCATGTGCCTGCCTTTGGGAAAACTAAATTGGGATTACAAACAAATAAGCAAGCCCCTCCCCGAAGCCTGCCTGCCCTGTCTACACTTCACTTGCAGACGCCGTGTGCTGACAACGTGCCAATGCTCCCCTCTGGGCTTAGCCTTGGCCCTAGTCAAGAATCTCCCTCCAGCAGGTGGTCACAGAGGCTGCAGTGCAGGGGGGACCCCACGACACTCCTGTGGCTCTGTCCTCATCAACCCTAGTGGCTATGCTAATTACCATGTTGGACGTCAAAAATGGGTTTTCATCGTTGAAACAGTGGCCTGTTCCTAGCCCGGCAAGCAGAGCCAATAGGCTCTCGTAGGTAAAAGTAGGGGCACTAATCTGAACCTAGAGACCCTCCCTACCCTGAGGCCAGGCTTGGACCCCCCAGGAAGGCACTAGGACAAATCTGTCCCTAGAGTCGGAGGACTGCCTTGAGAGAGACCTTTTACACAGAGGAGGTCTTCACCAAGCATTCAGAGCAGGGACTGGGAGGCTGGGACCACCAAGGATTTCTGCAGGCTGCTGGGTATGTGGAGTTCTGACCCGTCTTGGGATGAGGCTAGAATCCTCCCCCTTTGCCTGGGGTTTGAGGGCTGGGGACACCCAGGAGGTCGATGCCTGGGGCTGCATCCCACCTTGCTGATGAGGAGATTAGGACTGAGCAGCTAAATCTCCAGCCAAGGGCGATGGAAAAGTTTGCCCTTCTTGGGAGCCTCACAGGCTTCAGAAAAACATGGCACTCCCTTGACCCATAAAAGCTCCATCCATGGTTCTGGTGGGTGCTGTGGCTCCTCCACCCACGAAAATGCATGCTCATACAATATGAATACAACCTCCAAGGGGCTGGAGGGGCCTGCCTGGCCCTCCCCACCTGCCCCTCAGTCCTCTCCACGGCCAGCTTCTGGAGAGACAGGAAACACCTCCAGGGTACACCACAGTGCTCCCATGTCAGAGCTGACCAGGCTCCCTGTGAGTGAGAACAAAGTCCTCAACTTCTGGGGTGCAGGAAGACATAATCACGTGGCCATGGGCTTCAGCCAGCAGCTGAGAAAGCCAGAACTGGACTCTTTTCTCCATGCAGGGTCCAGTCACCCCAAAAACAACAGCGCCCCGCTTCCACATTGGCATCAGCATCGACCAGTGCATCTCCCAATCCAAGGGCTTCTACCATGGAGGAAGCCTCCCCGTCATCGCCCCCCAAATCCCCCCCAACACTGCTGCCTCCACACATGACACAGGCTCCCATGCTCCTGCTCCCAGGAACCCCCACCCCCCACACTGGGCCTTCACCTCTTGAGAGCCCTGGAAGCAAGGACTTCCTCTTCAGGAGCTCAAACCTGCCTTCCGCTGTCTCAGCCTGGCCACAGAAGCACGTGCGGCCCCAGCTCATCCTGACCGTCACAGGTGCAGAGACTCACCCCGGACCTGAGGTGCAGCTGCAGGGAGCGCCACCTTGGGAGCTGCCAGTACTTCTGGCTTTTTCTACTGGGCCTCTGGTGTCTGACTCGTAGAATATGTTTTAATCTAAAAAAATGAATCCAATAACATCTTCTCCATCTGCTTCATAAAATGGTTGGGGAAGCAGATGAGGTCAGAGAAAGGAAAAGTTTAGGAAAAAACCACTCTTACTGATAAGAGCTTTGATGCCTATAGTTTTTTGGATCATGCGAGGAGAGAGCCCCCTGGGATGAAAATGAGGCTCTTGGCTAGGCATGGTGGCTCATGCCTGTAATCCTAACACTTTGGGAGGTCGAGGACGGTAGATTACCTGAGGTGGGGAGTTTGAGATCAGCTGGACCAACATGGTGAAACCTCATCTCTACTAAAAATACAAAAAAATTAGCTGGGCATGGTGGTGCATGCCTGTAATCCCAGCTACTCGGGAGGCTGAGGCAGGAGAATTGCTTAAACCTGGGAGGCAGAGGTTTTGGTGACCTGAGATTGCGCCATTGCATCAGCCTGGGCAATAAGAGCGAAACTTTGTCTCAAAAAAAAAAAAAAGAAAGAAAGGAAAGAAAAGAAAGAAAATGAGGCTCTCGGAGGTGATCATTTCAGCATCTGGGCCAGAACTGATGCTCACTCAACACCGCAGCCTTCACCCTCACACACGCACGCACACACACACACACACACACCAACAACTTTTTATCTCATCTCCTCCACATCCTGCACCAGGCGTTCTCTGCTGATTGGCACGAGCACCTGTTTCCTGTAAAGTCACAGCAAAGAGGCTGTGGAGCCAGGCACCTGTCCCAGCTGGGCCAGAGGGGCAGACCTGGAGAGAGAATTGCTATGAAGCCTGCCCGTGCCACACGGGACCTGGCAGGGCCAGATGAGGGCCAGTTGGCTGCCTCTGCAAGAGCCAAGTCAAATCCCTGCCTTGCCCATCCATTCTGGACCCTGTGTGGTCTTCTGGAGCCTCCTGTCACCCTGCTCAAGGGCTCTGGGGTCTGTCTGCCTTCAAACTGCTGGGGTAGAGTTCTCATAAGTTCAATAGATCGTTCTGAGCACCTGCTGCACCACAAACACCATTGTTGTTACTATTTATTGTCCCTGCTACTGAGAATAAAAGTCATTCTTTATATTGGTAAAATGCTTGTCAGTTTTCAAAGAGCTCACATGTAAGCATACAGTCCCCACACCCTGGGTGCAGGTCGGGTGAGCTGCCCCGGGGCCACACAGCTGGGAGGCAGCAGTGCCTGGCCTGGAATCCAGGTACCTTCCCAAGCGCCAGAGTCTTGTTCCTGGAGGATTCTCTAGCTCTGTTTATCACAGAGCTTACTTCCCTTAAACTGTCGGCATAAAGAACCCAGGAGACATCCAGTGCCAGCGCTACAGCGGAGGAGAGAGCCAGGAATGCCAGATAAAGTGTAACGTAACACACATTGTTTCACTGTAACATAACACACATTGTTTCAACGCAAACCCAGGTCACACCGAAGAAAGGGACATTCCCATGGACCAGAAGTAAAGATGCCCAGGAAACCGCCATTAAACTCACACAGGTGCCTCAAGTCTTGGTTACTAGAAGCTTGAGTTTAATGCTCAGGCTGGAGTAAGAAGTGAGACTTTGGGCTCAGAGGCAGCAGAGACCACTGCAAAAGACAGAAGCTCAAGTGGCTGCCCACCCCCGCTTGCCCAAGGGTGAAGCAGAAAAAAAAAATACTGCTACAAACACAATCCGAGAAGGAAACTTATGTGTTTTAACCTGGGCCTAAAAGCAAACAAACAACAACAAAAAACCCCATCACCTTTCAGAATATAGAGTTGGGGCCTGGTGCATGGTTCTGGCTTGGGGTTCACATTTAGAATATCTGCTTGATTCGGGAATCCCCAAGCCAATTTATGGACATAAAAATAGAAATTGTGAAGATAAATCTCCAGGGGAGCCCAGCTGAAGAAGCCAACAGAAAGCCACTCTTAGGGGGTGTCCCAGCCGTGGGCTTCGGCAGACTCAGCCTGTTCGGGCTGAGCTCAGAGCGCAAAACGACAGCACCCCCCCCCAAGGAAACAATCTACCATGTCAGGAGACACACAGGCGCCTGATGTGGAGCTTCAGCCTCAGACCCTAGAGCTTCAGCCACTAGAAAAATCTGATGGAGACTGTAAAATACGTATGTTTAGAGTGATTGCAAATGTAAGCTATATCTGGAAGGAATGCAAAATCTCAGGGGGAAATGACATAATTTGTTAAAAAGAACAGAGAGACATAATAAAGAACCAAATAAAATTTCTAAAACATATAATTGAACTTGAGAGCTTAATGAACTGTTTCAAAATTAAGGCAAGAATGGGGTGAGGAAATGAAGACAGGATGGACAGAGGGACTGGGGCAAGGGCAGGAGAGAGCAAGGAGGAAACGCTGAGGGAGAAGGACTGGAGGGCAGGAGGAGGAAGGGAGGGGAGGAGGGAGCCAGGGAGAGGGAGAAAGGAGGAGCAGGGGAAGCCGGTTGGATGAAAGTGAACCTCACAGTCCATCAGTCAGTCGGTCAACACACCTAAATGTATATTAAGCACTGAGAAACACTGGGTATCTGGATGGTAGATAATGGTGGACAAGTGAATGAGTGGTGGAAGAGTGGGTAAGTGAGGATTGGTGGGTAGGTAGCTAGGCGGGTGGGTGGCGGGATAAATGAGTGGGTTATGGCAGATAGTGGGTAGGCAGGTGGTGAAGGAGTAGGCAGTGGAGAGACGGATGCGTCGAGTGGGTGGGTGAAGGGGTGGGTTGATGAGCAGGTGAATGAGTAGAGGACTGGGTGGGCAATTAGGTGGCTGAAGAGATGAATAGGAGATTGGTGGGTTGGTGGGGAAGGAGACGGATGAGTGAGTCCACAGATGGGCGGGAGGATACATGAATGAACGGATGGTGGGGTAGATGAACAAATGGTGAGGTGCGCGGGTGGAGCGGGAATGGGAGATCGGGTGACTTGGTGGGGAGGCAAATGGGCGAGTAAGTAGACGGATGGGAGGGTGGTTGGATAGAGAACAGGTGAGTAGATTGATAGCAGGTGGATACATTGATAGCAGGTGGATACATTGAAAAAAGGTGGATTGATAGTAGGTAGAGTAATAGTAGGTAGGGAGAGTGATAGTAGACAGAGTGATAGCAGGTAGACAGATTGGTAGTAGATAGATTGGTAGTAGGTAGATAGCAGGCAGATAGATGGTAGGTAGATGGAGTGATAGTAGATAGATAGTTTGATAGGAGGTAGACAGATTGCTAGTAGGTAGATAGGTAGATTGATAGGTAGAGTGATAGTAGGTAGATAGATAGATAGGTAGATGGAGTGATGGTAAGTAGATAGATTGATAGCAGGTAGATAGGTTGATAGTGGATAAATTGATAGGTAGATTGCTAGTAGATAGATAGTAGGTAGATGGAGTGATAGTAAGTAGATAGATTGATAGCAGGTAGATAGATTGCTAGTAGGTAGACAGGCTGATAGAGGGTGGATAGACTGATAGCAGGTAGATCGATAGTAGGCAAACAGTGTCTGGATGGGTAGATAAGGGTGGCTAAATGGATGGGTGGTGAAGATGAAGCCCACTCAGCCTCACCTGGGCCTTGGCCTTCACTGCATCGTACTCAGCCTTCATTCTCTTCTGGGCGTCTTCATCCACACTGGGGTCCCCGATCCTGTTAAACAGGGAGGCTGCCTCCTCCAGCAGCCGGTCCAGGAGCACTGCCTGGTTGTCCACGTTGTGCAGCAGCACCTGGGCGTGGCTCAGCTGCCACTGCTTCTCCTTCAGGCCCAGCTGGAGCTCGATGTGGGGCTCCAGTGTAACCATCATCTTCTGGAACCAGCGGTAGAACTCATCTCGGGCCAGCAGGTACTCGCTCCAGTGCAGCCACACCCACTCGATGCGGCTGTGGGCACAGAGACCTCACGGTTGTGAGGGAACCTGCCACCTGCCTCCCAGGTCAGGGGATTGTGCTGCCACCTGTCCCCTGCCAATACTAGGTGGCTGTGGCCTGGGGGCATGATGATGCCCTTTCTGGCACCTGAGTCAGCTGGTTGACACTCCAGGTTCTGGACCCTCCCTCAATCCTACTGGATAAGACCCTCTACCCAGTAAATAAGCTCCCCAAGTGAGGGTAAGAGCCAGGGGAGCTCAGACTCCAAACTTGCTCCAGGAACCACCAGTTTTGGGGATGCATCTTGGGGAGCCCTTTATCTCCAGCACCTTAAATCCTGGCCCTGAACTCCCACTATCAATGCACAGACATCCCCAATCACTTCTCTCTGGCACTGGGGCTCTGAACAGAGTTTCTCCAGGTCCCTGGCAGAGGTGCACCCACTAATATGAGGAGAAGAGTGCCCTTGAGATGTGTCCAGTCACCCGCAGGACACCACTGTGTCTGTGGGCTCCAGTCACCTGCAGGGCGCCACTGTACCTGTGGGCTCCAGTCACCTGCAGGGCACCCTGCACCTGTGGGCTCCAGTCACCTGCAGGGCACCCTGCACCTGTGGACTCCAGTCACCCGCAGGGCACCCTGCACCCGTGGGCTCGCTGCACCCAATAGGGATGGAAGGGTGGGAGCCTGGCTGTGGGTTCCAGGGGTGCTGTTCTCACTCCGCACCCCTGCCTCTTTGCTTGCCTTAGTTTCCCCATCTCACCTGGGTGGGTGGCTCTATCTCCCCAGCCAATATCAAGCTATTTTGTTTGGAGTTTTAAGTGCAAGGATTTAGCAAACAAAAAGCGCTATGCAAAGTCATTCCCATCTCCATGCACATTCCTGCTTCATACAGATGGACATGATCCTGGCAGCTCTTGTTTACTGAGGGCCTACTTTGTGCCAAGCACTGTGCCTTGCTCTTGACATTCGCTATCCCCTTCCAACAACCTTCAAGGAGCACTTGATTACTCCTGTTGTCCAGAGGCAGTGCTTGAGGTTCAGAGAGGTCAGGTAACTTTCCCAAAGCCACACCGGAAGTAACCAGCAGGACAAGAGTCAATGCCAGGTCTGTCCAAGTGTCTGCTCCTCACCACCCCCTGCCCCTCCCGACCACCACCCAGCTTCCTGGTACAGGCAGGGAATCTGGGCTACAGTGCCAGCAGGGCACTGGGCCTTTTTTCTCCAGAACCATTCTACCATGCTCCTGGAGGATGCACACCTGCTAAGTCTCTTAGGAAATGTTTGCAAAACACGCTGGGTTCCCAGGGTCTATTATCATCATTCAACTTAATTATAATTAGAAAGAGGCAGGCAGGGCTGGCCCTAATCCCAAGACAACATCTTGTGCCCTGGAATCCCAGGACTAGAGAATGTCTCTTGGGCAGAGAGCCCAAGCCAGTGTTGTGGTGGGCAGGGAGGGTCAATAGCAGCTGTGGACAAAGGCCCAGGGAGGTCAGGCCCTGGATGCCCTACCTGTGACAGTGAGTCATGTAGGTGACCGTCTCCTCCCACTGGGCCTTGATATCCTTCAGCCGGGCCAGGATCTCGGGCTTCTGGTCCCCAGGGCAGCATGCCAAGAGGGCTTCAGCCATCCGCAGCACCAGGTCCACCTTCACGCGCCCCTCAGGCTCCAGCTGGCATATTTTCTGTTGTGGGCACACAAGCCAGTTTCCAGAGTTGGGCAAAAGGCAGACAGGCACAGCCTTGGGAAGACAGTGGCATGGTACAAAGAGCAGGACTTGAAGGCCAGAGGATCTGACATTCACATCACAGCCCCTGCAACCCTTCTTGTGGGGTCTTGGGCAACCTGCCAATAACTCTGAGGGTGGGAGGCTGGAGATGAGCGTGCGGGTGCCGTCCGATGAACGACTCCCTCCTTTGCCACTTGGCCCCCTTTCTAGCTGTGTGAACTCAGACACGTCACATTTGTAAAGAGCAAGTATGAATCGTATCTATCTCTTAGATTTTTTTCAGGATTAAATGATGAGAAAATGCATGTGAGGTACATGTCTCAGAGTGCAATGTGAGAGTCTGCCTCTCAGATGGACTGCAGGGAGCTGGCCAAACCCAGGGCCCAGCTGAGTCTCCAGAATCATCTCTGCCTTTGCAGTTTGAACCAGAGCCTTGCTCCTGAGGCTGCTCCCACCAGAGACCCAGAGCAGCCGGGACACTGACTCAGGTCCACTGTGGGAGATGCTGAGTGAGTGACTGTAACTCACAAACAGCCCCTGGCTTGGCAACTGCCCTAGAACCCAGGGCAGCCTGAGACGGCCCCTCCTGACCTCGCTCCTTCCTCGCTGCTCTCCTGGCCTTGACCTCACGTCTGCATCCCTCTGACCAGCCTCTCCTGACTCCCTTCCTCCCCATATTCTCCCAGGTGTTCCCCCTAATAAACAGCATGCACATTTCATCTCATCTTGGTGTCAGCTTCTTGGAGGACCAAGACCAACACATGATGTCCAGCAAGCAGTAAGTCTCCAATTAACACTCGCTATTGTGATTGCCGTTATTATTCCAGTTCAGTGGCAGCTAAGGCTTGGTCTCTGTAGACAAATATGACTGGATTCCAATCCTAGGGCCACTCCTTACTACTGACGTGACCTTTGTCACAGGAGTTACATTCTCTAGGCCTAGGAATGGGGGAAGATAGCATTAGGTAACGTAGGGAGAGCCATGAGTATCCATGAGACCCACTGTCTTTTCAAGGGAGTGAGTTTGATGCTTCCTCACCAAAGCAGAGGAGCTGGCAAGATGCCAAGCCCCCCACCCCACCTGGAGAAGAAATGTCTGCCCCAAAAGTTCACCCTGTGGGATGTGTATTGGAGGCCTGAAGCCACGGGAGGCCGGAGGCTGTGGCTGGGCTGGGAAAGCCAAATTCTGAGAAGTAGATTCCACCCTCTTTCTCTGACCTGATGATGACACTCTTTGGCTGGTGTGGGGTTATTTTATAGCCCATGACCGAAGGGTGTGGGCCAGGAGTGCTGGGCCGGGGCTGCGCAGCCAACTGGGAGAAAGTACTTGAACTGCGGCCACAAAATTATTCCAATTTGAAGCAGCCAATGAGAGCAAGGGGAAGGTGGGGATCAGACGGAACGAAATACCTTGGAGAGAAGAATCAGAAGACCAGGGTTAATCAGGGTTTTCAACTCAGCTGAGACCAGATAACCCCCAGCTGAGTATTACGCTGGGTGCCAGGGTCCTGGATGAACAAGCTGGGAGGAGGGAGGGCTGCAGGTAAGAGCATAGATGACTGTGAAAAGGGCCACAAAATAGTATGAGAGCTCAAGGAGGGATGGGAGAAATCCAGGAAGGCTTTGTAGAAGAGGTGGCATTGGCATCAAGCCTGCAGGTCTCTAATTGAAGACCACTGGAGAAGGATATGTGAGCAGAGGTAGAGAAGTAAGATACATTGAGGGATGAGTATTTTGGGAAGCCAAGCCTTGGGAAACACCAGGAGGCCCCTGACCAAGTGCATGGCCCAGAAGCTGGTGAGGAAGTTGCCTGGCTCAGGGCTAGACCCAGGTACGGGACAAGGGATAGTGCCACTGCATTCCAGCCAGGGCAACAGAGCAAGACCCCATCTCAATAAAGAAATAAATAAATAAACACACTGGGGCCTGGGAGAGTGGCTGGAAGCTCCTAAGACCCATTCCTGGAGGCTCTGGGGATGGGCAGGGACAGTTAGTATGCTCTTATACCAGCTTCTAAAACCGTAGGTCACGGCAGCCTCCATTTACCCAGCTCTGCCAGCAGGCCCTGCACTGCGCGGCAAGCACGTCTAGAAGTGACTCTCCTCAAACCTCCCTCCTCCTGCAAGGCAGCAGCTACTCCTTTTCCCAGAAGCAAGCTGAAGCTCAGGGAGCTCCGGAAAACCCTGCTGAGGTGCCGCAGCCATGGCAGATTCTGGAGCCCAGGCCCGCAGGCCCAGGAGCCAAGCTCTCAACCCAGGAGTGCTGGGTTCTCCAATCACACCTTACAGAAAGCTGCCACTCCACGAGGGTTCTGGAATCTCCATAACCCCTTGGGAACACAAGGGGTGAGGGGGTTCTTTCCTGCTCTACAGGTGGGAACATGTGGACCCAGGAAGGCATGGGACTCGCTCCAGGCTGCACGGCTAGTGAGGGTCAGCACTGGGTCAGAGCACACATCCCGTCACTGCAGCAAACAGGCACTGGAGACAAGCCTAACAGAGCTGGTGGAGGAAGCACGAGGGAGACCCCAGAACCCGGGCAGGCCCCCTGAGGTTGAGAGGCACTAGCTGCCCCCTCTCACCAGCTGGCAACAGAAGATGTTTTCTTTCTTACTGTGAAACTGGCTTTGAAATAGTAAAACGCACAGAAAATGACGCATGTCTGAGCTCCGTGGGAGGACACAGTGGCAGAACACTCAGCCATGGCTCCCCTCCACCCTGACTCCCACTCCCTTGGGGCTCACAGAAGTACTGCCTCTGGCTCCCAGAGCTGTCCACCCTGGTCCCACCACTGTGTCTTCCTAAGGACCACCCTTGACTTTGCTTAAACCAGAACCACCACCTGGAGGGAAAGACCTGCCACAAAGGGTAAAGTTTGAAGTGCTAAGCACCCTAACACAGTGAGCACGCATGCAGGGTGTGATGGTCACAGACGGGGAAGGCCAGGAGCTGGGGCTGAGAAATGGAGAAATGGGTCAGATGCTCGGACAGGAGGGTTTCATTTCTCAAGCACATCCAGACCCAAACAAAACGGCATTCCAAGCGGAGGCAACACACGGACAAAGGCTGGGCAATGGAAAATCTAGGAGGGCTTCTGCCAATAGAAGGAGGGCAAGAGCATGGGAGGTGTGACAGTGGCTGTGCTAAGGCTGGTGTGTGGGAGGTGTGACAGTGGCTGTGCTAAGTCTGGTGTGAGCGTGGAGGTGTGGCAGTGGCTGAGCTAAGGCTGGTGTGAGTGTGGGAGGTGTGACAGTGGCTAAGGCTGGTGTGAGTGTGGGAGGTGTGGCAGTGGCTGAGCTAAGGC
>NW_022436960.1:7711075-7995656 GCF_009761245.1 Sapajus apella | reverse complement strand
GTGGAGGTGTGGCAGTGATCATGGGAGGTGTGGCAGTGGCTGGAGGTAAGGCTGGTGTGATCGTGGGAGATGTGGCAGTGGCTGATCTAAGGCTGGTGTGATTGTGGGAGGTGTGGCAGTGGCTGGAGGTAAGGCTGGTGTGAGTGTGGGAGGTGTGGCAGTGGCTGAGCTAAGGCTGGTGTGAGTGTGGGAGGTGTGGCAGTGGTTGGAGGTATGTCTGGTGTGAGCGTTGGAGGTGTGGCAGTGGTTGGAGGTATGTCTGGTGTGAGCGTGGCTGGTGTGGCAGTGGTTGGAGGTATGTCTGGTGTGATCCTGGGAGGTGTGGCAGTGGCTGGAGCTAAGGCTGGAAAACCAAGTAGTACAGATAGTGGGGGACTTTTGATGCCAGGTGAAGTTTGCTTTTTCTTTGGTGGACAGTGAGAGCCATGGAAGGTTTTAGAGGAGGAGAATCACGTCATGAGACCCATGTTAGGGGTGTGCCTTAGACACGCTTGTGCAGTTGCCCTGATTGTATACATGTCTCCATTGGGCTGGAAACCCCCAAGAGCAGGGTGGGCCTCACCCACCTGCACAGCCCAGCCCTGGCACAGGGATGGCAGAACATGGGGGTGTTCCACTCTTGGGTGAACTGTCAGGGAGCTTTCTGAACAGAAGGTGAGGGGAGCACAGAAGACAGCTTGAACGTGGGTGAGAGGGCTCTCCAGTCACAGGACTCCATGCGAGGAGACTCCATTTCCCCAACTGTAAAATGCAGACAATGGCTCCTGCCTCCAGATGTGGTGGTGACACTGACATCAAACGCTGACTCGGAAAAGGTGATGCGGATTCTTAATTTCCACTGTCCACTTCCAGAAAGGGCATGAGGTACGTGCAATACCATGTGCGGAATCCAGAAGACAAAGGAAACACAAGGGAGCCAGCTGTGGGGTCACCACTGCTTCCAGCCTGGCTGGGCGATGGGTTTGCTGCAGGAGGGGTCAGGCCCTCCCCTCAGGGCAACCAGTGTTGGGTGATAAATTAGAATTACGGAGGAAAAATAGAAAAATGGAGGTGACCCCAGAGGTGTGTAAGTCAACAGCTCCATGTGTAGATGGAAAAGCCGAGGCCCAGAGTGGGACAGGGACTTGACCAAGGTCACACAGCAATCTAGCATTAGCAGAGACTATAACTCAGGCCTCTGACCCTTAGCTCAGCATTCTTCCCTCTTGTCCCCAGGCCTCGGGCAGCCCACCCTCTGACAGGGCACCACGATACCAGGCCAGGCACTGGGTGCCAGCACTTGGTGCTACATGGACTTGTGCCAGGTGGTGGGTAAAGCCAGACTCTGGCTCTGGAGAAGCTCAGCAAGTCACTCCTCACTGCACAGAGTCCCTTCCCTGTCCCTCTGGAAAAAGACCGTGGTCAACCTAGATCTGGCAGGAACCCCAGCCAGGCGGAAGCAGAGAAGCGGTGGGAGGCCAGGCCTGGGCCAGCAAGGGCTGGGGACCCACCTGACTGCACAGGTGCCCCCTGCAGGGACAGGAGGGTGAGAGGACAAGTTCTAGTTCCTGTCATCAGACTGTGTTCCGAGGACCAGCAATAACAGCATTACTGGGAACTTGTCAAAAGCAAAGTCTCAGGTCTCACCTCCACAGGCCCCATCAGAGTCTGCCCTTAAACAAAATCTCCAGGAGATCCATGTGCACAGCAGAGTTTACGAAGCACCTGTCTAGTCCACCCTTGCCATTTCACAGACAGGAAACCTGAGCTCTGAGCGGGTGGGATGGGGCCGTCGGAGGCCACGCCTCTGCATACCTCTGTCTCCCGCAGCCTGGCCTCCAGGGCTGCGCGGGGCCCCTCTGTGTTGTCATTGACCTGCAGCTGATCCTGCACAGCCTTCATCCATGCCTGGGCATCCTCCACGCTCCTGTCAAAGTCCTCCTGGGGCTGCTGAGTCATGGCACCTGCAGGGACTGAAGAAAGGGCCACAGATCAGGCCGACAGGCAGGGGTGCAGGGGCAGTGGAGAGACCCCAGCAGGACACCTGGGACAGGCCCACTCCCACCACCAACGCCCTCCTGGTGCTCCCAGTTGGGCAATTCGGCCAGAGGTGAGCGTGTCTGTCAGGACTGCAATTAGGCAGGGAAGGAAAACAGGTCTGCTGTCTGGGAGAAGCGGCCCAGGGCTCTAGCCTGGAAAACAGCTTTCTCTTTGGGCTCCCCACTTCCCTGCTTCCTCTTCTCCCAGCTTGGGGCTCAGAGGCATCTCCCATCTGTCTATTCATATTGCACACTCTCCAAAAGAGCATCTCCAAACCTGCAGTCTGAGATGTCGGGACCCAGAACGATGTTGATTTGAGTGGATCGCAGAGGGAACACAGCTCTGGGCGTGGGCCAAGCCGTGAGTTCCCCCTGAGAGGAACCTCTCAAGCCGGGGATGGCCGTGTTAGGTGCATGCGGTCACCACTGCTCCACTGACCTGAGATCATGGGTGGGTGCTGCTAAAGTTTCCCACTGAGCCGCCCACCCCTGACCTCCCCGGAGCACTCCCAGCAACCACTGACAATGAACTTAACGCTTGAGAAGCAACCTGCTTCCAGCCGACCCTAGGTAACACCTGCCTGCTGGCACATGCCACCTGCCAGGGAACCCCTTTGCAAACCGTGCACTTGACTTCCCCTGGACTATGCTGCAAAGTCTTGGATTTTCTCCCGTGACTTAAAACCCCATCAAGCCCAGGCATTCCAGTTTCAGCTGTCTGCGTATAGCAACTGTGTAACTGCTTTGAATGAAAGTTATTAGCGTCTGCATTTTATTTAAAGGGATTGTGTCTGGTTTATCCTCCAATCTCCCACAATGCCTTGTGCAGAGTAAGCCCAATGTTGTTTGTTGAATGAGCCCAGAATGGATATAAGGTTTCACGCATTGGAAAACTCAACACAGCATTATTTAAAAAAGCAAAACGAAACCAGAAACAACCCACATGCCCAATTATAGGGGATTACTTAAGTAAGTTAAGGTACACTTGCACTTTAGAATCTTATGCAGCCCGCAAAAGGAGGCTTAAGATGAATATGTGATGGGGAATTTTTAGGATATAATGGCAATACCAAAAAATGAGACAAAATTATATATTAAGTCGTCACGACTCTACAACTAGTAAAGCAAAATGAAACATGAACAAAAACTACACTCATAGAAAAAGGCTGGGGCTGGGCATGGTGGCTCATGCCTATAATTCCAAAACTTTGGGAGGCTGAGGCAGGAGGATCCCTTGAGCCCAGAAGTTCCAGAAAAAGGCTGGGAAGTCTTGCCATTAAAGGGTCTATGTTATCAAGCCAGCACTGTGTGCAGTGGCCTTAGCCTCTCCCAGACATGACTTTTAAGCACATCCCATAGGACCCCCAGGCCTCTCCCTCTCTCCCTGGCACGAGGGGAGAGGCTCGGTGATCTTGAAAGCTACTTGGTTGAGGGTGATTGTCTGTGGTGGGTAGGACCACCGTTGGAAGGTTTTTTCCCTTGTTTTTTCTTAGGCACTTAGAATTTACATCACATCACAATTTTTATTACATCACAGTAAAAATCATCATGATTAAAAATAAAAATCGTCTTCAGTCGTGAGTTGGTGAGGCCATCTGTTTGCTACGCTTTGGCTTTGCCTCATGTGTAATTGAAGGAATTACCATCAGCTCAATGAGCAGCTATTGGGAGCCTGGGCCCTCTCCCCAGGCCCTGCCCAGGCCCAGAGGAAGCTTCAAGGGAGAGCCCACCAGAGAGAAGGAGGAAATGGAAGGGGCCATCAGACTGCTGGGCCAAAGGAGGCAGACTGGCCAGGGCCGGCGGGTGGCCTAGCGGGCTGTGCTCTGGGAACCCGTCCTGTCATTCTCGCAACCAGTTGTTTTTCTTTCAGAGCCGTTTTGATCTTTTTCTAACAACTTAATATGTTCCCTGTAGCCACTCCCTGCCTTTGAAATCTTCGCTTGAAAAGCACATCAGATGCGCAAGCGTTTAAATTGATTTGTCGTGGCTCCAATTTCTGGGCTAGTGTGTGACTGGCTTCCAAAAACTTGGCTTTTATTGTTATTAAGCAAGGAATGGGAGAGGCAGAGCCGAGTCTCAGATGACAGGATGGTGGGGAATCGCAGCTCTGATCACCAAGAGGCAGCGAGGCTTTGGAGCACCCTTCTTCTTGGCAATGCCCATGGCCTGTGAGGCTCAGTGGTTGGTGTCAGGAGGGTACAGCAGATGAGACCCAGGGACCCAGTGGGGTGGAGCAAGTGGGTGCTTCAGACCAACCAAGCTGTGGGCTGGGCGAGGCTGCAGGTCAAGTTCAGGAAACCTGAGCCTCCTCTTGGCCAATTCTGACTATTTTGTGTCAGTTCAATGAAACATAGGACTTAAGCACATGCTAAGAGCCAGGCCTGATGCTGTGACCACAGCATCACATAGAGAGACAGCAGATGCTATCCTACTCTAAAGAAGCTCTCAGAGGATGAGGAAGCTGCGCGATGAGCACACGTGTGAGTGCAGGTGGATGAGCTGCAAGCCGGGGAACTTTTCCCTGAGCCGCTCCTCAGAGTAAGGGCTTTAAATGCCAAGAATAAAATGCAAAGAATTACAAAGGAAATGGATCATGTTAAAACCTAGTTACCAAGTACTAAAAATCAAATGTCATGAGATACCAACACTCACTTGCCTCTCTCTTAACACATTAAATCACAAGATTTAACAGTAGGCCTAATAGCTACTGTAATTTTGAAATAGTGCTGAGCATAAATGACATTTCAAGATATCTGCAATGACTGTGAATGCCACCCAAAATTACACGTGACAAAGCTCCAGGCGTCATGAATACCAGAGAGGGCTTCGCTTTGGCTTCGCTTCACGCATAATTGAAGGAAATACTATCAGTCAGAGGTGCGCAGCAATGAGGACATAGCTAGCTTCCTATCCAGGTTCATAGGCTCCCGATTTCTAGCTGGAGGCCCCTGTCGGTCCATGGACCCCAGGGAGGAGCTCTGCTCCAGGCCTTCTAACTGCCAATCAAAAGAAGAGCCTGTTCCCTCAACAAAGTTGAAACATCTGGGGCCGGCACCGTGGCTCGTGCCTGTAATTTCAGCACTTTGGGAGGGTGAGGTGAGAGGATCACTTGAGCCCAGGAGTTTGAGACCAGACTGGGTCTCAAACATAGTGAGACAGCCTCTCTACAAATAATTTGAAAATATTAATTAGCTGCACATGATGTCGCATGCCTGTGGTCCCAGCTACTTGGGAGGCTGAGGTGGGAGGATCACTTGAGCCTGGGAGGCTGAAGCTGCAGTGAGCCTGCACTCCATCTGGGTGATGGAGTGAGAATCTGTCTCAAAAAAAAAAAAAAGTTTCCAACATTAAAAAGCAACCAAGTGACATCCATAACTGATTTAACAAGAAAGACATTCTTCCCAGGCACCTGTCACTGGAATCTCACAAGGGAACCTCATGGGCTGGTCCCTTGTGGAAGCCAGGGGTGAAGGTGGAGTCCTTGGGGACAGTGAGGTGGCTGGGTGGGTGAGGACTGCCAGACCCTCCCTCAGAGAGAGGGCAGCAACATGTCCTTTGGTGAATGAAGGCACCTGGTCCTCAGGGAACCCTAGCGAGCTTCTGGTCCTCTTCCCATCCCTCCCAGCAGCAGTCAGGGGGACTTCCTTTTTTTTTTTTTTTCTTTTTTTGAGATGGAGTCCTATTCTGTTGCTCAGGCTAATGTACAGTGGCACCATGTTGGCCCACTGCAACCTCTATCTCCCGGTTTCAAGCAATTCTCTTGCCTCAGCTTCCAGAGTAGCTGGGATTACAGGTGTGCACCACCACACCCTGCTAATTTTTATATTTTTAGTAGAGACAAGGTTTCACCACATTGGCCAGGCTGGTCTCGAACTCCTGACCTCAGGTGATCCATCCTCCTCAGCCTCCCAAAGTGCTGGGATTACAGGTGTGAGCCACTGTGCCTGGTCAGGACTTTCTAAAACACAATCCAGCAGGTCACAGCCCCACTTAACAGATCTGTCACAGCACAGTCTTCCAACCGGCCCGAGGCCACCCTGTGTCCAGTCTGCGTCTTCCTGCATCCCTCCTCACAAGCCACCAGCGACAGATGTGCCATTCTCAGCCAGTAGCCTCCCCTCTGCCAGAGTCAAGCCCATCGTCTCTCTGAGGAGCATGTCCCCTCCCCAGCAAATCGCTGTCTAGTAAGGAAGCCCAGGGCCCCCGTGCCCGCCCGACGCTCTCCTGTGCAGGCCAGTCTCCCCACCTGCCTGTGCAGGGCCGCAGCTCAGACCGCTGCACCCCGGGCCTCTCGAGTCAAGCTGACATCCCTTCATGAATGTTGACTGAAGGGACAAATGAGCAGATGAAGTCCCCTGCAGTGCTGGGTCGGGAGAGGGGTAGGGGCTACCTAAATGCCTGGGTACGGCTGAGGTGGGGAAGATGGGAGAAGGCCCTGAACCTGGAATCTGGACATTGGCCCTGGGCATGAACCTTTGCGTCTCTGGGCCTCAGCTTCCCCAACTGCACACTGAGTGTTGAACAGGAAGTCTCTGAGGGACCTCTGAGGTTGTGGGTTGAAAGGGTCGATGCTACCATGACCCCTGCAAGCCATGCCAAGCCTGGCCTGGGGACCAGCCGGACTGCTCTGGGCCCTGGCTCCCTTTGTCTGCCTGCGGGATGCGTCCTCAGCCAGCCTAGAGCAGTGCTTCCTGCATCACCACTCCCTCTAAGGCAGGCCGAGGTAAGCCAGCCTCCCATGGCCATTGCACAGCCACTAGTCACTCCCTGAACCCCTTCCAAGGAAGAATGGGCTGGGGACGCTGTGCATTGGCAGGGGTATGGGGCACACTCTTCCTGGAAAGGGTCAGGTAGAAGACAGCTGTCTCAGGCCACATACAGTGTCTGTCGCATAGTCTTCCTTGTTCTTATAACCCTTTAAAAATGTCAGAACCATTCTTAGCTCACTGGCTAGACAAAAGCAGACCACAAGGGCATTTGGCCTACAGGCTGTTGCGGGCCGACTCCTATCTCTGGTAGTCCAAGGCCACAGCCAGCAACTGCAGAAGGCTCAGCAGGCAGGAAAGCTAGCTGGCTAGGTGACCTCACAGGCACGGGCCTGGGCTAGAGCCAGCCATGAGGCCAGGAGGACCTGGGACTGGTCCTAATGGTCAAGACCCCATGACTCACTAGCTGTGTGGCATCTGGCTGGTCACTTAACCTCTCTGGGTGTCCATCTTCTCATCTGGAAAATGGGGATAACAGCTAGATTTAATTAATTAAAAAACCCAGCCAAGTACAGTGGCTCATACCTGTAATCCCAGCACTTTGGGAGGCTGATACCGGAGGATCACTTGAGGCTAAGACCAGGCTGAGAGTGAGACCTCATCTCTACCAAAAAACAAAAAAATTAGCCAGGTGGGAGGGTCACTTGAATTCCAGAAGGTCCAGGCTGCATTGAGCTATGATGGTACCACAGCACCCCAGCCTGGGTGACACAGAGAGATTCTGTCTCTAAAATAAAATAATAAAATAAAATAAACATACCTGCCCAGAGCCTGGCGTACGCACTATGCTTGGAAATAGTTCCTTTTACCAAACGCACAGGTGTGGGCTGGAGGTGGGAACCTGCACCCAGACAGCAGCCGTATCACCGGCTTGGGGTTGGGGGGTCGCAGGAACTGGGTTACCGGCTGGTAGACTAATGAATCTGTGCACTAAGTGGCTGCTAAGCACAGTGCTGAGGATGTGCAAACAAACCAAGTAGGGCCCTGGCCTAGAGAGGCTCCAAGTCCAGCGCAGTGGGGGTCGGCGGGGGATAAGGCAGCTACAGCAAGGCCAGCATGAGCCTTGAGACAGAACAGGGTCATGGGACCTCAAAGGAGTGGTTATCACCTGGCTCGAGGAAGGTGGCTGGGAGGCACTGCTTGCTGAGGGCACTGGAGGGGGCAAGGGTTAGGCACTGGAGGGGGGAGGGTGGGAGACAGCTCCAGGCCAGGGTGGGTGGAGGAGGGAAGCGCCCTGCACTCGGAGGGCTGAGGCTGGGGTCACTGCAGAGACGGCAGATGCACATGGCCAAGGACAACGAGGAAAGGCTGCAGGAGTGAGCACAGCCATCGTGCTTCTCTGTGAGGGGAGAACTTTATCTCTGGACTGGTTAAATGAAGATAGTATTTAAAAAATTAAGAAACTATGAATTTTCCAAACAACATTGCAAAAGAAATGTGTTGGGGGCAAAAAGAAAAATAAAAGTAGTTTCTGTTTTCAAGCCCTGCCTGGGGACATCCCTGGGGTGTGGCTGCAGGCGGCGGGGAAGCGGGGCTCTGGGCATGTCTCTGAGCTGTCTCCACTGAGTCAGTGAGAGGGCTGGCCATGAGGGCACTGACCCTTTCTGGTTCAGGCTGGCGCTGGTGTAGGGAGGAGACAGAAAGGAAACAGTCTTGGTTTTGGGTTTCAGCATCCATGTGGTTATCACAAATGACAGCGGAAGAGAAGTGATTTTTTTTTCCTTCATGACGGAAACCCCCGAGCTGGGACAGATGATGAGGCAGGCTTGAGACTGAGCCCATGCTCAGAACACAGAACCTGGGTCAAAAGCCAAGTGCCTGCAAGACCAGCCAGTCCGCCAGAGGTGGACAAGGCCTGTGGGCACAGCTGGAGACAGCCTCCCCAGGAACGGGCTGCAAGGGTGCACTTTGGCAGAGGACAGGAAGCTTCCAGAATCTGAGCTCCAGGCCTGAGCCACCTTCTCAAAATGGGACATCTTAATTTGAGTCATAGAGAAAGCTCAGAGCACTCTGAAGAAGCTGAAAAGTCATAAAGAAGTGTGTGGTTGACTCAGGGATACCGGAAAACGTGACGCAGACTGGAAAAAAAAAGCCAGCCACAGAAGACAAGGTGCTAACACCCATGAAATAACGACATGCACATGCCACATGACGCCACGTGAGGCTCTTGTCCAAAAGCCACCCCGTTTAAGCCTCCTGGCCTCCTGGTCTGAGAGACAGCCCCCACTCTTCTGAGGAGCAGCAGAGGAGAAGCAGCCGGGCTTCCTCTCAGCTGAGCTCTGCGGCCCAAGAGCTGGCGGCCTGGGCAGTCCCCTCCCCCACAACCCCAGGCACAGCAGCAGCATCTACTGAGGCAGGTGTGGGGAGCTCCTGGTCAGTAATAGGTGCTCAGGGCCCAGGAGCGGCTGTCACCTTCCACAACCCCAGAAAAGGATGCACAGACTGCAGTCACTGGCCCAGGGCGTGGAGACACTCGCAATGGCACTGAGATCTGAACCTTGTTCTACTGGATTCTGAAGCCCTAGATTCTTCTCAGTGGACCATACTGCCTCCAAAATAAAGTTGAACTTCACCTACCATGGGGCACAACAGAACTTCCCCTGGGAGGAAAGCAACCCTGTGTGACTCAAGGTCCCATCAGCAGAGTAAAGCCCCTCCAAGTCCAGCTATGAACCAGGAGGGTGTGATGCAGAGGAGGAAGGAGAGGCTGCAAGGAGACAAAAAGAAGCCCAGAGATCAAGCCCTAGGCTGGAGAGACAAGGCGGGGAGACGACGTCAGATGTGGCTAGACCCGTGCTGGGGGCCACGGAGCCCCCAAAGGAAATACAGCTGCTGCAGGTGTCACCCAGGGCAGAGAGGCTGTCAGAGAAACCCACAGCCAACTACTTACCCCTGGTCCCGCCAGAAGCCAGTATAGGGGAGCCCGGACAACGCAGCCTGCAGGGGGTGAGCCCTCCTGTGACCCAGGGCAGAGCAGAGGACAGGGGGAAATAGATGCGTGGGTCCCCAGGCCAGGCTGCACCTGTGGTCCATCGGGTAAGGTGAATGTCCATCTGGACACCAGCTCCCTTTGCCCTGATTCCAGGCCTGAAAGCAATTGGCCGAGCTGCAATTTGGTCTCTGGGGGACCAGCCTGGCAGGAAGGACAGGATACTGACACTGAAGAAAACGCCCAGCGCAGTTCACCTGCCAGGTCAGCACGTGGATTGCCCACTGGGGCTGACAGCCCTGTGTCCTGGGGTCGCTGGGCACAGACCTCTCTCCCTCCCTTCCCCTTCTCCAGCTCGTCAAAGCTCGGGGTGCTGGGTGGGGCCCCTCCTTGGCTTGCAACGCCACTGTGTGGGCTGATGCCCCACAAGGATCAGGTTCTGACCCCTGGCTCAATCCCTCCAACATTCTAACAGCAGTTTTTAAAATTCTCTGGGGCCAGTCGCGGTGGCTCACACCTGCAATCCCAACACTTTGGAATGCCAAGGCAGGCGGATCACCTGAGGTCAGGAGTTTGAGACCAACCTGGCCAACATGGCGAAACCATGTTGTCTACTAAAAATACAAAAATTAGCCGGACGTGATGTCATGCACCTGTAATCCCAGCTACTTGAGAGGCTGAGGAAGGAGAATCACTTGAGCTAGGAGGTGGAGGGTGCAGTGAGATGAGATTGCGCCATTGCACTTTAGCTTGGGGGACAGTGAGACTCCATCTCAAAATAAACAAATAAATAAATAAGTCAATAAATTAAAATTATCTGAGAATTTTAAAATACTGTAATTCTTCTCGTCATTCAGTGATACAGAGGCTCCAAGAATCCTGCTTGGGACCTAACACAATCCCACAGTCGTGTTTTAGGAGTGTTCCCAAGTAAAGAAAGGGGCAAAGTCAGTTTCAAGGAGTGACTGTCATGTGGTGGGCAGTCATGTGGCAGGCATTATTTGTCCCATTTGACAAAGAGGGAAACTGAGATTCAGAGAAGCGAACAGCCTGCTAAAAAGTGGTGGGCCCAGGTCCATCCATAACAGTAAAAGCCAACATTTCCCCTGTGTTCTGCATGTGCCTGACTGTGTGAGGACAGGTTTCTAGCCCTGACTCACTTATCCTGCATAGGCCCACGAGACATCCATATTACCACTGCTTTACAGCTGAGAAAACAGGTTTATGATACGAGCACCGCTGTGCAAAGTCACCGGGATGCTAAGTAGCACAGGCAAGACTTGAACCAAGGATGCCCTGAGTCTAAGGTTTTGCCCTGGTGCCACACAGCTTCCACGGCCCTCCCTGTCCCTCCCAGAACCCCACTGGGAGCTGCCGAGTTCCAGGAAGGTAACTCCAGGGCAGGAATCTATCTTGAGCTGCAGCTCAAGAATCTAGAGTTTAGGACAGCCACGGAGCCCCCCAGCTGCCAGGCAGCCTCAGTCACACCGTGCCCACTCACTCCAGCCCTGTACCAACCCAGCTGCCCACTGACAGTCTGCTCTGGAACCCAGAAGGCACTGGGATTCAGACCCGAGTCAACCCCAGCTCCCATGCCAGGCCCCATTGGCAGTTATAGCCTAGTGCCCATGCTCTGTCAAGCTGGCCGGGGCCACCAGCACAAGCTGACCCAGAGTTCTGGCACAGGCGTGTTCACTTGCCGTGACTCACTTTGCTGTCCTGTGACTCATTGCTGCCCTGCCACACACATTCCCACCCTTCCCCTCTCTCCCTCCGCTCTCTTATGCTTGGATGGAATTTCAGGAACTGAGCTACAGCTGGTTTTAATCCCAAAGCTTTTTTCCAGTGGATTCTGGGAATATGGTTTTGTTTATTTATCGCAGAGGAGGTTCCACCAGAGGATGGGCCTTGGCAATCCTCTGCTCTGTGGCACTGGCAGAGGGTGATTCTCAGAACAAAGCATGTGAATGGAAGGATAGGAACTCAATGACGGAGCCCACGCGTTTTCTCACTGAATCTTACAGCAACCCTGCAAGGCAGCTAATCCAACATGAGGAGCAATTACCGGTCTTCATTCCGTCCTAGAGGTGAGCAGACAGAGGCGTGGCAGGTTAAGGGACTGTACCAAAGCCATGCATGCTGCAGAGCCACACCGCCGTCTCTCTACCGGCTACACAAGAAGGGGTTGTGAACGATGCCGCCTTGGAAGGGCTTGTGACGTCCACTCTACAATTACAGCCACAAAGGGCAGTGGCCAGGGACTGCTTTGGAGGCAAGAGATCCCAAACCATTTTAAGTCAGCCCCACCATTACAGACCAGTAGTGCCTGGTAGGGAAAGCCAGCTGCTCTCTGATGCACCTCCTTCCCCAGATACGCGGATCATAAAACACATTTCCAGTCTCTCTTAATGAATGAAACCCAAGTTCCCTGGGCACAGTCTGGAGGACGCCAGGATTTCTACCTGGGAAGTAGTGGCCTTGGCAACACACAAATACAGGTGTTTGAGAGGGTAGGGAGGGCACCAGGGCAACTAAGAGGGAAATGGAACGGAGCGGAGGGGGCAGAGTGTGTGCAAGGTACAAAGAGGTCCCCAGCAGTGGTAGGAATGAAGGCCATGCTGCCGCAGAATTAAGTTCCTAGGGCAGGGCCGGTGGCTCCAAGGGGTGGGGCCTCAGCTCTCGGGACCAGATGTGATGGTCTCAGGCTCCAATCAGAGGCTCTGAAGGGGAGGGCTCCTGAGAGGTTCGAGGTGGGCCCTGAGGGGAGCCCTGGCCACAGAAGGACAGGGTCTGCTGGCACTGTGGGTGGAGCCGGTCAGAGGGCAGGCGGGCAGGGCGCTGGCCATCTGCCTCAGGTCGGAGAGTACTGGGCAGGATACCAGGGCACAGGCCCCAGCCTGGCTGGAACACTGACAGCCACGGGCCACTGGTGTGATGTGGACAGGCCAGTCAACGCAGCCGGGTTGGAACTGGCCTTTCACACTGTGCGTGTGACTTATGCCTGGGTTGTGAAATTGACTCAGGGGTCTCGATCAAAAGTGTTTTGTAAGGAAAGAAAATAGAACAGGATGAAAAATGTCTCAGTGCCTCTCATGGACGAAGGATAAGTACTGTTTTGTGAGACTTGCTTGTTTGAGAGATGTGTTACATATGTACAAATATGGAATGTATTTCACTGAGAGTTGTGATTTAAACAAAACCAAAATCCTTTGAGGAGCGGTGGATTCGTTCAGTGACTCACACTGGAGCCCGCCTCAGAGTCACCTGGCGGCTTTTTAAACCACAGATGGCTGGACCCCACCCCCAATTTATAAAAGTGGGGGCTGAGAATTTGCATTTCTAATGAGGATTTGGGTAACGTTGACACTGCTGCTCCAGGACCCCGCTTTGAGAACCATGGGTTGGAGGATGTCTCAGGCGCCTGTAGACGAAAACGGATGATTCTAACCGTGGGCATGAGTGTGTCTTTGGCAAATTCATCCACACGGTGGGGGCGGGGGGCGGTTGGGGCTGGGTGCTTTTAGGCTTGAGTCAATGTGGGCCAAGATTAGAAATCAGAAAGCAATGAAAGTCCAAAGAACCCCTGCCTTTCATGCCTCCACTGCATCCGTCATTTCTGTTTCTGAAGGGCAGAGCAGGCTTCCTCCTCTCGGAGAAGCACAGAGTGAGGCGGGGGTACTGGCTTCCTCCCCAAATTCCAATGGGCTTCACTTCACACAGCTTCCCCGGACCCACCCCTGTGGCAGCTTCTGTTTAATCAACAGACCTGAGACATTCACTTGAGGGTGAGAACACACACATTCCTCAGACGCCCTGAAGGTAAACTGAGGCAGTTGGCTGCTCCCTGACCAAGGATGGGGTGCCCTAAACTACAGGTGCCAGGAGCTCTGCAACCCCACCTTCCAATGGCCACCCCTGCCCCGCAGCCCCTAGACCTACCAGGATTGCTGAAATGCCCAGTGGTTTTCCCCTCTGCCCTCACCAGGCTCTCTCCTCTCCCTCTCCTCTTATACCTTCCCTCTAGGATACTAAGCCTCCCTACAGACTCAGCTCAGATGGCTCCTCTTCGACGAAGCCTTCCCTGAATGACTGGCGCAGCCACGACCGCTTCTGCGCAGATGTCAACCTCAGCCTGGATCCCACTGGACTATAAATATCCATCCCTTCATCTCTCCTGCTCCCCACTTCACCTCCCCTGTCGAGCTCAGTGCCCACCTCACCCCTGAGGACCAGCAGAGTCTGATTTGGGACAAGGAGTGGGAGGGATGGAGGTGCAGAGAGCAGCCTGTACTCAAGGGGTACACCACACCCCCACCACCCCTCATCAGCTCAACCGCACAATGCCAGGCAAAAGGGAGGATGGATTCCTCCCTTCTGGAAGCCCCCAGGAAGCAGCCCTTCCCCGACCCCATGCCTTGCAGTGGAAACATACTCCGCAGTGCCCATAGATGAAATCTGCAGGGCCCCGGCCCCTGAGGAGAGCTCCAATGTGCTCTCGGGCCAGGCTAATCCCAGGTACTCAGCCAGCCCCCGGGCCCCCATCACCCCCAAGATCTGGGCCAGTGAGGCAGAGTCAGCCAGGATGTCTGACCCCTGGTCCCTGCACCTGCCTGCATCTTCCCCAGTGACCCACCCAGCGCCCCTGACAGCACGGTGCTGACTCATGTCTCCCAGGCCGCCCCCCATCCCTCTCCCAAGGTCTTCTTGGCCCTGGGAGTCGAGGTGCCAGGCCTCACCCTCCCCACCAACGACTCATACCTTCTTCTCAGGCAGGAGTCTTCCCTCACAGAGGGACCCTCCCTGAACCCCACAGACCTGCCTGGCCGTCTGTCCCCACCTTCCTAGACATCTCCCTGCTCCTGGGCCATCTGCACGGCAGCCCGAGGGAACAAGAAACGCGGAATGACCACACACACTTCTGCACAGTCCTCCTCGGCCCTAAACCCCAGCGGCCCATGGACTGATCATTTAAAGCAAAATCATGGCTGCTCAAGAATGTATAATCAGACTGCACTCTTATCAACACGGACTTGAGAAATGACAGTTTTCTACCAGAGGAGCATGTCTTTTCATTGAAAAGGACTGTGCCAAAATAGAGGATTTAAATTTGTTTGTTTTTATTGCACGCACATTTTAAAACTTCATGTGAAACTCGTGGTCTCCAGAGAAATCCCTCTGACACCCGAAGGTGAGAGCCCTCAGCCTGAAGGATAAAGTCAGTGTCCCTTAGACCCTCAAGGATGGTGCCTCCTGCTAGCCCTACGGTCCTAACTAGCCAGGACACTCCCTGCCCTGCACACTGGCTACGCCACACTGTCCCTGTTTCTAGAATGTGAGAGTCCGGGTACCACAGTCCATTAGTTCTGTCTGGAGAGTCCTTGCTCTGCTCCACCCCATCCACCCCTCCACACCTGCTCCTGGCTGACTCTTCTCTGTCTCTTTTCCAGCTCACACCCACTGCAGGTGCAGGGGAGAAATCTTTTCAGCCTCTGCTCCCTCGGTAGAAGTGACTTCTCCTTTATTTGGGTCCCCACAAAGCCTTGTGCCTGCTGCCACTTATGACATGTTTACTAAGCATTTGACATGATTTTCTTACATTCTCTTTCTTCTGTTTCTTATACCTTGGACGTAGGTCCTGTTATTATTCCTATTTCTCAATGAGAAGACAGAGGCTCCGGGTAGCCTGGCAAGGTGAGGGATAGAGTGAGACCCGGAGCCGGCCCTTCCACCATGATGCTGTGTGTCACTGTTCATGTTGCTGGCACCAACCATAGGAGCTGCCTGAAGAGGGGCGTGGCAGGAAGAGGGGCGTGGCAGGAAGAGGGGCATGGCAGGTTCATCTTCCTGACTGATCAGCTGGAGATTGGCGCTGCCATTATTTTAAACCACCTTATTGGGGGTGTAATTGATAAACAAGACAATTCACATATTTCAACTGCACAATTTGATAAGTTTTAGCATATACCCTATAAAGCCAACACCCATCTATAAAATGAACATGGCTGCCTCCCTCGAAAGCTCACTGGCTGGCTTTGTAATTCTCTCCTCCCAACCACACCCTGTCCCAGCAACCACTGATCTGCTGACTGTCCCTGTAGATTCGTTTGCATTTCCTAGAGTTTTGTACATAATTGGAATGGGATGACACAGAAAATACAGGCGACACTTGAACAGATTTGAACTGTGTGGGTCCCTCATACACAGATTGTCATCTGTCCCTGCCACCCTTGACACAGCAAGACCAACCTGTCCTCTTCCTCCTCCTCCTCAGCCTACTCAACATGGGGACGATAAGGATGAAGACCTTTATGATGACCCACTTCTGCTGCATAAACAGTAAATATATTTTCTCTTTCTCGTGATTTCCTTAGTAACATTTTCTTTTCTCTAGCTTACTTTATTGTGAGAATATAATATATAATACATACAACGTACAAGGTATGTGTTAAGCAACTTTATGTTACCAGCAAGGCTGGTAGCTATTAGCAGTTACGTTTTGGGGGATTCAAAAGTTAGACTTAAATTTTCAACTGTGCAAGAGGCTGGCACCCCTAACCCCTGCGTTGCACAAGGGGCAGCTGTACTCTTTTCAGAGGGAGGGGTCTGATTTTTGCACTCAGGATTGTTACGTTGAGACTCATCCGTGTTGTTGCCTTTATCGGTGTTCCATTCCTTTTCGTTGCTGAGTACTATTCCATAGCATTCCTGTGCCACAGATTGTGGATTCATTCACCCACTGATGGACGGTTTCCAATAAGGCTGTGATGAATACTTGTGTGTGCACATATGTTTTCATTTCTTTTGCGTAAATACCTAGGAGTGGCACGGCTGGATCACATGGTAGGTGCATGTTTACACTTTTAAGAAACTGCTCAGGCCGGGTACAGTGGCTCACACCTGTAATTCCAGCACTCTGGGAGCCCAAGGTGAGCAGATCACTTGAGCCCAGGAGTTTGAGAGCAGCCTGAGCAACATAGGAGATCCTGTTTCGAAGAGGGGAGGGGAGAGGAGGGAAAGGGAGGGGGGGGGGGGGAGGGGAGGGGAGGAGAGAGGAGGGGAAGGGAGGGGAGGGAAGAAGAGACGAGAAGAGAGGAGAAGAGGGGAGAGGAGGGGAGGGAAGGGGAGAAGAGGGAAGGGGAGAGGAGGGGAGCGGAGGAGAAGGAAGGGAAGGGGAGAGTAAGGAAGGGAGGGGAGGGGAGTAGAGGGAAGGAGAGGGGAGGGGAGGGGAGAGGAGACTGCAAAACTGTTTTCCAAAGTGGCTCCAGCATTTTAGATACCCAGCAGCCATGTGTGAGTTCCAATTCCTGCACAGCCTTGCCAACACTGTACCGTCAGTCTTTTTCATCTTAGCCCTTCTAGTATGTGTGTCATGATGCCTCACTGTAGTTTGCCTTTCTTTTGTGGTGTAGGATGCCCTCACTGAGCTCCCAGACTCTGTGCTGAGCACTTCCCAGCCATCTCCTCCTTGAAAGCTCCTTTGTGTGCTCAGCACTGGGCCTGCTGGCTGAAGGCTAAAGGAGTGAGCAGCTGAGTGGCTGTGTGACAAAGACATGTGTCCAACAGGGATCTGCTCCAATTCTCAGGGTGCTGCCAGCCAACTCCCTGAATGCAGGCAACTCTCTGAGGACAGAACCAGGCACCATGAACCAACAGCCAAAGCCGGTAAAGGCAGGAGACAAATGGAGTCACCCACAGGTGCATGGGCCTCTCTCCCACCTCCTGCAGCCCCCAGACAGATTCCTGTGCAGGGCCTGGGTTTCTGAACAACTCATGCAGCTGCCAGGGGGTCTCCTCGAATAAGGATTGCAAATCAGTAACTTCTGAGTTCAGAGACCTGATTCCAGTCCAGCTCCTCCGAACGCTGAGCCTGTTGTTCCCATTTGAACATAAACCACTTCTGGGCACAGCACTTGCCTATTTTGATCACAACACGTGGCATGGAACAGTCACTGACACACGGCAAGTGCTCACACACATTTGTGAATGGAATTACATCTGGAAAGCATAAGCCACAATACCTACCTCTGTTGGTGCTTAGCAGGTACTCCGAAAGTGTTCTTTTATTTTATTATTTTTAGAGACAGGGTCTTGGTATGTTGCCCAGGCTGGTCTCAAACAACTTCTTGGGCCCAAGACTTCTGCCTCAGCCTCCCAAGTAGCTGGGACTGCAGTCATGAGCCACCATACCTGGCTTATTTTTTTATGAAAAGAAAGAAGTGTGGACATCTCTCTGCCCTCATTAGTCCTTGATTTCATGTGCTGCTGACTCAGGGAAACCAAGAAAGGCAGGAATCAGAGGCAAGAGTGGGCCTCAGCACAGACTCTATAACCCCAAAATAAGAGGCTTTCTGGGCGGGTGTGGTGGCTCACTTCTGTAATCCCAGCACTTTGGGAGGCTGGGGCGAGCGGATCACAAGGTCAAGAGATCGAGACCAGTCTAGCCAACACAGTGAAACCCCATCTCTACTAAAAATACAAAAATTAGCCAGGTGTGGTGGCATGCGCCTGTAGTCTCAGCTACTCAGGAGGCTGAGGCAGAAGAATTGCTTGAACCTGGGAGGCGGAGATTACAGTGAGCCAAGATGGCGCCACTGCACTCCCAGAGCAAGACTCCATCTTTTAAAAAACGGCGGGGGGCGCGGAGCCTTCCTTTAGGCCATGAGTGGGGGCAGAGCAGGCCCTGGAATGGGGTTAAGGGTCGCGGTTCCAGTGTGCACTCCACCACTAACTTGCTCCCAAACCCGTTTCCTCACAGGTCAGCGGGGAGCAATAGTTCACACCTGACTTCCCCCGGCTCTGAGACGAGTGAGTTTTCAGTTGGAAGGTTGTTGTGAAGGGGAGGGGCACGTCGGCTTCACCTTGGGGCTTTTTCTAACTGAATCAGTTAATAAGGGAAATGCACACTGCGAAGAAGCCCTGCCCTATCCCAATGTAAAGGACTCATCAACTCGTGTTCTGGCAATCTAAAGGCTAATTGCACCATGTTTCTATGTTATAAAGAGTAACAGCCATGGGCTATAATAACCTATTATGGCAGGAGCAACAGGCTGGAGTCCATTCTGTATTGTTCCAAGCTACAGTTCCAACCTGTAACAGCTGGAGACCTCGGTAAGAGCTAGCTCTGTGCCTTGCTATCTTCTACAGCACTCTACAGGGCTTCAGAAGCAAATATCCTATCGGGGGATGCCATGACTAGCCCTTTATTACAGATAAGGCGACAAGGCACAGGGATGAGATGTTAAGTAACTTTCCCAAAAGCATGCAGAGCCAAGATTGGACTTCAGGCAGGCCCACTGCAGAGGCTTCCTGTGACCCTGAACTACACTGAGCTTGTAGACGAGTGTCCAGGAAGCCCCCAGTCAGCATGCTGAGGCTGGCTGCAGAGCCAGAGGTGAAAGTCAAGTACGAGCTGCTGCTGGGTGGCAGGTGAAAGGGCTACGCAGAGTTCCCATGGTGGCCTGGCTCCGTAGCTCAACCTGACACTCTTCAGACACGGCCCAGGGCAAGTGTTCACCACGTGCGCCAGGCCTGCAGCCCGATCAGCAAAGCCATGCGTTGCCATCCACCTTCTCATACCTGTAGCTTGTGGCACACAGTGCCAGCCAGCATGCCCTGCTCAGCTCTGCCTTATCTGTTGATGTGTCTATCTTCCCATTGGAATGTCCCCCTTAAATGGATCACAAGGTCAGGCCACGTTTGAGACCAGCCTGGCCAACATGGTGGAAACCCTTCTCTACAAAAAATACAAAAATTAGCTGCGTGTCGTGGCACATGCCTGTAATTTCAGCTACTCAGGAGGCTGAAGCAGGAGAATCAACTGAACCCAGGAGGTGGAATTTGTAGTGAGCCAAGATCGTGCCATTGCACTCCGGCCTGGGCAACAGAGCAAGATTCCATCTCAGAAAAAAAAAGAGAGAGAGAGAATATCCCCCTCAAGGGCAGAGGCTATATCTCATCTCCTCTGTATCATCAGGCCTGAGACACAGCTGGCACAGGGGAGGAAGGTAGTGCTGTTTATTCCATAAATACATACAACATCAACATTCTTGGAAAGGCAGGGCTGGCTTTTCTGGGGCCAGGCCAGGGTAGGGAGTTGCTAGACCTGTCCCCAGATTTGAGGCTGGCTGTAGATCCCAGGCTGCAGGGCAGCCTTCATGGGATGACAGGACATTCCAGTGAACCAATGAAAGGTTCTGTGAAAACTTCCCTGCAGTTAACATGTCGCAATTGGACCTGTTCTTAGGAATCCTCTTATCTAGCTGTGCCATTTTATAGATGGGGAGATGTTGAAGGAAATCAACCCTCCCAAGATCTGGCAGTGGCTCAGTGGTAGAGTGATGGCCGTGACCTCTCTTGTGCCTCTGAGAAGGAGCATTCTCTTTCTTCAAAATGGCTCACAGAGAAGTAAACAGTCAACATTCATATTTGCAGACAGTTAATTTTCAACAGGGGTGCCAAGACAATTCAATGGAAAAGGATACCAACAATGGTGACGGGACACCTGGATATTCACATGCAACAGAAAGAGATTAGACGCTTACATCACAGCATATACTAAAACTAACTCCAAACAGATCAAAGATCTACACACAAGAGCCAAAACTATAAAACTCTTAAGAAGAAAACATAGCCGTCAATCTTCCTGACCATGGTTTCTTAAATGTGACAGCAAAAGCACAGCAACAAAATTTAAAAAAAAAAATAAATTAGACACCATCAAAATTAAAACTTTTGTACTTCCAAGGCAAAAAAGGTTAAAAAAAGTGACACCATCAAGAAAGTGCAAAGATGGCCCACAGAACAGAACAAAATTTTTGCAAATCACATATCTGATAAGGGACTTACATCTAGAATATTCAATGAACTCTTAAAACTCAATAATAAAATGATGACCCAATTATAAAACGGACAGAGGAACTGAATAGCCAATCCTACCTACATCTAAGATAGCCAATAAGCACACTGAGAAGCCCAGGAAGCACAGAAAAGATTTCAACATCACTAGTCATCAGGGAAATGCAAATTCAAATTAAAATGAGATATTAATTTACACCCATTAGAATGGCTATAATCAAAAGAAGATAATAACAAGTGTTGGTGAAGATGGAGGGAAGTTGGAACCCTTACGTACTACTGGTAGGAATAGGATGGTGCAGCCACTTTGGAAAACAGCCTGGCAGTTCTTCAAATATTAAACATAGAGCTACCATCTGATCCAGCAAGTCTACTCTTACATATATACTCAAGAGAAATGAAAACATATGTCCACACAAAAACTTGTGCTCAAATGTTTCTGACAGCTAAAAAAAAAAAGTAGGAGCAACCGAAATGCCCATCAACGAATAAATGAGTAAGTAAAATGTGGTCTATCCATACAATGGAATATTATTCACCTATAAACAAGAATGAAGTGCTGACATATGCCACAATATAGAGAAACCACAGAAACATTGCACTAAATGAGAGAAGCTAGCCACAAAGGACCATGGATTGTATTATTTCATTGATGTGAAATGTGTAGAACAGGCAAATTTACAGAGGCAGAAGTAGATTAGTGGTTCCCTAGGGCTAGGGAGGTGGGAGCGTAGGGAGCTGACTGCTAAGGAGTGCAGGGGTTCTCTTGGACGTGGTAAAACTATTCTAAAAATGATTGTGGTGATGGCTATACAGCTCTGTGAATATATTGAAAGGAACTGAAGGTAGGCGAGGTGGCTCATGCCTGTAATCCCTACAATTTGGGAGGCTGAGGTGAGAGGACTCCTTGAGGCCAGAAGTTTGAGACCACCCTGGCCAACATAGCAAGGCCCTATCTCTATTTTTCTTAAAAAAGCACTGAATTGTACACTTTAAATAGATGAATTGTGTATTACATGAATTATATCTCAATAAAGCTGTTTTTTAAAAACTTCAGAATCCCAAAACCAGAAGGGCCATTAAAACTGACCTAATCTAACCAACCATCTCTGCTTGAATTTCCTTGAAAATACACCCACCAAAGGTTCCCAAGACTCTTGAACACCTTCAATGAAGGGTGGCTCACTACCTCCTCTGGCAGCTTCTTCTGTTGTTCCACAGCTCAGCCTCAAAGGAAGTTTTTCTCCAGGAAGCTAAAACCTGTACGTTACCAATGCGTGCCAAATATAAAGGAAGCTAAGAAACTGCTTGACATCCTTCTTTCAAAACGGAGGACAGTACGTTCCATCTACTGAGCACCTGTTAGGTACTAGTTAATATGCCCCTCCCCCTCCAAGCATTTATTAATGCACTTGCTCTTTAAGACAACTCTAATGGTTGGTATCATCATCCCCATTTCAGAGATAAGGAAACTGAGGCTCAGCGAGCTGAAATAACTTGAGGATAAAATCTCAGAACTGGTTTTGCCCTGGAGGCAGAGCTGGGATTTGAACCTAGGTGTATCCCAGCTGCTTAGCCAGATGCTTCTGAGAGCTTGACACCTTTTCAGCATCCAAATTGGTCTTACAGGCCTTATATAAATGACATGAACTTTTTGAATCAAACAACAGAACAAACAGAAGCAAACTCTGCCTCTGAAAAGACGTGCTGAATGCAGCCTGGGCAGAGTGCCAGCCTGGGGAAAGGAGGGTGGCTGCCAGTAGCTGCATCGCTGTGGGAAGCCTGCAGCCTCAGAGGAAAATAAAGCTAAGTGATGCCCTTATCCCAATAGTATTGAGTGAAATAAAGCTAAGTGATGTCTTCATCCAATAGTCTTGAGTGACAGTGTTCTTAACCCAACAGCACATCATTTGGTGTTTGGAATTACAGTGAGGAACAAACTCACCCCCTGTGAAAGCTACTCAATTCAATTCAACAGCATTTGTTGAGATTTGTAAAATGTTAATTACATTTTACACTTGAAAGATAGCTCTTAATATTCATTCTCACTTTATAGATGAGGACCCTGAAACTGAGCAGTTTCATGGCCTGCCCAAGATTCAAGAGATAATAGCTAGGAGATGAGAGTTCAAATCTAAGAGCATTTAGCCAGGTGCGGTGTGCCTGCCTGCAATCCCAGCTACTCAGGAGGCTGAGGTGGAAGGAGTTTGAAGCCAGCCTGGGCAACTCAGTGACATCCCCTGACTCTTAAAAAAAAAAAAAAAAAAAGGCCATTTGACTTCCACATCCAGATGTGCCTGGTGCTGTGCCACCAGGGCCTATAGGTTTCAAGCTCAGGGTCTCCGATCACAAACTGTAAATGAGAGCGCCATGGGTGTTCAGTGCAGAGGCACAGAGTCTACAGAGAGGGTCAGTGATTCTGATGAAGATTCCAGGAGAGGCTCATAGCGGAGGGGACACCCTGGCTGGGACGTGAAGGATGAGCAGGGTCTGGGTAAGTTGAGAAGTGGGAAAGGGCATAACGGGCAGATGGACTGGTGAGACCAAAAGCTAGCAGGTGGGGACGTGCAAAGCCAAGTTCAGGCTGCGGGGTGGGCTTGGCAATTGTTAACAGAGAGACGGGAGGAGGCCGTACTGGAGAGCAGGCTGGGAGCTTGAACAGCACAGGATTCCAAAGGGTTGTGTGGGTTTTACTCTGTGGGCAATAGGGAGCCAGTGAGGGTTTGTGAGCAAGACAGTGGCACAGCCTACTCAGTGACAGGACCCACAAGCAGTCAGGGCAGCATCTGCTCACTGGGGTAGAAACCACATTGGACCAAGCAGGGCCCTTGCACCTTAAGTCATATGCCAAGAAACGCCTTGTAAAGTGCCATTTAACCCTAAAGCCTCCTTTTTATTATAAACCTGATCTTCATGGGTTCAGAAAGAAAGGTCTTTTCTCAAGAACCCATTCAGCTTGGCAACATCTGATGAAATGCGTGAGCAGCCTCCATTCCTCCCAAGAGTGTCTGTGCCCAAAGTCTGTCCTTACAGTCCCAGCTAGGCCCACCTTGGGCAATGCTGTTTGACAGGTAAGGAGTCTCCTGCCTCCTGCTACCCTATCTCCCGCTCTGGGCTAATCTTTTACCCTACGATTGTCCTGGTAGGTATCAAGGTCATCATGGGTCTTGACCTTTGGATGCCAAAGGAGACTCCTGTTGGTGGGGTAAAATGTTACCAAAAGCTACTCACGACAGCAAGAGTTCCCACTTGTGAGGCCTGCTGTATGCCAGGCACCAGGCAGACACCATGAAGGCCCCCATCAACCTTCAAAGCAGGGGTCATCGTGCGGCCTTACAGATGGGGAAACTGAGGCTGGCTCTCCTGCCCAGGTCAGACAGCAACTGAGGCACCAAGTCAGAAGCAAGCCCAGGCCCGTGTGGCTCTGGTGCTTGTGCCAGGCTGCAATGGTAGGCAAAATGAGGAAGTGAATCAGGAAGGCAAAGGAGGAGGGTTCCTTTTTGACTCAGAACAGGATTTCCCATCACACACCCAACTGACTGAGAGACAGATGGGGTAGAGGGTGAGCCCCAGCAGCTCAGGCTGGACCGTCCCCGGTGAGTGTGCCTGAGCCTGGGGCAAGCCTGAGGGGCAGCAAGGCTTGGGGTTACAGCAGGTGGGCCTCTCAAGAATACGGCTTGAAATGAATCAGGCAGAGTAGGCCGACGGGACAGAAGCCCCAAAACCCAGGTCTCCCCCACCTCTCATTCCACTCAGAGAGGCTGGGAGAAGATGAAGGCCACACCCTAAAAGGACCCTAAGTGGATGGGCAGAGAGGGGGGCTGTGGTCACCTTGTCTTCTAGCCAAGAACCTTACCAGACCCAATTTCTCTCCTTTCCAAAGCTTGGGAGACACTTAATTCATTTAATGACAAATCCTTCAAAGCCTCTACCAGACATCGTGGTCGGTGCTGATGATCACAGAGATGAACCCAACAGATAAGAGCGTCCTGCCCTGACAACGCTCAGTGCCTCCTTCCTCTCCTGGAAAGTGAGTGTAGCATTCGGGGGATTCTTGACACTGTGAACTCCCTCCTGTGCCCCCTCCCACAGTCTCTATAACTCGGCCTTTATTCACATGGGACCTTCTGGAATCCACCTGTTCATGATGTCCTGTGGGGAGCCCTGGCTAAATTCACATTCCAAAATGTCTCTGTGGGCCAGGGATTTTAACCTGCCTCCTCGGACATCACGTGGAGCCCATGGACAGGCCAAGAGGGCTCCATGAAATCTTAGGAAGCTTGTTCTTCTGGCGGGAACATCTGTAATTTCCACCCCCCTGCTCCCCTAAGGCCCCCTATCTCACAGAAGACTAAGGACATGCTTGCCACAAGCAGTGCAGGGTGCCCATTGTTACACTCTCATTGTAAACGGCTCAGAATAGTCCATGGAGTGAAGGCCACAAACGTTCTTTAACCACTTCCTTTTTCTTGGACAGTTATATTGCATTTTTGTATTTTTCCAGGCAACTCAAATATTTGCAAGGTTACAATTTATCTAACAAGAGAGCAAGCGTGGACCCTTCCGGCCACAAAGCCGAGCTCCTGCCGGGCTCAGCCTTCTACTCTCACACTCCTACACCCAAAGGGGACTTTTCCCATCCGGAGCCATCATTTTCTTAGGCCTCTGCACTTTCTCTTTAGCATCAGCCGCTGGCCCTCTTTTCAGGGCCATTTTAAACAAAGAAGTACAATTTGTGGTCACGACCTGAGCTGGAAGATCAGCGCCAAGTCAAATCTGGATGATGTGAGGCTCCAGGGCTGGGCCAATGGGGACCTGCGGGACTCCCTCCTGGTGAGTCACTGCCCCAGCCCCTGTCCCCCTACACAGGGATTCACAGAGGCCTGCTTTCCCTGGGACACTTCCTAACAGCTGCTAAGGATTCAAACCTGACTTTGCTGCCAAATAAGCTCTGCAGCTTTAGCCCAGTGTATTTAACTCCTCTGACTCTGCCTTCTCATCTGTAAAATGGGATGGTAATGGCATAAACTTCTCACTGCTGATCTGAAGAGTGAGTGAGTTAATATTGGTAAAGTGCTTGGAACAACGCTGGCACACAGTAGGTACTATATAAGTGCCTGCTAAATAAATAATAGATTTGCAAATGTGACACTTCTCCAGACTGGAGAAAATTTAAAAACATGCAATATAAAAGTCCAGCAAAGAAAGTTGGTGACATCCACCCACTCTGCGGCATACTGTGGCCATTTACAATGAGAAATTAACACCGTGGTCTGCAGAGAAAAAGAGCAGACTGCCAAGTGCTGCACTCTAGAACGAGCATTGGCAAACGTTTTCTGGAGACGGTCAGAGAGAAAGCCTTTAGACTTTGCAAGCCATATAGTCTCTGTCACAGCTCCCCAAATCTGTCATGGCAGCCGGAAAACAGCCTCACAGAGCATGTAAACAAATGAGCATGGCTGTGTTCCAACAAAACTTTATTTACAAAAACAGGTGGCACTTGACCAGCAGGCCACAGCTGGCCAACCCCTCCTGTGCAAATCATGCAAAAACTGTCAAAAAAGATGAAGAATGAAGCCGGATGCAGGGCCACGTGCCTGTCATCCCGACCACTCAAGAGGCTTAGGCAGAAAGGTCTCTTGAGCCCAGAATCCCTCCAGCCTGGGTGACAGGGCAAGATATCTCCTAAAAAAAAAAAAAAAAAAGGAAAAAAGTAGCATCATAGAGCAGTGAAATCATGGGTACATTTCTAAGATTTCAATTTCCTTAAAGCGGTATTAACATTTTATTTTTAATTAGAGGCTTTTAAAGTTACATTTTAATCACAAATTAAAATTTTTTTTTTTTTTTTTTTTTTTTTTTTTTTTTGAGACAGAGTCTCACTCTGTCACCCAGGCTGGATGGAGCACAATGGAGTAATCTTGGTTCACTACAACCTCCGCCTCCTGGGTTCAAGCAATTCTCCTGCCTCAGCCTCCCGTGTAGCTGGGATTACAGGTGCATGCCACCACACCCAGCTAATTTTTGCATTTTTAGTAGAGACAGAGTTTCACCATGTTAGCCAGGCTGGTCTGGAACTCCTGAACTCAAGTGATCCACCCATCTCAGCCTCCCAAAGTTCTGGGATTACAGGTGTGAGCCACTGCGCCCAGCCTACAAATCAAAAGATTTCATAGTTCTACCAGACTTTCAGAAAATGTTGAGTATGAAGTCCAGCATTCAAATTAGATGAGACTGAAAAGGTATAGACTTTGAGGTATGGATAGAATAGGACTGCATCTGACTTCTCATCTACTAGCTGTGTGACTCAGTCAAGGATATTTACCTCTCTGTTCCTCAGTTTCCTCATTTGTAAAATGAGGATGACAATGGTACCCATAAGCATGCAAAGAGCCTGGCCCTGAGCGAGCCTAGTGCACCGTAGGCCCTCAATGCAAAGAAGCCACCTCTCTGTCCCCAGCAGGCTGGATCCGGCTGGCCCTGAGTCTATGGCAGCAGGTCAAGGCTGACTGTGAAGCCTGGCATGATTTACTTTCCAGCTAAAAAAAACAAAAAACAATATCCTCTACAGTTTCTAGCTTTGGTTTACAAAAACAACATACAACCATTCAAACCTCGCTTTTAATTTCATAAATGGCACCTCAGCCTGAGAAATGGCAGGGCTCGCTTCCAATGGGAGTTCTTGGCAGGAGTGAATCTCAGAGCTGTACGCACTGAACCCCTAGGGAGATCCATGGCCCTGAACCCCTAGAGAGATCCATGGCCCTGCAGTGCTTGGGCCCTTGGGTGGCAGAGCCAAATCCATGCCTGGCTCCAGAGGCTCAGGCACGAGGATGCTTCCATTCATTTTCCAGGAAATCTGCCAGTTTTGCAGGAGGCAGGAGGACCAGACTATCTTGGCAGAAAGGAGCATCTAAAGGCTCAGAGTCAAAGGCTTTTCTGAATGAACGCCTCCCATGTTTCACAGCCTCTACCCAAGAAAGTCCAAGATGCTTAACAGGGTATTCAAAGTCCTTCTCCATCCATCTCTACAGCCTCAGCCTCCCCTACTTCCTGCCTCCTCTGCTTGCAGCAGGAGCCACCTGTGGTTCCCGGAATACATCATTTCTCCCTTTGGTCTTTGCTCCTGCTGGTCCCTCCACCCTTCTTTGCCTGGCTACATTCACCCATCAGCTTTGGCATCACCACCTCCAGAAAGCCTTCCAGGATTTTTCATAGTATAGAGGACTGGGAACTAACATTCCTAAGTACCCACCAGGTGTCGGATACCGTGTTAGATGTTTGTACACATCAGCTCATTGAGTCCTCCCACCCACCATTAAATAGGATCTTTTTGTAGATAAAGAAGTTGAGGTTAGATTCAAAGTGGTTAAGTAACGTGCCCAAGATCACACAGCAAGCAATCCTGCCCTCTGGTTCTCCCCCACAGTCCCTTAGCAGAACCCAGAAGGTTTTAAATTGTCCTCATTCAGCTGGGGCTGCAGGATGATGTCCACTGAGCTACCTAGAAGAGTCTGCTTCCTGTATCACTAACTTCTGTCTTTTTTAATTTATTTATTTATTTTTGAGATGGAGTTTCACTCTTGTTGCCCAGGCTGGAGTGCAATGGTGCAATCTTGGCTCACGGCAACCTTTACCTCCGAGGTTCAAGCAAGTCTCCTGTGTCAGCCTCCCGAGTAACTGGAATTACAGGCACCCACCACCATGCCCGACTAATTTTTGTATTTTTAGTACAGAGGGGGTTTCACCATGTTGGTCAGGCTGGTTTTGAACTCTTGACCTCAGAAGATCCACCCACCTCGGCCTCCCAAAGTGCTGGGATTGCAGGTGTGAACCACCACGCCTGGCCTACTTCCTGTTTTACAGAGAACCCTTAAGACCTTCTCCCCAGAACCTTCACCTCCTTGGAATCCAAGGTCAATGGTTAACAGGCTGTGTAGGTTATAATTAGTACATGCTTGTTCCTGCCAGAACCTTGAGACGCCAGGTTTGCGATGTGCCTGTGAGAAGCCAGGCACCCAGCCTAGGAACTTCCTTTTGTCCTGCTGCTGTTTGCGGGTCCCTACATGAAGGGGCTACCTGCAGACTCGTAGATGTCCTCTTGAGTCCCCAGACCTCAGCACCAGTGGCCGCCCGCAGCCAGGCAGCAGGGAGAAGCCGCCCTCTGGGACTCTGCTTTGGCCGCACGGCACTCAGCAGGAGGAGGCTGCCTTCCTCCTAGAGCTGGCCTGTGGCCGGGGCTAAGCTTCCCATCAGAACCAGAGAACAATGCCCCACTGTTGTGTGCAGTGCTTGGTTGGAAGCTGAGCAACCACCTTCATGATCCCCGCTGATCCTCTCCCTGACAGCCCGCAGGACGGCAGCCAGCCATTTTCACACCTTTTCCTTAGCAGCACCCTGGGTTGTCCCCAGCAGTCCCATAGCAGAGTCCCTGACCCTTCCTGCTGCTGCTACAGCTCCAAGGGCACCCACCCAACTGGCAGAAGTGGACGGTCAGCACGTGAGCCCCATTCTTTGTACTCCCGGTGGGGGAGGGGGGCAGTGAAGCAGAAGGGACACACGCTTGCTTCCCACACCAGGCACAAAACCCCGCCTGACTTTCTAAAATATGTTTTTCCTCGTCTCAGACAATACTGGCTTTAATGAATTTCTCTAAGGGGACCGTTGGTCCACACGCTTTGCATGAAAGGCAAATGCCACTGTGCCCAAGTTGACTACAGTACGACCCGGGGACAATGCATGCCTTCTGCCTCCACAGAATGGGCACCACATGTGCTGGGCCTCAGCGATGTCCCCTCCGTGGAGCTGGTGACTCCACCCCGGCCTGCAAGCAGTTGGCAGGGGCTCGGGTGACTCACCTTCTCCTTTGTATCCTCTTCGGAGCACATGCAACCTTCTGATATGTTTATTTGCTTGCTTGTTGACTAGATCCTTCTAGAATGTGAGTTCCATCAGCGCAAAGGCTTTACCAATCTTGCCCAGGACTCCTACCCCACTGCCCAGGACTGTGCCTGTCATCCAGGAGCTGGTACCTCACCAAGGAGCTGGTGAGTGAGGGAAGGAACAGATCTTTGCTCCGTGTGTTCGGCTCCATTCATTCTCTCCACACCTCCATGGGGTGTCCGGGTGCCATGTACAGCAGAAGAAACACTAAACTGGAGACCTGCCCTCGAGGAGCTCACAGCGCATGCAGGAGAACGATGCATCCACAAACAGGCCGGATTAAGGAGCTGAGTGAGGTTCGGTTCAGAGGGAACCCAGCAGGGGTGGGAGAAACTCACTCAGAGGAAGGGCTGGCTAGGAGCAGTCGCAGAGGAGGAGACTCTTGAGCTGAAGGGACAGTGAAGGAGGTGGCCGCAGGAGGGAAGGGCGTGGGGGGAAGGAACAAGATGTGCAGAGCAGCAAAGCATGAATTAGCATCTGATAGTTTGTCCCCAGCGGGGAAGAAACAAAGGTGGAAAGTCTCAAGCCTCATTCATTCATCCAACAGCATTTACGAAACACTCTGGCCCAGAGCAGGCAGGGGTTGGCCCCAAGTCCAAGGGGATTTTCTGCCTTCACAGACTCTTGGGGGGCACACAGACCCTTGGAGGACAGCCCAAGGGCTCTGGGAACACTGAGTAGGGGCAGTCTAATCTGAGGGTGCACCAAGGCTCAGGGGAGAGACGATCCCCCTTTACTCCTTCTACCAATGACCCGACCGCCCAGTGCACAGTCAAAGCAGCATGACTTTGACCTAGGATGACCAATTTATCCTGATTTGACGCACACCATCCAGGTTTTAACCTTGGAAATCCCAAACCCCAGGAAACCTCTTAGTCTTAGGCAAACCAAGAACAGTTGATCACACCTACTTTCACTTTCATATCACCTTCCAAGACCCCCAGACTGTCCCCCACTCTGCTGACACCCCACCCTCACCCCCATGTTCCAGCCACTCACAGGGGCTGGGTTCCCGGAGCCGGAGTCCTCAGAACCAGCCAGGCTCACGAGCAGCCTTTTCTCCGGGATGGGGAGGGAGACGTGCTCTGGGTTACGGACGGGACAGGCAACTACAGCCTCTGTGTCCTGCCTTTGAGGCTCCTAATCACAGCGGCCACAGGCTCTCAGATCCAGTCACTGTCTTCCTTGTCTGAGCTTTATCTCCCGAGGCCTCCGCAATCCAAGGACAGGCTTCCTCCCCCGCCCATCTTTGTGCATTCAGAAGGAGACCTATTGTGGGTGCCCCACAAGCAAGCAGGTGCCGAATGGAAGCAGTGAGCAACTAATTACGACACTGCCATCTCCATGTTACGGAAGGAAAACCAGCACGTAAAACCGATCAGGCACTCACCTTTGGCATTCATTTCGCAAGGCCCTGAGGATTCCATTATTCAAAAGCAGCTACTCAGAATCTTGACTTCCAGAACCTTCTAGAGCTCTTTCCACTAGCCCTGCAGAGACTCAGAAGCCGCAGGACTCAGAAAAACTTAAAGTCTTCCCCAGATGCTTGTTTCTAGGCTTCTAAAGTAGAGCTCCATGTTGAGCAGTGAGTTTCCACCAAAGACATTCACAGAAAACGGTCAGGCTGGTGCCACTCTGAGCTCCTGGAGGTATGACCCCAGCTTTAAGGCCCCCCAAACAATGCTGGTCTCCCCAAGAATCTGAGGCACAGGAATGAGGAGTTATAAGAGCCCCAGCTTTCATGGGAAAGGTGCTAATGATTAAATTAATCCCATTAGCAAGCCTCTAGATAAAGTGGATTTAATCTACCCTCAAGTCCCCTGCAAGGGCGACGCATGGAAAGGGCTGGGTCCTGCGGCTCACACTCTTTGCTAGTTCTACCATTTATAATTAGCCTGTGACCTTGGAAATGCTCCTTCACTTCTCTGGGCCTCCCCTCCCATGCAGGGTTAAGCATTGCCGTCCACCTTTGTACACAAGTCTCGAACTCTTTCCCAGACATGAGAGAATAATAGCGAACCTTCATCAAGGGCATGCTATCTGCCAGGCACTGGGCTAAGGCTTACCAGGATTCTTTCATTAATGCAATAGGTCCTACCATTCCTGCCTATTTACAGATGAAAGAACTGAGGCTCAGAGAGGCTAAGACACCTGCCCTGAGTTCCACAGCCAGTATATGACAAGTTTCCTCTGCTCTTAACCACTAGACCATTAGTGTTTGCTGAATGAGCAAACAAATTAACACTAGGTTCTATTTTAAACAGCAAACACAAGATTGAAACTTGTTTCAGAGCTACTTTTTTTTTTTTTTTTTTTTTTTTTTTTGAGACAGGTGTCTCTTTGTTGCCCAGGCTGGAGTGCAGTGGTGTGATCACAGTTCACTACAGCCTCGGCCTTCCAGGCTCAAGTGATCCTCCTGCCTCCCACCTATCAAGTAGCTGAGACCACAGGCAAGGGCCACCATGCTGGGCTAATTTTCTTATATTTTTTGTAGAGATGGGCCCCACCATGTTGCTCACGCTGGTCTCAGATTCCTGGGCTCAAGCAATCCTCCTGCCTCGGCCTCCCAAAGTGCTGGGTGTACAAGTGTGAGCCACTGCACCCAGTCAGAACTACGTTTTTGAGAACTGAAATTATTAGAAGAGTGACTGGTTGAAATCTGCAAGGCCCGCCCCCCACTGCAGAGAAGGCTTCTAGACAGGAGGCTGCAAACCACCGCTCACTGCCTGATTCTGTACAGCTCCTGGGCCGAGGATGTTGCTTAACATTTTTAAATGGTCAGAAAAACATCAAAAAAATAATAGTATTTCATGTCATATGAAAATTATGTGAAACTTAAATTCCAGTGTCCATAAATTTTATTAGAACACGACCAACACCCCTTCATTTACATAGTGTCTATGGCTGCTTTCTCGATAGGATGGAGAGCCAAAATATACTTACATATTTCCTTTCTGGTCTTTTACCAAAATAGTTTGTTCTGGGAGCTTCAATGCCAGTGCTATTTATCAGCCCAAGGGAACTACCTCACCCCACCCTCTGCCTATCAGCACAGCATTCTTCTGGGTCTGGAATCCTAGAAAATTCTATGCTAGTCCTTTCAGCAAACTGTGACACAATCCGGATAGCCAGCTTTGCTGACAAGCAAAGGTTTCCAGATGCTAAGAATCGTGTCTTCCTCAGAGCTTTCTCCCTGGTATTTGTCTTACTTACAGTCACTTAGGGGGCCTTTGCCACTAAGCTGAGGTCCCCCCACACCGTCATGGTTGTTCTGCTGACACCATCTCGCCACGTCCTCCAAGCAGTATCTGAATCATTGCTAGACTGGGTCCCACCCTCGCAGGGGCCCATGGTGTGAATCACTACATCAGCTAAAAGATGATAGGAAGCCAGCATGGTGGCTCGTGGCTGTAATTCCAGCACTTTGAGAGGCCAAGGAGGGTGGATCCCTTGAGCCCAGGAATTCGAGATCAGCCTCAACGACATAGAGAGACTTCACCTCTATTTAAAGAAAAAAAAAAAAGACAATAGGAGCCTCATACAATCACTCACAAAAGAAAGGCTCACTGGACAACTCTCCAGTGATAACAGGTAGGGGCCACCGGACACATGTGGAAAAAGCTGGCCAGGGCCAGGCAGGGCCTGTTCATATCACGTTCTGTTCCTGTTTCCCTTCTGAGGAGCTTAAGACCTGGGGACAAGGGCCCTATTCGATCTACAGAGCCCCAGCCTGGAAGGCAGCAGTGCTGGGTCCTGCCCTGGGACTCTGGGCGCCTCGTTTCACTCCAAGGCTTGATTAGCCCAAGCACCAGCAAAGGAGCCAGGCTCTTGTGGGCACTGAGGTCCTGTAATGTTGCATTCACTGAGTTTACACGGCAGCGCTGACCCCAGGAAAATGGCCCTGATTGCTGGACAGATTGCTTCTCAGGCTGCCCCTGTGGTCTGGGGAAGGTGGAGCAAGAGGGCAAACGCATTGAAACGGAGATGATCTAGCTGCACTGTCCCTGGGGAGCTCTGAGTGAAGCTACACTGGGAAGCCCTGCTATGCACACAGCCGCTCTCAAGTCTGCCAGTCCCACTCTCTGCCAGTCCAGGTGGCTGGTGCCAACAGTCCTGGGTTAGTGATCTCGTTGGGCAGCCCTCAGATCTGTCAGAATGTTGGGCCGTAGAGGTCACCTAGTTCCATGTCTTCACAGTGTGGCCATTTGTGCGTTACAGTCATGATTTTGACTATATCCGAGATGCAGACACATTCACTTTTTTTCTAATTAATTTTCTTTAATTTGACCCATTTAAACTCGTTTATTTTAAAAGAAGACTTTTTCTTTTTACCTTTTTTCTTTTTTTCTTATATCTGGATTAAGAAATAAATGTTTACGCAGGGCACGGTGTCTCATGCCTGTAACCCTAGCACTTTGGGAGGCCAAGGCAGGTGGATCACGAGGTCAGGAGTTCAAGACCAGCCCGACCAACATGGTGAAACCCTATCTCTACTAAAAATACAAAAATTAGCTGGGTGTGGTGCTACATGCCTGTAATCCCAGCTACGTAGGAGGCTGAGGCAGGAGAATTGCTTGAACCTGGGAGGTGGGGGTTGCAGTGAGCCAAGGTTGCACCACTGCACTCCAGCCTGGGCGACAGAGCAAGACTCTGTCTCAAAAAAAAAAAGAAAGAAATATATTTTTACCTTAAATAAAAAACCAGGGTCAGGATCAATTTCTATGTGTCATAAAATAATGAACATAAACAAGGTTTAACTCTATCTGGATAATGTTGCCAGTTTACACTTGGGGCCTGCTCATTGTTAGAGAGCTGTTAAACACAGATTAGCCCTCACCGAGATGCTCTCCTGGACAACATCCAGGGGTTCTCCATCATCCCTGTGCATCAGGATCACCTGGGAAGCTTTAAAAAGCTACAGATAAGCAGCCCCACATCCAGAGACCTCTCTGACGAATTGGTCCAGGGTGGAGCCCAGGTGGCCCATCTGATTAGATGAAAAGGTCATCTAATCAGAATGATTGAAAGAAAAGGAAAAAAAAAGAGAGATGAAGGGGAGATGAAGAGGGAGTGGCTGTCATTCAGTGCCCTGGGCTTGTGTCACCAAATTTATCCTGGCAATTACCAGTAGCCCCTAGTCCAAATTCACCGAGATCTGACCTGGTCTAAGCCCCTCCGCGGTATTGAGAGGACCTAGAGGCTCAGGGCTGGGACTGAGACAGCAGGGCCTGCTACAGTGATGACTTTTTTATACACAGTTAATTTCATAAAAGAAAAGAGTCACATTGGCCAGTTGCAGATGGCCGGTGCGCCAGGCAGGCAATGAATGGTCAAGGTAAGTGGTCTGCACCCTGTATACCTCTAAAGGGGGACATTGTCCACATGGATGTAGGCTTGGCTGGGTCAACTCCGGCCCATCATGCCTTCCTAGATCTGCTAGGGCACGGGCATCAGCCAGCAACACCTGAGCCAAGGGCTGGCCAACCCTCAGCTGTGCCCTGTTCAACTCACTGCACATGCTAGGGGCAGAGGCAGGCGGAAGTACTGAGTTCCCTTCCAAGTGATCTGCATAATGGCAAAGTCACCTTCCTGGCTAGGGAGCACCCAAGGAAAAGAGGGAGCGCTTGGAGAGTCTGGGAAGGGAATCCATGAGAACTGGTGTGACCCAGCACCTTCCGCTTGCTGGGAATCCCACATGTTATCTCATATCTGACTCACAGTGACTGCAGGGAAGGTGCAGCCAGCCTCATCTTACAGGTGTGATACCCGGGTCCATGGAGGTTATGTGACTTGTCACAGGTGACAAAATCAGGGTCCCAGCTCAGATCAGCGGGATTCCATCTGAGGCCTAGGAGTAGAGAAAGACTCCATCAAAGTCAAAAGTGGAACTTCCTTTGCACAGATGGTGCCAGTGATACCTTGCTCTGCTGGCTAAACTAACAATAGGGATGGGCCCTGACCTCCGCGGGGTGGGCTGCGGTTCACAACTTATGCTCACATACCCAGCAAGGCAAGGAGTGTGCACCTGCGCACCCCCTTTACAGGGGAAGAGAGTTGACACCCAGAAAGATCGTGCCTTTGGGCAAATTAAAGGGTCCTTCCTGGTGCCCCTCCCAGCCCCTTGAGCTTCCCTCTCATGGAGTCACAACCCCTAGGATGGGGCTGTTTAAAGCACACACCTCACCCACCGGACGCCTCCCACAGGGCAGGGCCATGTCTCTGAGGTCTCCCTAGTTCGTGTCCACCTGAGCCAGTGTCAGTATGTTGAAGAAACGCCATTGCCCAAGGCATGGGTTACAAAGCGGAAGGCCCAAGTCTCAGCCGCAAATACGTGCTTCTTTGGCTCCCAAACCAAAGTGGGCTCCAGCGAAACCCTGCAGCTTCCTGCAGGAGACCCAGACAGGAACTTCCGGGGCCATCCTCTCACCCGCTCCAAGCAGCACACTAGCAAGTGAAGACTGTGGCCGGAAGAGCCTGGCCTCGATCCCCCTCCCTGGACATTTGGGTGGTTTTACCCAGAGGGAAGTGGGACAAGAGATGCCACAAGATGGAAGTTTTAAAATAATCAATTTTTTAAAATTATGCCTGAGCAAACTTGAGTTTGAAATCAGCAAACAGATAAATAGGCAAATCACAGAAGGCAGGCCTGCTTGCTGCCTGGTGCTGGCTAAATGACAGAGATTAACCTGGCAATCCCAACTGGCTCGCACCCAACCCTGCAGCCACTGGCTTGTGGTCACCAAGTTCTCAACAGCTAGTGAAAAAGTGGCAGCCGGGGTTCCCTAGGAGAAAAGGGTGTGGTCAGAGAAGACAGGGTGAGGTGCTCTGGGGTGGGTCCCTGCTCTGGAAAACCTTTGGCATTCTTAGCTCATGTGAAACTGGTCCCACAGAAAGGATTTCCTTTGAGGAATGGCCTGGCAGTGTGAGAGCCACTGGGGGCTGTGGAGAAAGAGCCAGATGCCTGGTTAGGAGGCTGAGTGACTCACCACTTCCACCCACAGCACTCCTGGCACGGAAGGGCCAGTGCAGCCTGGTAGTCACCTGCCAGAACTGTGGGATCAGGTCACCTGGGTTCAATTTCCAACTCCACTGCTAGCTGAGGTAGCTGAAGGTGGGTTACTTAATCTCTCAGCCAAATGGAAATAACATCAGAGCATCCTTCATTGGGCTGCTGGGAGGATGAAGAGAGAAAAGGCAGAGAGCACTTAGACATTCAGTAAGCACTAGACAGACAGTAGCTGTAAGGATGAACCATGCAGGAATCACAGATGGCACCCAATGTACTCCATCGGCCCACTCACTCATTCATTCATTCATTCATTCATTCATTCATTCTAGAAGTATATATGGTATTGAGCAGCTCTGATGGCTGGCTCTGGACAGACAACAATTCCTGGCCTTTTTCTAGTACAGAAGACAGACAATAAGCTCAGCTGCAAATAATTAACACAAATAATTTCAGGTGACAGGACAGAGCATGTGGGCAGGATGGGATGGGTGCCACTGCGTGGGCAGGAAGGTCCCTCTGAGGCTGTGGCTGTGAGCTGAGGTTCTGACTCAGAGAGGGTGCAGCCAGTGGGGGGCAGTTTTTAGGAAGGGACAGAGCAAGAAGCCACACTAGAGGAAGGAAAGCTTGGCATGTGCAGGGGAGAGAACATCAGATGCGAGTCCCAGGGACGCCAAGAGAGAGATATCTGCAAGGTTCCAGGGTCAACCCCTAGAGAACCCAGGAGAATGGAGAGTTCTCCAAGAGGACAGTCCCCTGAAGGGGGCCACAAAGGGCGATGACGCATATCGCATCTTCTCTCCCCAGCCTCAGGTCATGGCTCCAGAACTCACTTTTTTCCTGTGTCCTGGAAATATTGGGATCTGCCCTTCATACTTCATTCAAGCGAGCTCTGAGCACACCTAATGTTTGTAAGATCCTACTTTAAAGCCTTTTAATTTAATAATAGTAATGATAATAATAGCACCCTCTCTCTGGGTTGGGAGCAGAAATGTGAGGATGAATAATCCGGTGTCCAGCCCTCAAGGAGGTCACAGGCTAGTGGGGAATCACTCTTGAAACTGTTAATTAGGAGGTGGCTGAGGAGGGCTTCCAGGAGGAGGTGATGTCTAGCCAGGTGTTGGTGGGAAGGGGTGGGGAGGAGAGCTGGGCAGGGGAACGGCTTGAGCACAGGTGTCAGGTGAGAAAGGTCGGGATGAGCTAAGGGCTTTATGGTCCATGGAGGTGGCCCACTTTGCAAAAACCTGGGCCAGCTAAGAATGTGGGACCTAATCCTCAGAGCAAGGCAGATAAGCAGGGAGTCACCTGTCAGTATCTGGACCCTGCTGGGGTTATGGGTGAACTGCAGTGGCCAGACCCAGGTCCCTAAACACCTAGTTTAAGGCTGTGGTCCTTGAATGAGAAAACATCTGAACCTCAAGGTACCTTAGAAATCTCCTAATCTCAACCTCCCTCTTTAAAGAGCAGGAAACAGACTAGCCCAGGTGAAGGTCAAATACAGGCTCCTCCCGTCCTTAAGGAATGAGGCTACCCCAGTGAGTCAGCGGACTGCATTATTTCAGCAAATGTCACTTGGGAGGGGCTCAGCCCTTTTCAGATCTCAAATAAAATGTGTGGCTTAAATTAGAGTCCAACCAGCCCTGGTGGCCCACCCTGTTCTGCCCATGCCTTGGTGATGACCACATGGGCTGAACACTGAAAGCCTGCCATTTCATTTCATCAAGCCACCATCCTGAGTTGTGTTACACCACGAATATCAATGAAACACACTTTGAGGAATGGTGGTTGTCAGGTAAGAGCACTGGCCCGGGAGTTAGGAGACAGCATCTTGACCCTGAAGCACCTCCAGGACTTGAGCCAGCCATTGACTTGGTTTCTCCACATGTAAAATTATAAGCATAGATCATCTCTAAGGCTCAGGCTGGCTGGACTGCAGCTGTCACTCCTAAATACTTCTCCAGCGCCCACACACAATTTCTCTGGGCATGTACTTTAGGGTTTGTTTCCTAGTCTCTGAAAGTTGCCTTACCCATGTAAAGTTCTTTCTCACTAGGTCCTCACTAAGCCCTGCTCCATAGGGAAGTATTACTAACCCCGTTAGATGGGAAACACCTGAGAGCAGAGGGTAGCGAGCAGGGCAGGGACCTGGGCCCAGGTCTCCACTGCCCAGGGGAGCACCCATGCTGGGACACAACAGCCGTGCATTAGGAAAGCCACCATCTGAAGCCAAGCAGTCCTGGAACACCTGTCTCTTGGAGCCCTGTTGGCTGTGACAGGCACTTCTGCAGAGGGAAAGCAGGAAGAATACCTTTGATGGGAGAAGAAGGTGGCCAAGAATCAAAATGTGTGGGACGAAAATGGGGTGGATTCCCCCAGCTCCCCACGCACCACTGCCCACGCTGCAGACGGTGGGCTTCCTTGCGGAAGACCAGCGAGGAGAGGTAGAGTGTTAGCCTCCAGGTCATTTCTGCGATCTGACAGCTGGAAAGCCACCACCCAACTGTCCTCTACCAGGGCACTTTGCCATGGCCCCCCAGGCTGGGCTGGGCTGTGGAATTTCCGCATCTAAGGAGTGAAGAATGTGCTCACAGCACAGCGCACTGAAAACGAAAGTGGCTCATCTTTTCCTCACCCCCTCTGGATGAAAGTTCTGCTCCATCTTCACCTGCTGTGTGATTTGGGTCAAGGCACTGAATCTCTCTGAACCTGTTTCCCCAACTGAAAAATGGAAATAACCATACCTGCAGCACTCAATTGTTTCAGGGATCAAGTATGCCCTGCAAAAAACAGGATGAGTAAGAACAGAAAACCACACATGTTCTCACTCACAAGCAGGCGTTGAACAATGAGAACACATGGACACAGGGAGGGGAACATCACACACCAGGGCTTGCCAAGGGGGTGGGGGGCTAGCGGAGGGAGAGCATTAGGAGAAATACCTAACATAGATGACAGGGTGATGGATGCAGCAAACCACATGTATACCTATGTAACAAACCTGCACATTCTGCACATGTACTCCAGAATTTAAAGTATAATTTTAAAAAGTAAAATAAAAGTTCAAAAGTCAGTTAAAAAAAATAGGATGAGTATGAGGAGCTCTTTCCTAAGAGGACTTCCTATAGGAAAGAAGATTCTAAGCACCGCTTATATAGTTTCTTTGAGGATGCTTCTGTTCATATACGTTCTAGAAGTGTGTGGTGCCATTGTAAATTGTAACTCTCTTCTGACTTTTTAAAAATAAAATGATCCTATCAGTTTAAGCTCATGTACACTTCCCGTCTCTTTCCCTGACTACCCTAAGGAGGAGGCTTGTGACCCAGGACTCACACTGGTCTCTTTGTCGGGTGGTGTCCTCATGAGAGTCATACGGGCGTGGCAGCCTGGACAGAACTGTCTTCCCTACATGTGTGCCCAGTGTTGGCCTTGACCAGGACATTTCCTTTTGTTATAAAACCAGCAGATTGTTCCAAGTAACCTGAGGTTCCTTCCAGCTCAAATATTTCAGGATTTTGTGATTCAGAAGCATACATCGTTAGGCTAGGAACTTTAAAAATCCTGTTGATAATCTGAGATCATAGAGTGTTATTGTTATCTTGCTTGTTGTATGATTTGGGAAGAGGGAGATTATGTCTCCTACATTAAAGAGAAATCATGTGTCATACAACAGGATTTGTTGCTTTATTTTTTAAATCCAGCCAGATTAACATTTGAATCTGAGGAAAGAGGCAGATTTTCTAAGAAAGCATCTGCAAATGCTTCGTATGATCTTTTAATTTCATTTGTATTATGTAAGATTATATATACAATGGAATATACGTGCCTCCTATTTGTAAATGGTGAAGCATAAACATATTTTAAAATAATACCCTTAGCCAGGCACAGTGGCACATGCCTGTAACCCCAGCAACTCAGGAGGCTGAGGCAGGACAATCGCTTGAAGCTGGGAGGTTGAGGTTGCTGTGAGCCAAGATCGTGCCACTGCACTCCAGCCTGGGCAACAGAGTGAGACTCTGCCTCAAAAAAATAAATTAATAAAAATTAAAAATAAAAAATAACACCCACAAGCCTCCCACTGGACTGAAGAAACAGAACATAATAGATCTCACTGAGAGTAAAACAGGCATCTCCCTGATCAATTACCCACTTTTCCCTAAAGATAAACACCTTGATTTTGCGTTATCATTCCCTTGCCTTTTTCCTTTTTAAAGCAGCTTAACGTTGTGAAACAGAATCTATGTATAAAGGCATGGATACAACATACACGTAATTAGCAGATAACTACAAAGTGATTTCCTTTGTAACCGCCCCCAAGACTCTCCTAATCCTCTTGCCTTTCCTCAGCATGTGTGGTAATGCTTGACTTTTATTTAAGGTAATCACCTTCTTGCTTTTTGTTATCATTTGACTTCTCAGCTATGTGTCACTAAACAACTCATTGCTTAATGAGCCTGTGTTTTCAGCCTTTATAATTGCCTTAGCAGCTCTCCCTGGAGATGCTAGGATTCCCCATGTCGTAGCTGCAGCCTAGAAACCCAGGCGTGAGATCCAGGCTGCACACTGGTGTTATGATAGATGAGGATTAGTAATAATAAAAACCAGCAGTCCTTCAGGAGTTCGAGACCAGCTTGCCCAACATGGCAAAACCCTGTCTCTACTGAAAAATACAAAAAATTAGCCGGGCATGGTGGCAGACACCTGTAATCTCAACTACTCGGGAGGCTGAGGCAGGAGAATCGCTTGCACCCCGAGGTGGCAGCTGCAGTGAGCTGAGATCGCACCACTGCACTCCAGCCTGGGCCACAAGAGCAAAAAAATCCATCTAAAACAATAACAACAAAACAAACCATCAGTCCTATTTATGATGTGCCCCCACCATGCCGGGTGCTCTGCTAAGCATCATCCCCAGTTACCTCATTTATCCTCGCAGCAACCCCGAAAGGGGAGTATTTAGAGAGGAGAGAATTAAGGCATCAGCTTCCTGGACTTGTCTCCCATCCACTTCCTAGTTGCTCAGCCCCAGAACATTATCCCTAAGTCCTAAAGCAAAGATTCCTTTCAGGATGGGAGGGTCAGGAAACACTGCTGCTCCTGGGTTTCTATCTTTGTGGTCCAGTTGGGGTGCTTTAGATGTTATTTAAAAAAAAAAAAGTTCAGAATCCTTTTTTTTTTTTCAGTAAGTACTGATGGCTTCATGAATGAAGACAAGCATCCTGTCTGGTCAGTACTGTTTTCCCAATGATGAACGTACAACATTGTCCTTGGATCGTCTAAGATAGGCCATGTGGTGTCAGAAAGAGCATCAGGTCAAAAGCCCTGAGTTCTAATCCTGGCTCTACCATATCCAGCCACTGGATATCAGCCTCCTCATCTGTAAATGGGCCAGCAATGGCAGCCTTGCCTACTACCAGATCCTAGGAGATGAGAGGCAGGAAGTGCTTTGGAAGACCCCACAGACGCATCCAAGTCCCTCTGTAGGCTTCTCTAGAATCTCCTGCCCTCCCTGGGGCCAAGGGCCAGCTTTCTATGCTGGAAGGACTGTGAGGTGGGTGAGCCAGGACCACCCACCATTGACAGACAAAGGGAAATCAAGGCAGGGAGAGGCGGGGGAGAGCAGAGGGGAACCCAGGTATCCCAACGATGCCCCTTCACCTCAAACTGTGACACCTGCTCACTTGTGCTGTGTCTGACATCATCTGAGATGCTGATCAGGGCAAAGTTCATTTAGTGCTCACGACGCCCTTTGAGGCAACACCTGCAGTACTATGGTGAGCCCCTGTCCCCGGGGAAGGGGGCTGGTGCTCTGAAAGGTGAAGCAACTTTCCCAAGGCTACACAGCCAGGAACGGGCTAAGGTAGGACTGGACTCAGGTAATCCAACTTGACTGCCCCCATTTCTAACAGCTGGACGATGCGGGAGGCCTAGCTGCCCAGTGGGCTCCCAAAGGCTCCCAGGTGCTTTGGACATTGACCTGGGCCTGCCCAGTCTTGCCTCCTGGGGCTGCCAACCAGGGCCCCCAGCAGCCTGCCTCGTGTTTCTTCATCACTAGGCAAAGGGGCTGCCCAGGCATGGCCAGGTCCACAGCTGCTGGAGAGCATGCAAAGCACCCAGGCAGCAGGGTTGTTCCCATGGAGACAGAAAGGACTCCAACTCACCCTGAAGTACCTGCAGGGAGCCAGATGCCCGACAGCACCTGGAGGCAGAAACCCGAGCCTGGATTATCTCCACTTCCCTCTGTCCCACCAGCCCATCCTCAGGCCTTCTCCTCAGGACCCGCAGCAAGACGTGAGTTCCAGAAATAAGCCGTCCCAGCCCACTTCCCACTCAGCCACCCCCAGAGGGGCCTCTCTGGCTGAAAACAACGCCCGGGGCCAGCAGGCTTGGCACAGCTGTGGCTGTCAGCCTGCCGAGCACTGTCCGGCCTGAGGAATGTGCAGATCCACATGTGCTGAAGCGTCCCACTGGGGCACAGTGACAGGAAACTGAGCAAAACAGCTCGTTGGCACCGATACGCCCCTCCCACCTCACAGATCCTGACTTCTGTGGGCTGCTGGCTGCCCTGGTAGTGCAGGCGGCAAGACCCGGCCCTTTAAGCGAGCCAGGCAGTGTTGCTCTGGGCAAATCACTCCCCCTCTCTGGGCCTGTTTCTGCTCCTCTTGGTGGATGAAGGAGGTTGTCCTGCCAAGCTCAGAACCACAGTGATTTTGTGACATGCTCTCCTTTCTGGGAGGACAGTCCATTCTCCTCATGCCCTCACTCATGTGGGATGGGGCATGACTCCAAGACACATCGGGCTATCCCAGTAGCAGCCCTTGGCTGTAGAAAGCCACCCCACCCAGTGCTGGGATGAAGGTAACACTTCAGACTTGAAAGGGTGACCAGGAACCTGGGAAAGAGTCGCAGGGCAGCAGCCCAGGGCTGAAGCTTCAAAGCTAAAGTGATTTAACTAAAAATATTCATTATCACTTGTCCAGGCCACAGCCCCCCTGGCTTCCAGTTTTGAAGGAGAGGTCAGCAGTGGGTGTAGGACCCTGCTCCTGGGTTGACCAATGAGACACACCAATGAGTCTGCTGTTTCGGGTCAAGATCCCAAGACCCCAAGAGAAGTCAACATCCATCTGAGGCTCCCTCAGACCCTGCAAGCCATTTCTGGCCTCACTGCCCGCCCCCCCCCCCGCACCCCACTTTAGAGATGTGGGAATGAGGCTCAGAGAGGTTGACCTGCTTGCCAAGTTTGCACAGCCAAGAGGTGTCTGAACGAAACTGAGCATTCGGGGTTGGACTTCCCCTCCTCGCCGCCGCCTGCTCTGCTCTCCCAGGCACTACCCAGCGCGCTCGTGGTGGCCAGGAGCGGGTCGGGTCCCCGCCGCGCGCAAGCCTTGGTGACAGGCCAGCCCACCCCTAGGGGAGGCAGAGGGAAGCCCCGGGGAGGCCCCCGGCCCGCCTGTGACGCGCTGCCCCGGCTTTAGGGCTTTTTCTTGCGGGCTGAAGCTGCCGGGGTTCAAAGGAAAGGCCGGGGAATTTCGCTGCCAGCAAGGAACTGTTGGATTTAAACTAAAAATACCCGCCCGCCTGCAGCTGTCACTCCGGGGCCCCCGCCCCCGTGCCAGGCGCGCCTTCCTAGGTCCCCCAGACTTTCGGAGCCCCTGATCCCGGGGCTATGTCAGAGCGGGGCTGGGGCTGAGCACCCAACCCGCCCGGCCCCGGCCCCTGCCCCAGCCCCGGCCTGGCCTCCCTGCCCCACACCACTTACCCGGCCCGGAGCGTGGAGGAGCGAGGCGCCGCGGGCTGCTGGGGCCGAGCCTCCTTCTCGCCTCCCCGAGTCCTGGGCGGCTCCGGGGCGGGGCGGGGCCGGGGCGGGCCCGGACACCCGCGAGTACCCCCGCCCACGCCGGGACCAGCCCGGTGGCCCGGCGGGAGAGGCCGCGCCCCTCTTCGCGCGCGCTCGGCGGAGGCCTCGGGTGCGCAGCCCCAGCCCGGCGGACACCCTGCGTGGCCCCGGGGACAAGGACCGAAGAAGAGCCTCACCGCTCTCTGTCGCAGACCGGGGCGGGGGCTAAGGAGGGGTCCTGTCCACTCTGACCTGGAAAGCAGCCGGAGCCCTGGCCCCTGTCCGTCTCCCTCCCACCCCACCCACCCCCTTCTCATCCTATGGGATGCGCAGAGCTGCCTTTCCCCCGGGAAAGTTGGATCTAGGCGCCCAGACTCGGAAAAGGGATTAGGTCACCGGCAGGTCTTACCCTCACAGAGCAGAGGTGGGGGCCTAGGCAGGGCACATCGCCCGGAGGCGCGAAATCCAAGAAGAACACGACACCCATCAGCCAGCCTCACGCGGGCAGAAAGGGCGGGGGGGGTACCCTGTCCATCCTCTCCCACCCCACAGTCCGGGAGTCACAAGGAACATGAATCCCCAAGTATGCCGTGAACCTCCAACAAACCCAGGGCCTCAGAATGAGCCTCCTCTCTCCCTCCCCACCCAGTAGAAACATCCTCCCATCCATCCACCAACCCCTGCTCCTGCCACGCCAACCCTTTAACCTGGTCGCAGAATGTCTAATGTCTAATCTGCCTCTGTGCCTGTGCACATGAAGGCCTGGGGTTTGCTCCGCAGCCTCCTGCCACGCTTCCACTGCCGGATTGCTGGAAGCCTGCGCACCTTGGCGCTCTCTCCCTCTCCTCCCAGGTCAGCAGTCACTGGCCTTCCCTTGCATCCAGCCGGGCTTTGAACAATCCTGGCCCCCAGCCCTTATCTTTTTCCAAGTAATTACACAGTTGCATGATAGGCTCCACTTTCTCTGGATCACATGAGCGCCACTAATGAGGGATACAAGTTGTAAAACTGGGTATAATGCAGACTCCACTCATTACAATTTAGGTGCGGCTAGCGATTTTACAGATGAGGAGTTAGTAACTGGCCCAAATCCGATGCTTCCGGGAGGGTGTTTTCCTTTTTTTGTTTCTTAGCAGAGATGGCAGATGTTTGTAGAACAGATCTGTGTAAAAGTCAGCGTCCTAAGAGATTGAATTGTAAAACAGAACAAGATAATGTGGGGTGCGTGTGTGTGTGTGTGTGTGTGCGTGCGTCTTTTCCTAATTGAGAGGGAAGTAGAAGAATTAGCCAAAACCCAGGACTCACTCTGAGATAGACCCACACCTCTTAGTTAGATCCCATTTATTAAGCTGTAATTAAGTGTTGAAGATATACACAAGGCCCCTCCCATCCCTGTGACTGACTGCTTCCAAGTATCATATTATATGCATTATTATTTCTGTGACTTCATTAGAGGTGCTGCCGCGGGCCTTGAGGTTACCACCAACTGCAGGGACAGGCGGTGAGTAACAACGATTATAACGCCTGCATCTGGATCATGCTTTTTGCTTTTCAGAATGCTTTCAAACGTGTCTCCTCATAAATCTCTGCAGACATCCTCCAGGTAGTTAGGAAAAGTTTAATGAGTTTCGCCTGACAAGGGAAACCAAGGCACAAAGAGGTCAGTTGATTTGCACAAAGAGAGAGATGGGTCCCCCCGCTGCTCCAAGGGTGGAGCAGGCCACCGTACTCAATGTCCTGCAGGAAGAGATGGTTGGGTGCAGTTGGGAGCTCAGGCTCTTGCGCCAAAGTGCCCAGCTTGCAAGGTTCAGCTGATTACTCATACTAGGTTTCCTTTTCTGTTAAATAGATCTAATAATAGGAGCCTATCTTGTATGGTTTGTGCCTGCTGTTTGAGCACCCAACGCAGGCGAGCTGCCCTGTTATGGTTCTGGGAATAGTATGATTGCTACAGTTTCTGGCATACCGCGTTTCAGTCTTTTTTTTTATTACATTTTAGGTTTTGGGGTACATTTGAAGAACATGCAAGATTGTTGCATAGGTACACATGTGGCAGTGTGATTTGCTGCCTTCCTCCCCATCACCTACATCTGGCATCTCTCCCCTTGCTATCTCTCCCTAGCTCCCCACCCCCCACCGTCCCTCCCCTGTTTCTCCCCAACTGACCCCAGTGTGTAGTGCTCCCCTCCCTGTGTCCACGTGTTCTCATTGTTCAACACCCGCCTATGAGTGAGAACATGCGGTGTTTGATCTTCTGCTCTTCTGTCAGTTTGCTGAGAATGATGGTTTCCAGGTTCATCCACGTCCCTACAAAGGACCCAAACTCATCGTTTTTGATGGCTGCATAATATTCCATGGCGTATATATGCCACATTTTCCCTGTCCAGTCTATCATCGATGGGCATTTGGGCTGGTTCCAGGTCGTGTTTCAGTCTTTCATCAAACGTTCCTGAGCATCTACTATAGCCAGTCTCTGGGAATATGAAGAAGAATGAGGCATAGACTACCACCTCCAAGGAGGTCAGGGTGCAATAATTCTGTGTCAGGGGACTGTGGCGCACAGAGATGACCGTCCCTTCTGTTGCTGGTCCAGTGCAGAGCACCAGTTCAGAGCAATGGAGATATTCACTTTTTAGGACCAGCTTTGCTACTTGTGTATCTGAGTGAATGGTCACAAGCCATGTGACCTTTTACAACATTGGTTTTCTCATCTGCTAGATGGGAATAGCAATAATTTTTCATAGGTAAAAACAGACGTGATAAATGTATTTTACGAAGTGCAAAATACTGTGCAGATAGTTTTATTATTATTGTGATTGCTATTCTCTTGGGCTTTACAGGGCTTGCTGCTTTTCAGAATACTCTCCCATTCCATTGCTTTTCTTAGAGTCTCGCTCTGTCACCCAGGCTGCAGTGCTGTGGCACAATCTTACTTACTTACTGCAACCTCCACTTCCCAGAAAAAGCAATTCTTATGCCTCAGCCACCCGAATAGCTGGGACTACAGGCACGCACCACCACACCCAGCTAATTTTCGGTATATTTATTAAAGACAAGGTTTCACCACGTTAGTCAGGCTGGTCTCAAACTCCTGACCTCAAGAGATTCACCCGCTCAGCCTCCTAGAGTGCTGGAATTACAGGTGTGAGCCACCATGCCCGGCCACCCATTACTTTTCTTAAGCCTGATATAAACATCACGTCAAAAAGAGAACCCTATTTTTTATTTGATGTCAGTCTTTTTCCTCTCCAAAGTAGTCCATATGGAAGGAAAACAAAAGTTGAATACGCAATGCGAAGGGATGGGGGAGTTTGCAACTAGGAAGGGCACAATACTCTCATCTTCAGCATTACCTGCAGCTACAGAAGGGAGCAGACATGAAAACCTATCTGGAAAAAAAAATCTGGCAAGGGATTGGGGGAAAAGCCCCTTTGTCGTCTCTGGAATTCAACACAGGAAACCCCGCCCTGAGATCTTCCTTTCAGAAACAGCCCAGAGAGGGAACCACAAGAAGGGCACTGAAATTATGCTGTTAGGAAGTTCTGACTCACTTGGCAGTGGGGGCTGTTTGTGTAACGTACAATATGTCTTCCAAAGAGCGAAGTTTTTACCTCTCTTTCCCTATGTCTCTTCCCTGCAGCCAGCATCTCCACCACCACTCCCGGGGAAGCAGGAATCAATTTAATAAGCCTGGGGAAATTATCTGGGTCTGTTTCACATTTGCTGTTGGTTAGCCAGCTTCAACAGCAATCTGCACGATCCTCATTTTGTAAGCAAGATTTTTTTCAGTTGTTTGTGTTTATGTTCAGTCTCCACAGATAGGGTACAACAAAAGCTGCAATGGCTCTTTGGGCTAACAAAGCACCTCATGGGTAAACTGAGGCAAGAGAGTAGGGAGGACGGGGATTGCCCAGGGTCCCAGGATAGGAACTGCTGTTCAGAACATTTGCATTCTCATCTCTCCATCCCTAGCCTGGCTTCCCACTTAGTGGTGAAGTAAGTGCTTTCAGTTTAACATGGATGAAAAGCTCACATTATAGGTGCCCGCTTCGGGGGTGCCTCGTCAGAGAAGTCCTGGTCTGAGCATGGAGAGCTGGTTCTCATCCCAGTTCTGCTCTGAACTGTCCCTCCGTCTTTGTTTTTTGTTTGTCAGTTCTCCAAGTGTCGGTCTGTCCTTTCCCACTCGGGTGCTACAGGTGCTTCTGGGGTGAGTGCATCCCGCACCCTGGTATGTTAACTTCTCTGGGTAGGTTGCCTCCCCCATGGGCAGCTGTCACTCATCAACTGAGCAGAGCCACCTCTCTGGGTACTCCAGCCCGAGCGACAAAGTGAGACTCCATCTCAAAAAAAACGGAAAAACAAAAACAGAAAACATACAAAATCCTTCTGGAAGAGGCCTGTCGTGTTTCTCTACCATTGGGAAGTCCCCCCCGTCTACTCTTTCTGCTGCTGCTGGGACCACCTTAAGTGTATGTGGGTTTTTTTTTTTTTAATTAAATGTTTTCTTTTGAGACCACTGTAAATTCACATGCAGTTGTAAGAAATCATACAGAGGTCCCCTGTATGCTTTACCCAGTTTCCCCCAGTGGCAGCATCTTACAAAACAGTGGCACAGTATCACAGCTAGCATACTGACAGACACCATCACCACACAAGATACTTCCCTAACAAGGATCCCGCATGCTCTCCTCCCTCCTTCCCCATCCCCTCCTTCAGCTCTGGCAGCCACTCCTCTGTTCTCCTGTCTATAATTTGGTCATTTCAAGAATGTGATAATCATGGAATTGCATAGTGGGACTGCCCCATCCACTCAGTGTAGTTCTCTGGAGCATCACCCAGGATGGCTCCTGTATCGAGTCTGTGCCTTCTCATTGCTGAGCAGCAATCCACGGTGTCATGCATCAGGGGCTGGGTCACCATTCCCTGGTTGAAGTGCATCTGGGTTGTTCCCAGTTTTTGTCTATTATCAATACATCTGCTATAAACCTTTTGTACACACGTCTGTGTCAACATAAATCTTCACATCTTAAGTTTCAGCTGTTGGATATAATACCCACTTATTAACTCACACCACTGGATTTTTCCTACTTTTTCCTAATGATGAACACATCTAGTGATGAGGATGTTTAAGTGTCCAACAGTTGCCTAGGACTGGGTCTTGAGTTGCGTAAATCTAACAAAAGCCAGTCACATGGTTCCTGCCATCAAGGAATGTACAGTCTGTCAGGGAAGCGACATTAAGATACACAAATCATTCACATAACTAAGTGACGCTGCATATCATCAAATGTGAGGCTGCATAATACAAAAGTGACTTGTAGAGGGATCCAGAGACGGGAGAGAGACATGGAGGCATGAGTGTCTGGGGTTGTCCTCTGGAGAAAATGGATTGTGTGAGATATCTCAACTGATGGAAATGATATTTTGCATTTATTAAGGACTTACTACCATCGGCCACACACCGTTCTAAGCCTTCACTTAATTTCATCCTCATCACCACCCTTCAGGATTGCTCCTATTATCATCCTGTTTTCCAAATGAGGGAAAAAAGGTGAAAACTTGGCCACCATCACCCAGTTATGACGTGACTCACCTAGGGTACACACTCAGGAAGTCTCACCCCAGCACCCACACACTTCATCGCTGTGGATTCTGTCTCATAGCATTAGTGGTCATGATTAAATTCCAATCTGTTTTTTTAGGTTATATTTTCCACACACAGCATATACTGATTAGCTATGCTGATCCTTCTGCGACAAGGTTATTGATAAATTCAAATAGCAAACAAACCGGCACCAGTGTTAGTAATGTAACAGGTGAGAAGTCGTGTGTGTGTGTGTGTGTGTGTGTGTGTGTGTGTGTGTGTGTGTAAAAAGCAAGCCTGAAGCCTCCAGTTATGTAGATTATCTGCATAGGCAGCAAAACACGCACACAAACATGCACCACACACATCAAAGTTCCCAGCGCGGTTTGATAAGGCACACAGAGGCAGCTGAGCCCATTTCAGATAATGAATGTGGTTTTGTATTCTCTGAATTGTGACATACCAGGAAAGTCACTTCCACGTTCAGCTGCCTCCTCGGTTGCTAAACACACAAGATATGGGCTTGCTCTTCACTCATAGCACTGATGGCTGCTCACTCTTGAGCTGTATCATTTGGTTAAAACAACAGCATACTAAGAACCTGGCATGTTTGCTTGTTTTTGTTTTGAAATATAAATGCAGCCTTGATAATGTCGGTGTTTCCAACGATGGGGTGGGTGGCAGAGTGAAAACCTCCCTGGATCAGCATCTTCTGACTTGCTGTCTCTCTGGGCTGTGCATTCCCCGGTTGGCTGGGCAGAGGCGAGCCATCTCACCTCCTCCTGTCTCCACATTTATAAAATGCGGCCAGTTCTTCCTGTTTTCCCTGTAAGAGCTGTCATGAGATTCACATAAAGATGATGAAATGCACAACAAACTTGAGGTTCAGTGCAAATGTGTACTACCATCGTAAATTAAATCCTCCACTTACTCTGATTCCAAAAAATGCTTCACGACAGACACTAACCAGGAAAAGGCTGTAAGGAAGACTTCCCACTAAGGAGGAAAATGAAGCTTTGCGGGTTTTTTTTAATCCCTAGAGACATGTTTTTGAAAATTCCTGAAGCATCCTCTCCTTGCTTTGACAAGCGTGGCTGTTCTGAACATGTGATCATCTTAGAAATGCTATGTGATAGGCAGAGTGCCCAGGAAGCCGGGAGGCTCTGAGCCCAGCCCTGGCAGACTCGCAGAGGCGTGGCCTTGGCACCCTCTTTAGGGCACCGGAACCCATGCAGGGTATTGCATCATCCCCACCCATTCCCTATGAGCCATCGGCACTGGGCTCTTTAGGGAAGCCTCTATCCAAGTGGCAGGGGCTGGTATCAAATAGGTCCATGTATCTTACAAAACCTGCTTTTCTTGATGACAATTCTTGACAGCTCAGGACACTTCCCTAATAGAGAACATTGTTTCATTGCGGTAGTTCCGAAACCTTAGAATCCTACTGCCAACAACTGGCACTGAACACATGCAGAAGAAATGTTTTCCGACCGACTGCCACAAGTCACTTGCAATTGCAATAGCTGCAGCACCTGGCCTAAGGTTTTAAAGAATTTTTATCCTCAATTTCTTCTTTGATGTTGCAGATTTGGTATACAGAGAAAACCTGCCGGTGTCACTAAATGTACCTCCTGGTTAATTGAAAAGCCCTATTCCGCAGACAGAAGCAGCTGCTATAAATAGGCGAGAGAGAAGGCGGCACACACATCCTGATGTCCTTGAGTATTTCAGAGGTCTCGGCTAGCACCATGCTGACGGGATGAGTGCACCAGCTTCGGCAGTCAGGCTTGTCATCATCCAAACGGAAACGTTTGTGCAAATTTACTCGACTCCATCTGCTCTGTTCACCAACTACAGAGATGGCCTACAACAAAGGTTCACACACAGACAAAAATGACAGATTCACTGGCCCGACTCCATCGTGTTGCAGAGCCCCTTAGGGGTTAAGTGAAGTGCCCAAGGTCAGCAAACACTGATTGCATCAGCCCACACTGTTTACCTCCATTACCAAATCTAAGAGACCCTGTGCCCTTACCTGGCTTCTCTCTGTGGCTTTTCTTTTTTTTTTTTAAAGAGACAGTCTTGTCCTGTTGCCCAGGCTGGAGTACAGTGGTACAATCATAGTTCACTGCAGTCTAAAACTCCTGGGCTAAAGTTATCCTCCCACCTCAGCCTCCCAAGTGGCTAGGACTATAGGCACACACCACTGTGCCCAACTAGCTTTTAAAACTTTTTCTAGAGATGGGGCCTATGTTGCCCAGGCTAGTCTAGAACACGTGGCCTGAAGCAATCCTCCTGCCTCAGCCTCCCAAAGCGCTGGGACTCCAGGTGCGAGCCCCCACGCCCAGGCTCCTGTGGCTTCTGGTAACCGCCTCTTCCCTGAAGCACTTGCTCCCAGTTCTCCCCACGGCCTGTCCTTCCCCAGCGACAGGCCTTCCCCAGGATTTCTCTACACTTCTTCTTACCCTCGCTCCCCAAATCTCCTTTATCAATAAATCCAGACCCGCAGAGGAAATCATCTGCATAATCTCTCCCTTTATTTCACACATAACCTGATGATTTAGATGTTCCTGAGGCACCTGGAAATAGAAATGCTCAAAAATAATTATGACCTTACCTTTCCAATCATCCTTCCCCTCCCTGTATTCCCCGCGTCAGCAAGTGTAGTCAGTGGCTAAGCAAAACCCTGGGAATAAACCTGAATCTTTCCCTCTTCCTCCCCACAGTCAGCCAGTCACCAAATACTGTCATCCTTACCTTCCAAGAACTCAGCTTGCAGCGGTGCCCTTCCCCCATGCTTTCTACCCCAAAGGTTAAATCTGATGACCCTAAGTGGCCCTGTTAGTTCGGGCACCTCCAATCCATCCTCAACTCTCCTGCAAAGGTGATCTCTCAAGCACTCCACAGCTTACACTCCTCCTGAGACCTTCCCTCATCCAGAGGAGAGCCTAAGGCCTTGCCATCTGTCCTCACCTCAGCTACGTCCAATCCTGCACTTCTCAAGAAATGGCCTGGCATTCCCCCAGCAGGCCCAGGGGCCTTTTGCCTTTGCCCTGGTTGCTCCCTCTTCCTGGAATGTCCCTCCCTTTTATATAGAGGCACTTTACTCTTCTTTCAAAACTCAGCTCAAGGGTCACTCCGCTAGTGAGCTTTCCCATCCCTGAGCGCTCACTGAGCTTTTCCCAGAGCCCCATTCCCCTCTCCAGTTCTCAGGTGCATTCTGGCATCTGTCCCCATCACAGGACTGCGAGGTCGTTGGGATTTGGGAGCGGATGACTCCACTCTGTATCATGCTTAGCGCAGAGCCTGTGGAACATATCACTGAATGTTTCTCCACCTCCTATGGCACCTGTGGTCAATATTATGAGTTTCACGCCATTTGGGATTTGCTGAGGTACTGCTCTGTATTGTTCACCATGCTATGTGGTCTTTATACAAGAATTATGTATCGAACATATAGTAAGTCCCAAGGATGGCACTAGGGCACCAGGTTACAAAAATGAATCCTACCCAACTAGAAGCTGATGGCCTAGTGTGTGCGCGGTGGAGGGGTGGGGAAGGAATCCATCGATGAAACTGCAATGCACACACTCCCTGCAGGGGTTCTGGTCCCCAACCACTGTGAAACAGGGCTGGGCAGTAGGATGAGTGAGGTGGTTATATTCTTTGACGCTAATTGTGTCCTGGGTTGACATCAGCATTTGCAGAACCACTTTATGGACAGGCCTTTGTGACTTAATGTCAGCTGAGCTCTCTCATCAAGCCCATTTGGTTTATACAGTTAGAAAAATTCAACTTTACACCAATATTATTCAGTCCCTCACCACGTAATGAAACGTACTAGGTATTTCCAAGGGGTCTTCCATGAACTAATGTGATGTACGTAACAGAATGTTTACCTGGCACAATGGAGTATTCTTTTTTTTAACATAGCCTTAACTTTAAGCTGTGTGTGTGTGTGTGTAGTTGTTATTGGCAAGCTAAAATAAACTGCATGTTTCCTTGACTTCTTATTCAGAGTATGTGGAAAATAACTTTTTTCTTGGTTACTTGAAAGCATTATACAAGGCACTAATTCACAAGGAACGGTCACGGGTGAAGGCTGTTCGCCCCTTCTTATATCAAATGTCCCAGAATGCTGCTTTCTACAAAGAATCCCAGGATGTGTGCTTCTTGTGCTTCATCTTTTCCTTACCATTGCTTCTTCCTTTCAGTGTGAGCCTTTCAAATTTACTGCTTCTGATCTGTTGTGGCTATATTAGAAAACTAAGTAAGCTAGCTATTCCCTAAAATAAGAATAGCACTTGGGTGAGAACTGGGAGGCTTTTCCTAGAATTGGGCAAAATGATTAATTCCCAGACACTGTATAATTCCAGGGCAGCCCTTATTGGCTCTTGCCCCAGCTTCCTAAGTAAAATAGACTAGTGCCCCCTACCTGCCTTGCCAGGAAAGACAGAGACTCATAAAATGTCAAAGAACATGTGCTTCTCAAAACCAGAATGACTTTGAAAGATGTATTACTTTCTGAACACTAGCAAAAATTCCTTCAAGTAAGAGGATATTATTTGCTCTGTAATTAGACATCCAATAGTCTGTGTGGATTATCAGGGAGCTGTGGCTGCACAGTATACAGAGAGATGAACCAGTGGGAGTATCACATCCACTAGACTGACATGTCCCCAGGGCTGTACTCATACACACTCGATATGAAAATACCAGATCACTGTGTATCTCGAGAGGGAAGGTTTGCCAATATAACAGCTTCTCCTCAAAATTTGAATTTGTGTTAAAAGACAAAATCTTTTGGTCACCCAATTTTTCCTATATAATAAAACTTATGCAAAAAAGCTCTCCATTTTTTTTTAACAGAATGTAACTGTTTTATTATAGTCTTTTTTTTTCTTTTTTTTTGGAGATGAAGTATAACTCTTGTTGCCCAGGCTCGAGTGCAATGGCGTGATCTTGGCTCACCGCAACTTCCGCCTCCTGGGTTCAAGCGATTATCCAGCCTCAGCCTCCTGAGTAGCTGGGATTACAGGCACCTACACCATGCCTAGCTAATTTTTTTTTTGTATTTTCAGTAGAAATGGAGTTTCACCATGCTGGCCAGGCTGGTCTCACACTCTTGACCTCAGGTGATCCACCCATCTCAGCCTCCCAAAGTGCTGGGATTACAGGCATGAGCTACCATGCCCAGCCTTATGATAGCATTTTATTAAAACACTTTGAAATTATAGCTCACTAAAGTTTGATATTAACAATATCTCACTAGGATACATTTTCAAAAAATATAGTTTGGAATTAGCAAATAGGATTTTTCTGGCTATAAAAGGAGAAAAAAAATATTTATAATCCTCCAATTTCTTCCAGCGAAGGAAAATGAACAATTAATGCCTCATCCCATTTCTAACTTGAATCATCCCTTCCTTCCCTGCAATGAAACTGAGGTGAATTTCTTTTTTGCTAGATGAAGAACTGTTTTCTATTTATTTATTTAATTAATTTTTGAGATGGAGTCTTGCTCTGTCGCCCAGGCTGGAGTGCCGTAGAGCGACCTTGGCTCTCCGCAACCTCCACCTCCTGGGCTCAAGCAATTCTCCTGGCTCAGCCTCCTGAGTAACTGGGATTACAGGTGCCCACCACCACACCCGGCTAATTTTTGTATTTTTAGTAAAGCTGGGATTTCATCATGTTTGCCAGGCTGGTCTCAAACTCCTGACCTCATGTGATCCACCCAACTCGGTCTCCCAAAGTGCTGGGATTATAGGCATGAGCCACGGCGCCAGGCGTACATGAACTATTGAAGAAGGCTAGAGCAATGGGTTCCCACAATAGCAAGGCTGCATTTTGAAGGCATTTAATTATTAAAGCTCAAAGATCTGACTCATCATAAAGTGTATTTACGGCCTTGGCAATACATTTTAGCAATCATTCAAAAGAAAACAATTAAACTTCCTAAATGTTCTTCTGGCAAACTCAGCGACTATCAGAGGGAGACAGAAACTTCTGCTAACAGATAAATCTTCCTAACAGGTTTGACACACAGCAGCACTGGTTCCTTATTCTTTCCATTCTGTGATCTAGGAATCTTTTCAGATCTTTGGAATGTAATAATCTGAGTTATAGAAACTATCTGCTGGTTAAAATGAACACACAATACTACAAAACACTGTCATTAAACAGGCAGTTGGGGAAAAGTAAACAATTCTTTCATCACCTTTAATCAAAAGGTTTAACAAGTTTTATGATTACCACTTAATTCTTAATATCACTTTATGGGAGCTATGATTCAGGCCCATGTCTTTGTTATTAAATAAGACTCACAACAGAATGAAGTCCAGCAGATGTATGACCTAAGTCCAGCAGCTGAGGAGGTTGGTACTCAATTTGAGAAAGCAGCATGGGCCCAAAAGGAGCACAGCTTTCAGAGACAGCAGGCTATGGCTTAGATTTTTTTGACTCAGTTTTTGGTTTTCTGTTGGCTTTTTTGAGACAGAGTCTCACTCTGTCACCCAGGCTGGAGTGTGCAGTGCAGTGGCGCGATCTCAGCTCACTGCAACTTCCACCTGCTGGGTTGCAGCAGTTCTCCTGCCTCAGCTTCCCAAGTAGCTGGGACTACAGGAGACAGGCACCCACATCATGCCTGGCTAATTTTTTGTATTTTTAGTAGAGACAAAGTTTCGCCATGTTGGCCAGGCTGGTCTTGAACTCCAGGCCTCAGGTGATCTGCCAACCTCGGCCTTCCAAAGTGCTGGGATTACAGGCATGAGCTACCATGTCCCGCTATTAGATCTGAGAAGTTTTTGTCATTTTAATTTTACAAAGCACAAAAATCACCTGTGTATCTACTATATAGCTGATTTGCTGCAGGACTTGTTGGTGATGCTACGAATCAGCAGGAAAATAGACACTGCATGTGAAAGCAACAAAACTTAGACACACAAGTGCTAATGTGGCTCAACAACATATTATATTAGAAAAAACAATTTGGAGACCAAAATGTCTGAGAACAGTTATGCTAGGGTTAACGAAAGGTTCTAATAAATTTATGTATATACACAAAAGTTTAACAAAAAAGTACAATCTATGCAAGATAACATTTAGGGGTAAATATTTAGGAGCAGAGAAAGTACACACAGATTCCTTACAACCCTGCGGCCTTTCTGTGAAGAAATTCATCTGGGCTTTTCATCAATGCTACCTGCCTCCCACAGTCTATCCTAGACTGAACTAACCCAATCTACAGCACGCCCTTTCTTTTCAGTGACCCAGGGACTCAGGGCAGGCAAAGGGAGCAGGGCCTGTGTGACACAGAGGAGGCTGGCCTGCCTTCCTGTCTCCAGGCTGTCTCTAAGATGTGGGCAGCAGTGATGAGTAAAGCCGAGGCCACTCCTATAGCCAAAGTATTAATAAACCAGCGGCCTTGTCATAAAGAGGTAATCAAAATCCAACAAGCACATCTGTCTCTGCATTAGGGACTAGAAAAACTCTGAGGGCTGGATTTTGCTTCTTACACATTACATTATGTTTGGTGTTGTCAGGGAATCCAATTAATTCCAGGATTGCAGTTATGCTCTAAAACTACTAGATGATAGCTAAGGGCACCACAGAGAAAGCTTTCAGGTTCCAGCTCAGGTCAGCAGAGCTCTGGGTCCCAAATGCTATTTTAGCTTAGGAATGTGTGGTGGATCAGCCCCTTGCACAATTTCAGCAACCGCTCTGCCCTTACTATGACATTTGCAGAATGTTTTGGCCAGCTCAGACAGACACTTTTGTATCGTGTTCTCATGCAAACACACACTCTCATTTTCTAGGAACAGGCCATTGTTGAACAAACAAGAACACAGCACTGAGTATAAAAGAAACAGGGCCGGTGCGGTGGCTCACACCTGTAATCCGAGTACTTTGGGAGGGCAAGGCAGGAGGACTATTTGAGACCAGGAGTTTGAGACCAGTCTGGGCAACCTACTGAGACCTCATCTCTGTACAAAGTAATTTTTTAAAAATGTAAAGGAACAGAAACACTGAAGTGTGCAGTGCTCAGATAAAGCATCACCTTCAGTTCAATAATCTAAACTCTAGTTCTTCATTTGGGGCTGATAAAGGGAAGAAGCTATCTTAGATTTACACTATTAATCCAATGGTGAATCTGTTTTTGGATAAGTGGATAGAAAACAGGAGTTTTACCAAATATAGTGAAGCCTTATCTAAAAATAAACACATGGGTAGAAAAATATATTTAGGATGCCTTAGTCAGCATGTTAATCCATCCTGTTACTCAAATCCCAGGATTCTCAGAAATTTCTGTACTTCCCACCCTCACCTCTTCATTAACGTCCACAGGGTGCAAAGCCATCGCAAACTAATACAAGCCATTTACTCAAAACATCCAAAGTGTTCGGCCATAGATGCAGACTGATGACATCTGTTTATTTAAGAAGTATATTTTGTCATGTTTTCATCATAGGATGAAAGAGGAATCTCAAAACCAAAATGCTAAATTATATGCAAAGTCTGCTACTTTGGACGAAATACTTTGAATACTGTTTTGTTTCTTAAGATCACTGATGTTTGGCACTAAATATTTCGCTGTATTTTGGGTTGTTTTATTACACATTTAAATTTAGATGTACTGTTTCCATTTCTTTGGTTCAGATACACGATCTGTTTCCTGCCCTTGGTCATGCTATCAAAACAGCTCCTTGAAAGAGCACCCACATGCTTTTCTATATCCTCAGCATTTCACACACTGTATGTTCTTACCATATTCTACAAAAACATGGCAACTTCACTATGATTTAGCAAAACACAGGCTTTGTACTCTTCCTTTTCAACAATCACTTTTATTAATCTTTAATGGCAGCTGCATTCTCAATGTAACACAATGTTCAACAACTGAAAAAGAAAACTGTGTTTCTGAAGCCAATATTATACATTAGGTAAGAATAAGATACTCCTCATTACTGCTCTCAGAATGTTAAGTTTGTCAATTCTTCTCCTGCTGGCAACCAATACAAAAGCAGAATTAGACAGTTTAGAGTGGGAAATGAGAAGGATGTCGGAATCAAAACAGACACAGAGAAGGCCATAAAGAGTCTGCAAGCATAAATGCCTGATAACAAAAACTATCACAAAAGATTGCAAAACCATGATGCTGCACAAAGGCCATCTCAATCTTACACAAAAAATACTTCTGCAATGCCTGCCAAGCAACTGCCTCTCCAACCTGGGACTGGTGTCACCTTTCTTACTGATCCTTGTAATCAAAAATCATTATCTCAAAACAATTATGTAACCCTCCTTTTTCCTTTAAAGACCTTTGTCTTCCTCCATCTCCCAGGATACACCCGGTTAACTATGACATCTATTTTCCCATTATAAGGCTCCATTCCTGAATAAATGCCATTTTCTTTTAGGGAGCCTCTCTCTGCTCGTTAAGTTGACAGCAATAAATAGTTTAGGTTTTGGGGAACAAATCACGAATATTTACTTAAAAACAAACAAAAAACTTATAACAGGCATGAATGAAAGGTTATTTTGGAAAGAATTTAATATATTCTCTATTGTTAAGTGCACCAGATGCTGAACTTCTGAAACAACAATTACGCTTCGGCATAATAGCATTTTCTACATATTTCTGTTCATGTTGCTTGTTCCTCTGATTTACCTCGAATCAATGAATCTGAAAAGCAAAAAGATTCTTTAAGCACCCGGTAAATTTCAGGTCCCACATTAGAAAACGAGCAAGCATCAGTAATATTGATGGGGGTGAAAATATAACATTGAGACTTCTGGGTAATGTCCCAAGTTTACTTTCATAGTTTACTAGGCTAAAGTTTCATGCTGAATGAATATCTGAAAGACTCAGTCACTGACATGTGCTGATTTTCTGATTTTAAATTTGAACACTCCCAAAGCATAAACAAATCACCTCCAGCAACATTGTAAAAAAATACTCAAAGTTTAAAAACAAAAGAAACTTGTAGCAGTACTTAGTGTCCAACAGAAAGCACTCCATCTGCTAAACAATATCTCGACTGCAAAGCTTCTCTTACTGTTGGTGGATAGATAATGACATGGTCCCGTCATTACCACCGTGGCAACAGTGACTAGGAACTATCAGAGGAAAATTGCACATGGAACAGCTGGTTCTCGAGCAGGCATGCCTCAGCTTCCTCTGGAGTATGCTTTTTCTGCAAGTCTGGTGTGCTCTAGGGTACTACCAACCCTGCGCCGCTCCAAGACTACAGATTATGTGGCAATTCCACTGAGCCCTGCTCTTCCGGATTTATTCTTCCCACCAACGGGAGCACCTACCACATTCTAAGCACCGTCCTAGTCACTGAGGATACAGCCGTGAATAAAGTTGAGTGCCTGGTAGGGAAGTCAACAAACAAGCTAGTAAATACTGTCTGTGTCAAGCAATGGTAAGTACAAGGGAGAACAGAGCAAGCAATGGGCCTACGGAGGCTTTCTTTTTCTCCTCGGCGCTCCCGCACTGCTTTGTATTTGCTTCTCATTTCTCCCGCTGGCTCCAAGCTGTAGGCACCAGGGCTCTCTGGACATTCCGCGCTGGCACCGCGCCTAGCACCCAGCCACTGCTCAGGAAACGTTTGTGGAACGAACGAATTCACTTCTTAGTTCCCACCGAACAAAGCTTTCCCGAGTCTAGGCCCAACAGCTTAAAAGGGCTGGAGGAAATCAGCTGGGCATGGTGGCGCATGCCTGTAATCCCAGCTACTCAGGAGGCTGAGGCAGGAGAACTGCCTGAACCCAGGAGGCGGAGGTTGCGGTGAGCCGAGATCGCGCCATTGCATTCCAGCCCGGGCAACAAGAGCGAAACTCCGTCTCAAAAAAAAAAAAAAAAAAAAAAAAAGGCTGGAGGGCCAACGAGGCCAGAAACTCAGAGGCTGCCGGGCGCGGTGGCTCACGACTGTAATCCCAGCACTTCAAGAGGCCGAGGCAGGAGGATTCCTTGAAGCCCCAGGAGTTCGAGACCAGCCTGGCCAACAAAGTGAGACACCGCCCCCGCCTCCACTTCCGTCTCTACAAAAAGAAAGGAAGAAAACAGCCAGAGAAAAACACACAGACAAGAGCGCTTTAAAACTTTAAAAAACTAAAATTCTTCGAGAGGAAATAATCGCGCGCCAGAGGCGGGAGCCCCAAAGCCTCAGCTCCCACGTGACGGTAAAGCCGAAGAAGAGTCCAGGAGCGGAAGCTAAGGCCCAAGCGCTGAGACCCCGGGCAGGCTCCTGCTCCCCGCCGCGAAGAACCGCATTCGGCCGCGGCGCTCCCCGGAGACGCTCACCTAAGCTGGGAGAGGCGGATACCGGCCCGGCCTAGCCTCGCTACCTCCCGAGAGACCGGCACCAAACGCGAGCCAACCGCGTTACCATGGCAATTCCACCGCCGCTAACACCGGAACCGGAAACTTCATCTGGAGGTGACCCTTTCCCGGCGTTCCGTGGAATAGGCGAGCCCTGCGCCTCTCCCAGGGGTCTACGAGTATCCCAGCTGGCCCCATTGGCTCATGGGAGGAAAGTCGTCTTCCCTCTTATTTTGCCTCTCGTTGCCCGGCAAGCGTGACCCTGATGGACATCCACTCTGTCCAATAAACTAACAAAGCGGTTGCCTACTGCCAATAGTAATGCAATAGGATGCGTCTCTGGCATAAGGCCCACCTCCCAGCTGCCAGGCGGGACGAGCAACGTGATTGGTGGAATCGAGTATTGCCGGTCAGTGTTGTCCAATCACGGAGGGCAGTTTAGAGCAGGCCCAATGAGGGCCACCGGGGGACGGGCCGGACTGCCGCAGGCCGGGGAGGGCTCCGGGTGGTCAGCTTAGGGCCCGGGCCATCGTGGGCGCCGGCGAGCGTGCGGGGATGAGCGGGTCCCTCCGCCGAGCGGCGGCAGCTCTGCTCCGCTGGGGGCGCGGCGTGGGCGGCGGCGGCCTTTGGGGTCCGGGCGTGCGGGCGGCTGGCTCGGGCGCGGGCGGCGGCGGCTCGGCAGAGCAGCTGGACGCGCTGGTGAAGAAGGACAAGGTGGTGGTCTTCCTCAAGGGGACGCCGGAGCAGCCCCAGTGCGGCTTCAGCAACGCCGTGGTGCAGATCCTGCGGCTGCACGGCGTCCGCGACTACGCGGCCTACAACGTGCTGGACGACCCGGAGCTCCGACAAGGTCAGGCCCGCGTGCTGAGCAGGCGCCCTCCGCCCCGGGCCCAGGAGCATCGCTGCACGAGGCCGAGGGGTTCTGCCACGCCGGGCTGGGGAGCGAGGCTCCATCGGCCGGGGTCTGTCCGGAGGTTCGAGCTGGGTTAGGGCCGGGAGCACTCTCCTGGAGTAGAGTCTGGGCTGAGGGTGTGGTTGATTTGACTGGGTCTTGAGGATCTGGGGCTCTGATACTGTTGCCAACTTGAGCAGTAGGTAAAGTCCTAAGGGTTCACTTATCCTCACTTCGAGCTAAAATAGGCGTTTCGGGGCGACTTGTCAATGGCTGCCTCCGAGGAGGGTGGCCCACAGCCTGACTCTGCCCTCCACGGTTGGGGAACGCAAAGTAAGGACCCACTGTAAGGCACTTTCGGGGACAGTTTGGGGAGGTTGGAAGCCATTGGCCTGCTCATGGGTAAGGGTCTGGGGCTGTCGATGGTGAGGAGAGGGCTGAGGTTGCTATTGAGGCTAGTGAGGTCGGAGGCCGGCCTCTCTTGGCTCGTGGCTCGGGGTGTCAAGCACTATTCTCTGTGGTTGCCACAAGCAAAGGGTTGGGACTGCTGTCGGCTGGCCTTAGGATCTGTGTTGGGGGTGGAAAGTCATGACATTTGGCTTTAGATACTCAAGCACAGGGCTGAGTGTGTGTGGGCCAGGGCTTGGAGAGGTTTGTGGGGAAAAGCAGCAGCTGTGGCTCTTGAGCCCGGGCTAACTCAGGGTTCTCAGCCTTGCAGCCCAGGGGGCCAGTGGGCCAGAGGCCAGAGGGGTCAGGCCTGGAGGAGAGGCTGCAGGTAATTAGCATCTTTTCCAAGTACCTCACATGGGTTTGCTCATCTGGTTGGGGAGGAGGAAGAGGCCAGGCACAAGGGTCTGGTCCTTGGCCAGGATGGTCAGGATTGGTGGAGAAATGAGAAGGCCATACCTGTTCCTTCTAGAGAGTGACTAAGGGTACCTGCATCCCAGTCAGAGACTTTCAGTGACTGAGTCCCTGCATGTCCCTAGCTAAAAAGAGGTGTCAGGTGTGTGCTAAAAATAGTGCCAGGTTCTCTGTTATTCTCAATTTGAAGTTACTAATCATGGCCATTCCTTACATTCATGAGAGGAATGGCCATGATTAGTAATTTCAAATTTAGAATAACAGAGAACCGAAAAGCTTTGTGTTGAAATCCTCTTTGTGGCTAGTCAGGTTTATAACTTAGACGAGTCACTTAACTGCGTTTTCCTTCAGTAAAATGAGGATAATGAGACAACGAGGCAAAGTTTTTGTGAGCAAGACAGGAAGTAAAAATTATAGAAAGTGTGTATCATCTTATCTGGCACGGAAAGCACCCAGTAAATGGTAACCGTCTTAATATTAGGACTTTATACTTTTCAAATGTATTTTTTCCCAGATTATCTAATCCTTAGAAACTCTTGGTGCTGGCTGATCCTCCATTTGCTGTAGGTGATGGTGGTGGTGGGCGGGCCCAGGAGGCATGTTGAGGAGTGCAGAGAGCAGGTTGAAATGGCCAGGCATATTCCCATGACCCTTTTGTCTTGCTGGTCAACTAGAATGCCACCAGTCACTGACTCAGTTTTATCACGTACAAGGCAAGGGACCTGCAGTCTTCCTTCAAAGACAGCTTCTCTGCTTAAAAGAGGAGTACCTGTTTGGCAGTCTTTTAACAGAGACCTTGCAGGGGGTCCCCTGCAAATTGCCCATATGGCATTAGTAAAAAGTTGCGTTGTTATCTTGCCTAGTATAATGTTTTGAGGGTCTTTGGTTTGTGAATTTATTTTCCCTTGTTTACTGTAACTGGAAATGGGATATGCTGGAATATAGCTAATAAACTGATAAGAGCAAAAATAAGAATGTGTACTGATAACATTTTATTTTTCTGTCTTCCATCCAAGTCTGGTGTCTGGTTTCTGAGCTTACATTCTTAAGTGTTCAGACAGCAGCAACAGGAATTTAACCCTTACATTTCTTGACCATTGAGTTTGATCAGATTGCTATTTTGGTTAATAAATATGTTGCATATATATATTGAATATAGCATACACCTCTTTTATTGATTAGAAAAGTAAAGACTAGTGTAAGTACTAACATTTGGACCGGGGCAGGGGGTTAAAAGCAGGTTCTCAAAATGGGGATTAGTTCAGCCAGGGTGTTAAGACTCTTTCTCTCTTCCCTCTACCCTTTTATTTACCAAAAGCAACTAACGGGCTGTCTGATGCTTGCTTTTGCCAGCCAAAGCTATATCTGTGCACCAGATCCAAGGTCATTTCTAGTAATAGGAATGAGGCTCTTGCAAAACTGGCCTTTTGTCAGTTTTTATGCCAAGGAGACCTGAACTTTACAAAGGGCCCAAGCTGGAGGAAAACATTCTTTCCTAGTTTTGGTAACTGGGTTCCCAGGAGTGTGATACAGATAGATCTTGAGACTGTGACCCAAGGAACAAAGGTGACTGTGAGGCAGCACCATGTTCTGGCTTTCTCAAGACCTTCTTGTCCTTTTCTTTTTATCTGGAATGCACACAGAAGACAGTCACAAAGGGATGAGGTCCCAGCCGACTGACATCATCGTTTCCTAATCCTGGTCTTAATAAAGGAACATACACTCATGGAAGCAACTTAACAAAACGCTGAAAAGTTTAAAGAATGAAAATCACCTGTAATTTCATGGAAACCACTGTATTAACATTTGGATTTAGTTCTTAACAGTTTTTTTTTTTTTAAACACACTGAGATCATGCTTGTCTATACATAGTATCTTGCCCTCCAGAGACCAGGGAACATGTCTTATACAACTGCCCGTGGCACTGTGTGTACTGCTTATGCAAAGCAAGCTTTCAGTGAGCATTTTAATAAATAAATGCTGCTTTTATTTATCATTATATTGCAAACTCTGTGGCCTTAAAGACTTTATAAATATCTGTAAATTGCTACCGACTTAGATCATCATTGTAGTCCTTGCATCTGGAAGAGTGACACAATAGGGACTCAAATATTTGTTAAATAAATAACCATATCCTATTGTTGAATGCTTATTAAGCATTTGAAAATATTCCCAACTTTTTCAGTATCAGGCAATTTAAGACAGTAGTGAAATACGTGTCATGCTGGTAAACCTATAAGTCAGGTAACAGGTTGTGTGTATGTGCTTGTGTGGTGGACATGTGGTATGCTGCAGTTGAGGGTATAAAATGGTACCAAGGAGGAGTAACTGTCAGTAGTGCCCAGTCAAGCTCCTGGTGAACAGAGCCTAAGGCCCAGCTGCGTGACTCCTAGGTATATATTCTAGAGCAGGCATCTGCAAACCTACTCTAGTAAAGAGCCAGAGAGTAAGTACCTCAGGCTTTGTGGGCTGTGTGGTATTTATCACATCTATTCAACTAACTCTGCTGTTATATAGCCTGAAGTCAGACATGAGCAATACGTAGATGAATGAGCAGGCTGAGTTCCAACAAAACTTTATTTATGAAAACAGGAAGTAGACTGGATTTGGCCTGAAAAACATAGTTTATCCACCCCTGGCCTAGAGACTGAGTTCTGCATATGTGTGTTAGGACTTCAGTCCCCAACCCCCAGGCCAAGGAACCAGGCCATACAGCAGGAGGTAAGCGGTGGGCAAGTGGCTTAACCACCTGAGCGCCGCCTCCTGTTGGATCAGCGGTGGCATTAGATTCACATAGGAGCACAAACCCTGTGGTGAACTGCACGTGCGAGGGGTCTAGGTATGAGAATGTAACTAATGTCTGCTGATCGGAGGTGGAACAGTTTCATCCTGAAACCGTCCCCACCCTTCCCTGGTCTATGGAAAAATTGTCTTCCACAAAACCAGTCCCTGGTGCCAAACAAGGTTGGGGACCTCTGCGTTAGGATACCTGTGTCAGGGTGCCCTTTGCAGCGTGGCTTGCAGTAGTGAAAAACTGACAGAAAGGAATCTTGGTCTGTTAGTAGTAGACCGGATAGACAAACTAGTCATATGGTGGAAAGCTAAATCATAAACTAAACTAGATCTAGATGTATTTAACATGGCTGAATCTCAAAAATACAATATTTAGTCAAAAAGCAAGTTGTAAACATGTAATTATGGCATAATACCATTTGTATAGGAAAATGTTAAAGGTATAAAACCGTCCCATGTATTGCAGATACGCATGCAGTGCACCTGTAGCTCACGGGTAGGAATGACAGATAGATGGCAGCTGCAGGGTAGAGGCTGCCTCTGGTGAGGGACTCAGGTAACATGTGGTTCAGAGCCTGGGCATTTATACTCCTGGAAGCCTGGATATAAATCCTGGTTTCACTGCATGCTGTCACTGTGACTTTAGGTAAGTTACTTAACCCTTCTGAACCTTAGTTTCTTCGTCTGTAAAGTAGGGATAATTGTACCTGCCTTGCCAGATTTTTGTAAAGATTAAATAAGATTATACTAATCCTTAACTCAATAAATGGTTGGTTTGTGTTTTTTTGGGACAGAGTTTCACTCTGTTGCCCAGGCTGAAGTGCAGTGGCGCAATCTCAGCTCACTGCAACCTCTGCCTCCCGGGCTCAAGCTATTCTCGTGCGTTGGCCTCCCGAGGAGCTGGGTTTACAGGCATCTACCACCATGCCTGGCTTATTTTTCTATTTTTATTAGGGACAGGGTTTCACCACGTTAGCCAGGCTGGTTCAAACTCCTGACCTCAGGTGATGCACCAGCCTCGGCCACGCAAAGTGCTGAGATTACAGGAGTGAGCCACCGCACCTGGCCTGAATCGTATTTTTATTACTTTATGGCATACTCAATCACTTTTTCTTGCATTATGTTCCTATTCTTTTTCTATTGCATATTTTTCGCAGAAAAGCATTACTATGCAGGGTGGGTGGTAGAGGATATTGGCATGGAGAAAATGTCCACATTGTACCTGGTACTATGCTAGGAGCTCAACTCAGTTCATTGATTACATATCATTTAACCTTCATAATAAATCTGTAAAGCGTATATTCTCATTTTACAGATGAGGAAACTGAATCTAAGAGATTAACAGATTTGTCTGAGACTCCATTTACAGGCTAGCAGACTAGATCTACTGACCCGTAAGCGTGTGTCTTGCCCACTCCACCCTATGTTTTGCTTTTCCTCTAGTGAGGATCTGCTGGTTTCCATGCTTTCAGCTCAGCTCATCTTATCTCGACTTAACACCATTCTCTAAATTAGGGAATATGAAGAAAGCGTGACTCTCAGAGGTGGTGTGGCTTGCCCAAGGTCACAGAGCCTAGTAAGTAAGAGGCAGAGTTGGATTTCACATCAGATTCTAAAGCTACTGCAGTGAAGTTCTACCAGGAAAAAAAGAAAACTATGATTATGGTGCTCCTTATAATTTAGTGTCCAAACCAGGAGTAAAGTTGAGTGTTCTGAGTGTGATGAAGTTTGAAAAATACCTTTTGAAAGTTCTGGAGGGGAATTTTAAAGTACATTTCTGTACTCTTTCTGGCTTGATGCTTTGGAATGTGAATTTGTTTTTTTGGAGTGTTTTGATGGAGCACTAGACATGTGTAAATTGACTTTGTAAGATAGTCTCCTAACTCCCAATTCCTAGTGATACTCTGCCATACTATTAGTCAGCATTTTCTATTCCAGATGGAATCACCACTGTCTATCATATATGAAATGCAATTGTCATTCAAATTCATTCTTGGATATGATTTTTTAGTTTTCAAGAGTTGCTCTCTGATTCTGAGTTATTTCAAGTGATGTTTGTAAGAACCACCACTGCATATTGCAGTTTTTGAAAACAAAAGTGTGAGAGAGATGAACCATGTTTAAACAGCTACTTGTGGGTCCGCAGGATCTATTTTAATATTCAACTTATGAAGAGTAGTCTTTTATTATTAGAAGTTTCTCACTTCACGTTCTAGGAAGCAATTGGGTATTTCCTTAAATGTTTAAACCGGTAATCAGTTTTCTTAAAAATGGAAAATAGCATAGTTATTAAGAAGGATGCCAAAGTTTTGCCTTGATGCCGGCTGCCTTTTTTCACCTATTCATCTAAAAATTAAAGAAGCAGTTAAGTTTAATTTTGGTAAACTGTCAGCTGCTGTCAAGAACAGGCAGAGTGGCTCGTGAGAAGTTAGTATCACTTGCCTGTGGCTGTGAGTGTTGGGTGTTCAGAATGTCTGAGAGCCCGCTCGTTTTAGTAGTTTCGGTGGTAAAGATTCTGGGAGTCTCCCCTTCTCTTATCTTATAGTCAGGACATGCGATATGTTTCGTTTATTAAACATAAACAAACTTTATGTTTAATGAACCAGACAAGCCCAATTCTTCAATTGAGTAAGATACTATAAAATTGATTGATGAAAAGCAATTTTACTTTAAGAACATGTATTTTTAGGGTAAAACGTGGTTTTGGGTGATTCTCGGGCAGCAAATTTATTTCCATTTTTGGTATGTTTCAAAAATTATAGACACCCACCAAAATAAATCAGGAAAAACTGATTATCATGGAAAGCTTCACACATTATATTATTCATTGAAACAAAACAGATCTATCATGTAGGTAAATGATTCATTTGTATAAAATGTATTTAAGAAAGTTCAAGAGAATTAAAAGAAGCTCATGTTTGCTGTAAACACTCAGCTAAGTTTTGATAGACTTTGTATTTGAGGACAGAGCTTGAAGAAAATAAAAAACATGCAAATTAATGCTAGTTGTTTTTGTTGACGTAGCACCAAACATCAGCACGATGAACAACTTGAACTCATCAGGGTGTTCTAGTATGTCTAGATATTTGGCATTATAAAGACATTTTGATGATTAATGGAATTTACCCTTTATTGGCAACTGCCAACTAGCTAGCTGATGTTTCCTTACCGACACCCAGAGTGGCTGAGAGGTGTCATTTTGGAGGTCCAGAGCAATGTAACCATTTCTTAATATGTGAAGTCTGGAGGAGAAAGATAAAGCCCTTGGCTCAGGGGCTTTCTCTAGGGCTGTCATTTAGAGCAAAGTCAGTTTTTTTTAGAAGGCAATAACTTTTAAGAAAAAAATAAATTGTATATTGGGACTTACTTGTGATATAACTGAAATCAGTGATTTTATTTGGAAAATAAATGTTTGATAATTATAGGGTATCAAGAGCAAGTTTTTGTATTTTTAATTTGTTTACATCAAAATCGATTTGTGTAAACTGTACTTGAACAATCTGTTGGCTTTGTTTATCCTTATGCTAATTTTAGCCATTTAAAAATATCTATGTAAATATGAAAGTGTCACATATATGTAACTCTAAGGGTTAGTTAATACATGCCGTGCTTTGACCGTCTTCATTTTTAACATGACCAATACAGGCTTTTTAATGGCCGGATATGTTTTTGAAAGCACAGTCATCTTAACATACAAGTGGAAAAGGAAGTAGAATGATGAAGAGAAATGTTAAAAAAGAGTAATCTTTATGTCTTAAGATTAAAGCCACATTTCTTTCTTACCATTTTGTTACAGTCGTCATCCTTGTGGCTCAGAATTGAACAGAGTAGTCCCACAGCTGCGCTGTCACAGAGCGTCCCTCATCCCCTCTGTGTCCTCAGAGCCATTTGCACACAGGACTGATCACATGCGGGCTGACTGGTTTCTTGGCTGCTGTGAGCTCTTAAGAGCAGAGCTGGTCTCACTCCCCCACCCCCCAGCCCTTTACAGTGAACTTGCTGAGCTCTGGGCCTTTCCTTCATTAGATTTACCAGTCCCTTCCGGTTCTGCACAGAGCCAGATCATCTCCTCCACAGAGAGCCCATCACAGTTGCTGGATGAATGGAAACTGATAGTCCATAGCCATGGTACAGGAATTTTTCCTTGGGTAAAAGTAATTGTTAATGATTTTTAAAAAAAAATCAACAACCCATCATCTCAAGCAGAAGTAACTGATGGCCTGTACCAACCTAGACAGAGTCATAAAAAGTGCACGGGTGGGATTGCCCAAGTTGGCCATGAGTTACCATGATGGATTCATTTGGAAACGAAGTTGGTTGTGACGTTTCTTCAAGTTTTGCTTCACTTGAAGCTTGACTGGTAGATGGAGAATTATGGCCTTATATATCTTATGCAACTTGCATTACCCAGTTCAGTCCTCTGCCATTAATCTGGGGTCCATGACGTATCAGGTATTTTACTGAGAATCTTACCAAATTCTCACAAAAACCTTGTGAGATGAGGGTGGAAACAGGATGAGAGATCAGGTGACTTGTCTAAGGGCCGCCGGTTTGTAATTGGAAGAGTTAGGACCTAACCATTGGTCTCTTTCACACAACAACTCATGCTCTTAGTAGCAAGCACAGTGCTCTTAAGATTGAGGGAAGCCAGGGAGGGACAGTGGGTTGTCTGCTAGTAGTGGGTAAAAGTTACATATTTAGCCATGAAAGGTTCAGCTTTTGCCATTTAAATAACAAATAATGTTCTTTCTCCATAGGCATTAAAGACTATTCCAACTGGCCCACAATCCCGCAAGTGTACCTCAACGGCGAGTTTGTAGGGGGCTGTGACATTCTTCTGCAGATGCACCAGAATGGGGACCTGGTGGAAGAACTGAAAAAGCTGGGGATCCACTCTGCCCTTTTAGATGAAAAGAAAGACCAAGACTCTAAGTGAGGGCGGCCGGGTCCTCGCGGAGCAAAGAGGGAGCCGTTCATGTCAGAGACTCACTGCCAGGAAAGCCTTACCGATTTTGGTTTTCACTATTGAGACAACGGCTGCTTGCATTGATCATTTTGGTTCATGAACAGTTGGGTGATTTTAGTTCGTCTGGTGTTTGGGCTAAGAATATTTTATCGTGGACTTAATTACAACCACTGCACTGTAATGATTCAATGCTGTATTATGATATTGCTGTAAACAAAATTCATTCTTATATTGTCATTTATTCCTGGGCCTGATTGAGGAGTTACATAGGAGCTTTGGAATCATTATTCGTGACCCCTCTGCAAATGTGTCAGTCTGCAAAGACAGTATCTTCCCCCCAGATTTTGTGTCGCTTCTTTTGTTAAGGAAAATGATGGGCAAAAAAGAAACTGTGATGGGGGGGGGTGTGTTGTTTTTTAAAATAAACTGCCAGCGCAGGGATGCTGTGCATGTCTGAGTTGATCCTGAAGCACATATGTCTGTAAGGATTTGGAGTGCCTGCAGTGTTTTATGTGTGGGAAGACTGATTCTCATATTCTTCTATTAAATTTGTCACAAGAATGGCCATCCAGCCCTGGTCCACTTTCTTGGGGAAGCAGCTGTCTGGATACTGAGTCAACTATGCAGCTGGAGGTGCCGGTGGGCCGGAGGGGGCAGAGGTGGGTGAGGCCGGAGGAGGCGGCCCCGCCTGCCTATCTCTGGAGCCCTGCGCTTGGCAAACTGCTACACTTAGATAGGGAGACGTCGTCAACAGTCCACCCAGCTAGGGGATTTAATGAGTATTTTACTTCTTAAAAAACAGGGCCTATCTAAAAAAGGACATAATTGGAATTGTGGCAGAGATTATCCCAGTGTCTGGTGTCTTTATAAGGCTTTTCCATGATTTCTGCACCCAAGATTGGGGACTGGTAAAGCCTGGGGCTGTGCAGTGGCTCCTGGGAAGGAAACCCACCCTGTTGCGGTGTGGAGGCTTTGTTCATAAAGAGAGCCCTTGTCTAGAGACCATCTTTATGGTGGCAGAGGTGGGAAGAAGGATGCATTTTCTAATCAAAAGGACAGGATGGCTTTTTTCCCCAGAGCCATTCTAGAGGCTTATTTGCTGATGATTTAATCTCCTTGAGTTCCTCTGTGAAAACTCTGAAAACAGACTTCCTCCATGAGATAAGGCTAGAACTGGATGGAGTCGCCCCTGGCCCCTTTCCCCAGAGGTTCTGGAAAGGGAAGGAAAGCTGTAGCCCCACTCCCTGTCCTGGGGACTGCCCCATCAAATTAGAGCACTGCTCCTCAGTATTCCACCTCATGGTGTCAGATAAAAGAAAAATAGATTATTCTCAGAAAAAGGTTATTACATGAATTGTCTGCTATATCCCGTGATACCTTTATGTCTTCTGTAAGCTAAGGATCCCTAGGATCTTAGAGGAGGTTGGAATGCATCCATTTGAGCCATTTGGTTTACAAATGAGGGAAGCAGGAGCACTAGAAGCATCCACCTTGTCGTGCTGACAGAGTCGCCATGAGTAAGTCACTTCATATTGCTCCTGGACAGATCTAGGCTGTGGGCCACAGGCCAGGTCTGTAAAATTGTCTCTTGCCGTCACATCTAGTGAGGAGTGTGGTACTTTTTCACAATTTTGCTTCTACCTCTACCCTTAGCACAGTCCCTCCTGTCACAACATAAAATGCTTAATCTTCTAAAATAACTTCACCTATTTCCAAGGGTCTAATACTAGAGCTAGGAAAAGGCTGCCGAGTGAATAATTTGACTTATGCTTATGAATCATAGTGAGATCATATCAAAATCACGAGAGAAATTATAAGTTGAAGGAATCACTGGGCTCTACCAGAAATGTAAGTATTCTTTATCAGAGTTAATTAATAATTTTTTCTATATGTTTAACAAGTCTTTACCAAGTAGGAAGTTGAAGATGCTATCTAGTGTAAGCCTAAATGATTTTGATAGTCTGCATAATTAGGATTCACTGAGAACGAGAGCAGAGACGCAGATTCATTGTGCAAACAGCAGCATCACACATCTATTTAAAATACACGGCTGCTGCTCGGGTTTTCATTACAGTACACTAGGCCTGTATCAGTGTGATTATATCAGTATTTGTCATAGCTTCAGGGTCTGTGCGTTATTAGACCCTTGGAAATAGGTGAAGTTATTTTAGAAGATTAAGCATTTTATGTTGCAGGTAGTTTTTATGTTTTTCGTGGATTGGTAGTTACATGAATGTCATTACGCTTCATGTAAGCTGTGAATTTTAGCGAGATCTTAGGACAGAAGATAACTTTTAAGTTGGGTTTATTTTTATTGGCACTGTTTAATTCGCTTGTGTAGAATCTGGGAACGGAAGCCTTCCTTTAACTTTTCAAGCCATAGCAGCCAGCTTAAGAGAAAATTCTTTTCACATTTGTTAGTTGACTTAGATATTTGACATACATTATATTTTGAGAAATCAGGTCCCTTGTTTGTGACAGGAGGGACTGTGCTAAGGGTAGAGGAATGACTTGTGTTGGCAAGGTTTTATTGGTGCAGATTGATTGATTGGGAAAGGGTCGTGCTTTGTGGCTGATGCTGGAGTGCAGTGGCCTGATGACGACTCACTGCAGCTTTGACCTCCCAGGCTGAAGCCATCCTTTCCACTCAGCGTCCTGAATAGCTGAGACTTCAGATGTGCACCACAACACCTGGCTAATTGTTGCCGTTGTTGTTGTTGTTGAGACAGGGTCTCTCTATGTTGCCCAAGCTGGTCTTGGACTCCTGGCTCAAGTAGTCCTCCCACTCTGGCCTCCCCAAGTGTTAAGATGACAGGCATGAGCCACTGTGCCTGCAGAAACAAATTTAAACATGAGGTAAGCAAGCTTTCATGTTCCTGAGGAGCCGCCAACAGGAAAAGGTAAATATTAGGAGATGGCCACACAAAACACTGAGTTTTTAAAATTTAACATTCAACTTAAGAATTGCTTAGTAAATCTTTAAAAAAAGCTTTAAATGGTGCCTAAGAACCATATAATAGCTAATGAAGCAGAGCAGAGGAATGATGAAGAGAAAAGCCATTTTAAGGTCCAGGGGCTTACAGAGATGCACGAAGTGACCCAGGTGGCCTAGTGTAAAGCCACATTCCCATCTTACTTCCTGAGAGTAACATAACCTTATGTGTTAAAGCTACGTGGGCATTTTGGGTAAGGGGAGCATTGTTGTCTTGGCAGTTGCCCTGGGAGCCCAGTGCAGCCAGGGCAGAGCTGAGGGCAGAGCGTAAGCCAATAGATGCCACTGAAGGTCCACCTCACCTCTATGATCCCTATCCCAGATTCAGCCCGAAGAACCATGTTATTCCCCTCCTTGCGGACCTCCCGGGGCGCCTGGCTGTGTCACAATGAAGTATCTCCTACCCCGGAAAGCCTTCCCTGACCCCGGACAGAACAGACCCCTCGATCCGCTGTACAGCCCTGTTCTTTTTTTCTTCACCCCAGGACCTAACTGCCTTTCACTTGGCTTTATTCAAATCTCCTCTGGCCAGCATGCAGAGTGCCCCCAAAAAGTATATTTAGAAAAGAGTGAAGAATTTCCTTTCTTCATTCCTTTTGGATTAGTCACAAGAAATGTTAGTATCTTACAGATTACAGCCCAGCGACATGGCAGTAGCTAAGAGCCGGGACTCAAGTCACACTCCCTGGACTCGCATCCCAGCCCTTGCCAGGTGTGCAGCTGACCTCAGACAACTTAGTAACGTCCCTTCCTATTTAACAGAGCAAATAGCAGATGCCACCGAGCTCAGGTGTGTCGCAAGCTTAGATGACAGCACCCTGCCGAGAACATGGATCGTAATGAGCTCTCCCTGCAAATTGACCTTGACAGTTCACGTTGGGTGACACCTGGACTTTGTGCCGCTCCATAGTATCCACCACCGTTTGGAGGGCTTAAGGGAGTAGAGAGAAGGCCATGCTGATGAGCAGAACATCGTTCATGTTTGGTTGTCCTGGAGCATGTAGACTCATCATTGAAGGCAAAGGACAAGATCGAATCCTTGTGATGATTCTCAGTGGACGGCTCAGCAGCCCTAGGGGACGGCAGGCCTTCAGCCAGAAAGAATTCCCTGTAAAGCATCTTCCCTACGATTGTAGTTTGACTTACTGCCACCAAGTTTTATTTTTTTAAATACTGCCTCTATTTCATAAGACAGCAGAGAGCCTTTTCTGAACTAATAGTTTAGGCAGTTATTGTGCTGATTTACGCTTCAAAGAATGCAGTTTAACCTTGAGTTAATTCCAGTTTATCAGTAGCAAGGATTATGACACTGGGTTCTACTGTACCTCAGCCATTTTCACAGGGATTCATTTTGCCAGAAAAAGGAGGTAAAAATATTCCCCGGTTCCTAGGAAATTTGATGAGCAAATGTGGAAAGTATTTCCAGATTACTGATGTGTCTTCAGTAGTCCTGAGCAAGCTATTAGCTTTGATCATCACCACCCCGGATGAAGCAAACTTCCTGGAGAGGCCATGCTGAGCCTGAGGCTTTGGGGACTTCTTCTGGCTCTAGACCCAGGGTGGGCAGAGGCTGAGACCTCAGATGGGTGTCAGATAACCCTCACCTCTTGCCTTGAACTTGGGGTTGTTAGGTGCTGTCAGAGTCTGACAAAGGTATCAAAGTATTTCAAATCTCAAGGAGAACCTCAGAGTTGTTCAGTACATTTACAAGTAAATAGTCATCCTGGGAAGCTAGCAGCAAACTTCCTATTCTTCTGGCTTTTTAAATTGTTTTTTGTTTGTTTTTGAGACAGAGTCTTGCTCTGTTGCCCAGGCTGGAGTGCAGTGACATGGTCTCAGCTCACTGCAACCTCTACCTCCCAGGTTCAAGTGATTCTCCTGCCTCAGCCTCCCGAGTAGCTGGGATTACAGGTGCCTGCCACCACACCTGACTAATTTTTTTGTATTTTTAGTAGAGACAGGGTTTCACCATGTTGGCCAGGCTGGTATCAAACTCCTGACCTCATGATCCGCCCGTCTCGGCCTCCCAAAGTGCTGGGATTACAGGTGTGAGCCACCTTGCTTGGCCTTTAAATTGTTTTTTTAACTTTGCCCATGATTCCTTAGTAAAGTCTCCTTAAAATGATTCTTGGGAGAGCAGAGAGCAAGGGGTAGTGTCAGTTCCACCTAAGTTCCTTTAGTTCAGGTGGATTTTGTAAAAAGCGTGGTGGGATGTCCATGTCCTAGTCCCCAGAGGGTGTGAATATGTTACCTGGGGAAGGTTTCAGTTGTGTTTAAGTTCAGGATCTTGAGATAGGAAGGTTGTCTTGGCTCACGTGAGTGGGCCTAGGGTACTCACAGGTGTCCCGGGCAGGAGAGAAGCAGAGGTTGGAGTGAAGAGGTTGCCCTCTGAAGAGGGCAGAAGGGGCCACAGGCCGAGAATCGCAGGCAGTCTCTAGAGCTGGAAAAGTCAAGGAAACAGATTCTCCCCTGGAGTCTCCAGAAGGAACACAGGCCATCATTTTAGCCCAGTGAAAGTCAGTTTAGACTTCTGACCTCCTGCCCTATCAGATTAAAAATTGGCATTGTTTTAAGCCATTAAGCTTGCCATTTGTTACAGTGGCACAAGGAGACGAATACTCCTGGCTGCCTGGATTTCATGGTGAATACTTACTTGGTATGAGCAGACAATTATTGAACATTTAGATCCATGATTTGCTCGTCACCAAAGACCCGCAAATGTGGGATATTATTTCTTCCTTTCAGATGATGACACAGAGACTGGGAGGGGTCAGGTCACTTGTCCAAGGTCACTCCCTGTTGGAATTAGAGCTGTGATCAAATCCATATTGTAGCACACTTTGGAGGCCCGGCTCAGTGGGTGCAGCCACTTAGTGCGGCTCCGACCGCGCATCCAGAGTGTGCGCCCTGCGGCCCTGAGAAGAAGAACTGAATTTGAGCTTCAGTTTCCTGCTGAAAGAACTAGGGAGGCCAGGGATTATGGAAGTTACCCCTGGCCATCCACCATCAAGTATGTGAAGGAAGCAGAGGTTCCCACCTCTGAGGTCAGACACATGGACAGCGAGTGCAGATGTTGCCAGGAAAAGCCTCCTGGGCCCCTTGTGTTGTGCAGCCGGGTGGCTGGGTGGCCAGGCCAGAGGTCCCTCGGGACTTCACTCTGTGAAATTCCAGACAGCAGTAAATAAACAAGTGCTTTACAAGTGAGTCCCGTGGGCTGCTGGTCTTTCCCTGCACTTCCGTCTGACCTGCCACAGCCCTGGAGGGGTCGGATATTTCTACACATACTCAGGGCCACCCACTTCCTGGCAGTGTCCCTCTGACAGCCCTTGCCGCTGCCCCCACCTTCCTTTGTCTGCCCCCCACACCCAGCCTTTCCTTGGTCACAGTTTGTCCTTTTGTTCCCTGTGCTTGACAGCAACGTGGTCAAATAGGGTACAAGCTCCTAGCATCCCATTCATTTGAGCTTTTAACCTCGCTTTTAATAAAACAATGCATGCATATAATTAGTCAAACAATCCTTTAAAAACTACAGTAATCATGAAAAACAGCACTCTCCTGCCTTTTACCTTTTGATCCGTGGGTCCTGCTCTCTATAGGCAACCAATCTCCATTTCTTAAGCTGTTTCTTCTGTTTCCCTCCATATTTTATTTTTCTCTCCTTTCCTCCTCTCCCCTCCCCTCCCCCCTCCCTCCTCTCCCCTCCCCTCTCCTCCCCTCCTCTTCTCTTCCTTCTTCTTTCTCTTTTGTTTTTTGTTGTTTCTTTTTGAGACAGGGTCTCACTCTGTTGCCTCTGCTGGAGTGCAGTGGCGCAGTCACGACTCACGGAAGCCTCGACTTCCCACACTCACGTGATTCAAGTAGCTGGGACTACCACACGTGGCCACTACTCAATTAATTTTTTATATTTTTAGTAGAGTTGAGGTCTCACTATGTTGCCAGGCTTGCCTCAAACTCCTGGGCTCAAGAGATCCACCCACTTGGGCTTCCCAAAATATTGGGATTACAGGCGTGAGCCACTGCACCTAACCAATATTTCTTAATGTGCTTATATTGCTATTTCTTTGCTAATCAATCAGATATTATCTAATCTCTGCTATTTTGATAGTTAAGAATACTCTTGGCCAGGCACGGTGGCTCACACCTGGAATCCCAGCACTTTGGGAGGCTGAGGCAGGCGGATCACCTGAGGTCAGGAGTTCAAGACCAGCCTGACCAACATGAATAAACCCTGTCTCTACTAAAAATACAAAATTAGCCAGGCATGGTGGTGCATGCCTGTAATCCCAGCTACTTGGAAGACTGAGGCAGAATAGCTTGAACCCAGGAGGCAGAGGTAGTGGTGATCCAAGATCGTGCCACTGCACTCCAACCTATGCAACAAGAGTGAAACTCCGTCTCAAAAAAAAAAAAAAAAAAGAATGCTGTCATATAATCATTAATCTATCCTTCTTTGTTCCCTATACAATTAGCACAATAGTCTTTATTATCATGACTATATATGTTAGTGAAATAAATATATATGTATATAAGCATATGCTGTACTCCTTTAATTTTTATCTCCCTTTATTAACAATTGTCTTTTTTTAGTGGTTTATTTTCTATCTGATTCTTTTGTATTGAATTTTTTTATAGTGCACAGGCATCTGTCAAATCCCTCTCAATAAAGTTTTTGAACAGAAGCATTGGATAACTCATAGTCGCCTTTGCCCCTTGCCAAGCCCCCTCCTGGAATCCTCCACCCTCGAGCTGCCTTCTGATGTCTGTCATCCTGCTCTTCCTGTGTTGAATTTTCTGTTCCTGTGTGCCGTGTCTTCGTTTTTGCTTTATTCCTTTGCTCTGCTGGAGCACATCCTGCAAAAGCTTCCTAAAGAAGATGCATGGGAGGTTTGCTTTTTGAGACCAGCTTGTTGGAAAAGGTTTCCTTAAACCCAAAACCTAAAATGCAATAAAAAAAAAAAAAAAACCATATTGTTACACAATTTGGGTCTGCCTGCTCAGCACAGTAAGACCAGATAGCCACACTGAGGCTTTGCAGCAATAGAAAGGTAGTCATTTATTTGTAGGACACCATGCAGGGAGGACCAGGAAGTGAATGCTCAAATCCTGACCACCATCCCCCCAACCCCCATGGCTGTGGATAACGGTTTTTAGAGGAAGGGGCACATTTCAGGAAAGTGGAAGCTACCGGCAAAATCATGAATCAATACATGGAGATGACACGTTGGTTTTGGCCTAAAAGGGTGGGATATTGTGAAGGAGGGGTGGGGCTTACAGGTAGATTCAAAGATGTTCTGATTTACAATTGGTTAAGGCAGAGAAGCTTTGTTTCCAACTTTGGGGTCAGCAGAAAAGAATGTTATTTCAGGCTCCAGGCCCCTCAGGAAGAAACTTAGAACAAAGAATGAAGGTCAGACTTCAGTCCCCAGTTCCCTTATCTGATATACGGTGCCAGTGATTTGTTTGGTGGGGGTCTGGGTTTCTAAAAAACTCAGACACATGTCAAGATGTTATCTTAGTTTCTACAGGGACTCAAACATCTCATGACTAACTTCTGGCTACTGGCTTAGGCTGTTACCTTCTTGCTCATCCAGTTGCTTACTTAATTCTCAGAGCTATCTGCGTGCCTCAAATTTCCCTTGAAGGAACTCAAGAATTTTCTTTATTTCCATGTCTTGGGGGCTCACAGGCCCCTAAAAAGCAGGTCCCTACTCTGTGTCGATCTACTGTATTTGAAAGTTTGGCTGGGTGGGAAGACACTTTCCCTCCGAGTTTTGGTGGCATAGCTTCGTCTTCTAGCTCCAACGCTTCTTATCGGTGCTGAGAAGTCCAATGCTATTCCAGTGCCTGGTCTTTTGTGACCTGTTTTCCTTTTTAGGAAAAATCCTCTTTAAGATCTTTTGTTTATCCATGGTGTATGTGCCTTTAGTGGGAATTTCCTCTTTCCTTCAGAGGCCTTCAGTTTGGAGAGCACTTTCTCTCAGCTCTGAGAAATTTCCCACTGTTAGGTTTTTGGGAATTCCTCTGCATGGTTTTTCTTGCTCTCCTCGATTCCTTGTAACTCAGAGGTTGGATATTCTAAACTGACCCCCTAGTTCTCTTATCTTTTCTCTCCTATTTTCAAAATCCTTATATTTTTGTTCTCCTTTCGGAAGATGTCTCTGGCTTTCCTTCTCCCTTCTCTCCCACAAGTATTTGCTGTGTGCCTCTCTGGTCTGGCAGGGTTCCCGGTGTGGGGAGGAGAGCAGCGAGTGACACAGAAAACATTCCTCTTCTTACAGGCTCATCTGCCAGCAGGAGAGAGACAGGGTGGACAGATCGATACTGGGTTAGATGGGCGGGGCATGGTGGCTCATGCCTGCAATCCCAGTACTTTGGGAGGCTGAGGTGGGTGGATCACTTGAGGTCAGGAGTTTGAGACCAGCCTGGTCAACATAGTGAAATCCCGTCTCTACTAAAAATACAAGAATTAGCCAGGCATGGTGGTGCATGCCTGTGATCCCAGCTACTTGGGAGGCTGAGGCAGGAGAGTCGCTTGGACCTGGGAGGCGGAGGCTTCAGTGAGCCGAGATCACGCCACTGCACTCTGGTCTGGGTGACAGAGTGAGACTCCATCTCAAATAATAATAATAATAAAATAAGTGGCCGGGCGCGGTGGCTCAAGCCTGTAATCCCAGCACTTTGGGAGGCCGAGGCGGGTGGATCACGAGGTCAAGAGATCGAGACCATCCTGGTCAACACGGTGAAACCCCGTCTCTACTAAAAATACAAAAAATTAGCTGGGCATGGTGGCGCGTGCCTGTAATCCCAGCTACTCAGGAGGCTGAGGCAGGAGAATTGCCTGAACCCAGGAGGCGGAGGTTGCGGTGAGCCGAGATCGCGCCATTGCACTCCAGCCTGGGTAACAAGAGCGAAACTCAGTCCCAAAAAAAAAAAAAATAAAATAAGTGATTAGGTTAAGTGCTAAGGAGAAAAAATCAAGATAAGGGGTCAACACATTTTGTTTGGGTGATTGAGGAAGGCTCTCTAAGACAAAGATAACACTACAGCAGACAGAGATGTCCCTCCCTTTAATTCTGCTAACTTGAAAAAATATTATTCTTAAGAGAGTTTTTATTTCCTATTAATCTTTTTAAAAAATATGGTAAAATACACATACGGTTTATCATTGTGCCCATTTTCAAGTGCATTGTTCAGGATATTAAGCACGTTCGCATGGTGGCACAGCCTCCACCACCATCCCTCCCAGAATTTTTCACCTTCCGAAACTGAAACTCCACACCTATTAAACAAGAACTCCCCATCTTCATCCTTCCTCCCTCAAACAAACCCCCAGCCCCTGCCAACCACTATTTGACTTTCTTTCTCTGTGAATTTGACTACTCTGCATACCACATACAAGTAGAAACATACAGTATTTACCTTTTTCGTTGATATGGCTTTGCTGTATTCCTACCCAAATCTCACCTTGAATTAGAATAATTCCCACCTGTCAAGGGGGGCCAGGTGGAGATAACTGAATCATGGGTGGAGTCTCCCCCATACTGTTCTTGTGGTAGGGAATAAATCTCATTAGATCTGATGGTTTTATAAGTGGGCATTCCCCTGCACAAGCTCCCTTGCCTTACGCCATGACTGGGAGGCCTCCACAGCCATGTGGAACTGTGGGGCAATTAAACCTCTTTCGTTTATAAATTACCTAGTCTCAGGTATGTATTTATACCCAGTCTGTTCTGTGTGAGGACAGACTAATACGACAGTGTTGATTTTACTTAGCAATAGTGCCCTCAGGGTTCATCTGTGTGGTAGCACGTGTCAGGCTGGAGTGCAGTGGCTGTACATGGGCATTTCCCAGGACTGATCAGCACAGGAGTTTGGACCTCCTCGTTTCCTAGCTCGGACAGTTCACCCCTCCTTAGACAACTTAGTGGTCTGGAGACCCCTTTAATTAGATTGCAGACTTTCACCTGTTTCTCTGGTCCACTGGGCTCTTCTTCCCAGTCTCCAGGATGGGAGGTGGTTACCTGCTAGGGGAGGTGAAGGTAGGAGAGGGCACCTGGAGGTCCGCTTCCTACACCTGCTTTCAGCCTTCCCCGAAGCACCTCTCCTCCTTCTACGCGACACCGGGGTGGGGCCTGCAAGTCCCAAGCAGCTGAGCTTAATTCTCTCTGTGTACAAGCTTGCCAACTCTCTGGTCTTCCCTTGTCTCCTGTCTCTCCTTGCTCTTGTGGTTTTACATCATTTATCCTATTTATCAACTATATTATTTTACATTTCTTTCATTCCTTTGCTTCCAGTGTAATTTAGGAAGGCAAAATAAACGTAGATGGTCAGTCACTACGCTTAGCTACTCTTTTTAAACAAAATTTCCTCAAAGCTTGTTCCCATCAGGAGCGATGATCCGTAAGTAGAAAAGTGACTGCAGCTTAAACAGGAAACCCTTCTTGCTCAGGACTGTCATAGCCAGTTTGCAAAAAGCGCAGCTGTTGATGAATGCAACGTCGTGTCAATTAGATGCACGTTCCTGAGGCCTTTTATCTGTTGTCGCTTTTTCTTTTTCTTTTCATTACATCAGGTACATTGCCCTGTAAATTGTGGTAGTGGTACCAGAAATAAAATATTAAGAAATTTTTAAGTTTTCAAAAAAAAAAAAAAAACTTGTTCACATTTATGAAAATAATTTGTGTCATTTAGAAAATACAGAGAAGTACAAAGAAGGAAAAATAAAGGCCAATAATCCCACTCACTGATGACCAATACTTTTCATAAGGCACATTGCCTTCTACTTATTATTCTTTCCATAATTTTACATATCTGAAATAGGCCTGTAAAGACAATTTAATGTTCTGCTTTTTCCGCTTACAACATTACAATATAAACATTTCCCATGTTATGAAACTTATGAATTTTGTTTCTAAGAGATGGGGTTTTCCTGTGTTGCCCATGTTGGATTCCAACTCCTGGGCTCAAGCGATCCTGCCACCTCAGCCTTTCAAGTAGCTGGGATTTCACGTGTATGCCACCACACTGAGCTTTAGAAATGTTTTTAATAGATATGGCAGTAATTGAGCTAGTGTTGTTTAAAATTTTGCTTGTCTCTGATTATTTAACCTATAGGCTATTTTCAATTCACTTATGTTATTTTATTCTAAAAGTTTTATTTTATTTTTAAATTTTTTTTTAGTAGAGTCGGGGTTTCACCATGTTGGCAAGGATGGTCTTGAACCCCTGACCTCAAGTGATCCACGCACCCCCGCTTAGCCCCCCAAAGTGTGGGGACTACAGGCGTGAGCCACCTTGTCCAGCCTCTAAAATTTTTAAAAGGGAGTTTTGCCATAGGATAATGTAGTGGGTTTAATGGTGGTCACCCAAAATATATGTCCATGTCTTATTTCCCAGCACCTGTGAATGTGACCTTATTTGGGAAAAGGGTCTTTGTGGATATAATAGTTAAGAATCTTGAGATGTGGAGATTATCCTGGACGATCTGGGTGGGCCTTAAATCTAATCACAAAGCATCCCTGTAAGAGGCAGAAAAGGAGGAGACACAGACACATGGAGGAGAAGGCCACGTGAGGACAGGCAGAGGTGGAAATGACAAGGCCACAAACCAAGGAAATCCACACCACCAGAGCCCAGAAGAGGCCAAGAACAGGTTGGCCTCCCATGCCAGCACCTAGATTTTGAACTCCTTACCTCCAGAACTCTGAGAGAATAAATTTTTGTTGTTTTAAGCCACTGAGTTTGTGGTACTTTATTTGAGGGGGTCCCACAAAACGAATACGGGTAGATTCCAAGAAATGGTGCTGTTGCAGAGATGATGGATATTTACAGGTTGTCAAGTTAAACCCCAAAAAGCCTTTTACACTCCACTACCATCTGAACTCACTTTTATAGGGTGATGTAGTGAGTTGAATGGTGTTCCCCAAAATCTATGTCCTCACTTTGATTTGGTCTGCTTCTTCCATGGCCCATCATTTAATCAGCTTTTAGTGGGTGCCGACTAGATCACGCGATTGGAAGCTTCATGGGACCAGGGAGCCCTGTTTTGTTCCCTGGTACACTCCAAGTGCTTAGAATAACACCCAACAGATGTAGGAGCTCACTCTTTACTTACCGAATGGATAAATGGGTGTTAGGGGTACAGTTGTAGCCAAACATGGCTCCTCGTAGGCGAGTGAGGGGCGTGGCTGGGAGCACAGAAAGCTCTGCCATGACAGCAGTCTGCCTGGGCATCGGGAGGCACAGAGCGGGAGTCTCCTGGGGCTGGGGGCCGTTGAGAAGTGATGCCAGCACTGATTTTAGAGGACAATGACCCTGAGGCCACCAGGCAGCACCAGGCAGCCTCTCTTGGTAGGTCATCTTTGCTGTCACACCCTTAGGAGATGGTGTGTGGCTGCCAGTGGTGGCCCCGTCTAAGTGGCCAGGGTTCCAGAAGATCATGTGTTGTGCTCAGCAGTGACTGCACTGGCAGGACTGGCATCTTGACATTGAGCCAGACCCTGAGTGTGTGGCAGGCCCTGGGCGTGTCGCACTGCAGGTGTGTGTGTTGCTGAGTTGCAAGTAGCCACGGGACCCCTGACACACCAGCACCACACACACTTAGACCCCTGCACTCAGCACTATGCTTAGACCCCTGCACTCAGCACTATGCTTAGACCCCTGCACTCAGCACCACGCTAAGACCCCTGACACACCAGCACCACGCATGCTTAGACCCCTGCACTCAGCATCACGCATGCTTAGACCCCTGCACTCAGCACCATGCTTAGGCCCCTGACACACCAGCACCATGCACGCTTAGACCCCTGCACTCAGCACCACGCTAAGACCCCTGACACACCAGCACCACGCACGCTTAGACCCCTGCACTTAGCACCATGCTTAGACCCCTGACACACCAGCACCACGCACGCTTAGACCCCTGCACTCAGCACCACGCTTAGACCCCTGACACACCAGCACCATGCACACTTAGACCCCTGCACTCAGCACCACGCACGCTTAGACCCCTGCACTTAGCACCACGCTTAGACCCCTGCACTCAGCACCACGCTTAGACCCCTGACACACCAGCACCATGCACGCTTAGACCCCTGCACTTAGCACCATGCTTAGACCCCTGCACTCAGCAGCACACACGCTTAGACCCCTGCACTCAGCACCACGCTTAGACCCCTGCACTCAGCACCATGCACGCTTAGACCCCTGCACTTAGCACCATGCTTAGACCCCTGCACTCAGCAGCACACATGCTTAGACCCCTGCACTCAGCACCACTCTTAGACCCCTGCACTCAGCACCATGCACACTTAGACCCCTGCACTTAGCACCATGCTTAGATTCCTGCACTCAGAGCACCCTTGCCCTCTCTGGTTACTCCCCTTCCTGCAGGATAGCAGGTCAGTGGGGCCAAAGGCTGTGCTCACCTGAGCCCTTGTGCTCTTCCTCCCCAGGCTCTACTACAGGTAACAGGGTCCAGGAACTCTCTGCCCCATTGCTCAGGATCTATGTCCAGTCCCATGAACTTCTAACCCAGTCCGTGCTCATGAAGAAAGACAGCACCACCAGCCTGGGTGTACCGACCCCTCTGCAGGAAGGACGTGGGTGTCGTGGACAAAGCCTGAATGCATAGCTCTGTTGCTCACACTCAGTCCCCTCTGGGTGCTGCCTGTGTGACCCAACAAAGCAGGTCCGGACACTCGCTGCTGGTCAAGTCCAGTTCACAAGAGTGAGGTCTGATAGAAAGAGAGTGAATGTATTACCCAAACTAGGAAAGGGGAGGCAGCCGAATTCCTGTCAAAATTAACTGCTTGAATTTTTACCAGAAAGGTAAGAGTCTGAAAAGGAAAACTTGATAAGGAAGGCATGGAAGAATTGGGCTGAGCCTAACGTCTGTGTGTCTTGTTTTGGTGACTTTACCAGGTCCCAGTCCACCTCGGGCTGACGTCATCTCAGAAACCACCCGGCTGTCCATCTGCCTCTTTGAGGTCATCCCTGAAATGTTGCAACTGGGTCTCCAGACTTTGTTTCCAGATTAGCCCTGGAACTTCTAAGAAGGCACACAGTTCCATACTAGCATACAGTTAGATAAATGTACCGAGTGTGGCTGGTGGGAAATGGAGGGACATGGAGTCTATTTTAAACTAAGGCAAAAGGCTTCTGCAGTTTGCCTCAAGACTGTGCCTTGAAACCCAAGCTGAGCAAACCATGCCTTGTAAGACCATTTCTCTACTTTGTTCATTTCCCCATGGTCATTCCTGAGTCTTTAGAAAGACTTTGCCTACATGCTCCAGTCTTGACCAACTATGCCACCAGGCACAGTGGGAAAAGTCATGGGGAGAAAGGGCTGAAAAACTCCCTATTGAGTACTATGCTCACTACCTGGGTGACGGGATCATTCCTACCTCAAACCTCAGTGTCACGCAATGTATCCATGTAACAAACCTGCACATGTACCCCCTCCCTGCCCAATCTAAAATAAAAGTCACCCAGGCTGGAGTATAATGGCAGGATCTCGGCTCACTGCAACCTCCGCCTCCCAGGTTCAAGTAATTCTCCTGCCTCAGCCTCCCGAGTCGCTGGGATTAGTTGTGCCACCATGCCCAGCTAATTTTTGTATCTTATTAGAGACAGGGTTTTGCCATATTGGTCAGGCTGGTCTCGAACTCCTGACCTCATGATCCACCTGCCTCGGCCTCCCAAAGTGCTGGGATTACAGCCCCGTGGCTTCTTCCTCACTTTTCCCAGCCTCCGCTCTTGCTCCTTCTCCTTGGAAATTCTTTCCTGCACAGCTACCTTGTCCTCATGATTCAGGTCTTAATTCAAAGAGGTCTTTTCTATTGTCCTGGCTGGAGAGCAAACCTCTGCTTACTCCATCAGAACCCCAGTCAGTTATCTTTTCTTCTTCTTCCTTCTTCATGACATTTACCAGTACCTGAAACAAGCTTGTATACAAATGCATGTATATATGTACGCAGGCGTGTATGTATATAACTACGTGTGTGTGATAGAGAGAAAGAGACGGTACAGCCTCTCTATCTTTTGCTGGAATGCAACTTCCAAAAGGACAGAAACAATATCTGTCTTATTTTTCTAAGTGCTCAATAGTGTTTATTGAATAATTAATAAAAACTCATTTCTTAGACTGTTTAGGTTGCTATGACAAAATACTATCAACCCAGTGGCTTTAAAACAGCAGCAGTTGTGGCCGGCTGTGTTGGCTCATGCTTGTAATCCCAACACTTTTGGAGGTTGAGGCAGGCAGATTGCTTGAGGCCAGGAGTTCAAGACTAACCTGGACAACATGGTGAAAACCCATTTCTACAAAAAATACAAAAATTATCCAGGTATGGTGGCACATGCCTGTAGTCCCAGCTTCTTGGAAGGCTGGGAAATTCTGCAGTCTTGACCGTCCGTAAGTAATTCTCTATGTGAAAGGCAAATCAGGGGGATTTCTCTATGTCCACAGGTAGAGCCCAAGTCCCACACATTTCCTCTGGCCTTGCACCCCTCCAAGCATTTCAAGGGCTGGAGGGAGTGCATTTGGGCTCCAGACGGCACAATTATATCTGAAATACTGAGTATGTCTTCTGTGAGAGGATCGCTTGAGTCCAGGAGGTGGAGGTTGCAATGGGCCATGATTGTGCCACTGTACTCCAGCCTGAGAAACAGAGCAAGACTCTGTCTCAAAAAAGAAAAAAAAGATAGGTATTTCTCAGTGTGGGAGGCTGGGAAGTCCAAGGTCAAGGCCCCGGCTGATTTGGTGTTTAGTGAGGGCCCACTTCCTCATAGCTAGTGCCTTCTTGCTATGTCCTCGCTATGGTAACAAGGGTTAGGATCTCCCTGTGGTCCTTTTTATAAGGGCACTAATCTCACTGCTGAAGATTGCACCGTTATGACTTGATCACCTCCCGAAGTCCCCACCTTCTAGTACCGTTATCCTTGGGGTTAGTTAAGATTTCAACATAGGAATTTGGGGCATACACAAACATTCAGACCATAGCAACTTGATTTTGATTTTGTTTTCAATCCTAAGTGGATCAAATCCTTGTATAGTCTGAAATTTTACTCCAAACACTAAAACATCAGGCTAGCATTTCACATCTCTGAGATGCCATGTTCCTTCCAAATGCTTTCATTCTGGTCCGACACGGTCATATCACGGGACACCAGCAGATGGCGCTGCTTCTCCGGGAATGAGCCCCGCTATTGCAGGTGGCCTCCATCTGGCTCCCTTCCTGCCTGCAGGTGCACTGCTAATGCTTAGCCACGTGGAGCCGCGCTCTCCACTCCTGACCTTCCCTACTTAATTCTCTATGTGAAAAGCATATCAGGGGGATTTCTCTGTCCCCAGGTAGAGCCTAAGTCCCGTGCATTCCACATTTCCTCTGGCCTTGCATCCCTCCAAGCATTTCAGGGGCCGGAAGGAGAGTATTTCGGCTCCAGACAGCACAATCGTATCAGAAACGCCGAGCGTGTCCACATCGATTTTTTTCTCCCTGGAAATGCCCCCTTTAACAGGCCAGAATCAAGGCTTCAAGCTTTCCTAGAGAGAGAGGTGGGAATTTGGGCACTGAAGACCACAATCAGAATCCTGGCTCCCACTCAAGCTCTCGGAGCCTCAGTTTCCTCATCTGTAAAGAGGAAATAATAATAGTGCCCCCATCAAAGAATAAATAAAAGACATAGGTACTATAACAAGCAATTAATTTGTTGATCTATGAGGGAACAAACAATAGGTTGACTTCTACATAAGCAGGATTTATATAGGAGACAGAAGAGAGTGGGAAAAAGGCAAAGATCCAAAAACCCCAGACAGCTGGGGGTAGCCAACTTTATTCTCCTCTCCTTAGGTGGGATGCAGAGTAGGTGGCATTCGAAGTATTCTCCCTCTGGGCTGCGGATGGTTATCAAAGAAGGTAATCTCAGTTGTTTGAGGACTCCCCAGAACTCTGCCGTATTCAGGACAGGATATCCTTGCACTGTCTGTCTGGGTCCTTCGATAGCGCCTTCCTCTCCCACATGACTGAAGGCTCTAAGAATACACATGATGGTGTGCTGGAAAATGCAACATGTCACACGAATTGCAATTTACAAGTAGTTTGTTGTTGAAAGCCACTGTCAAATTGGTTGCCCCAACCAGACACCTGGGAACCCTATTTGCCTCCTTCTTTCAATCGAAACAGGTCCTGTTGGTATCTGCCCCTAAATATCTCTTGACCTGCATTTCTTCTCTTCTTGCTGACCCCTTACCATACCCTATATTGCCTAATTGGCCCCACCTGTCCATTACCCACGCTTAAGAAACCACACACCTGTAACTCATCTTGGATTCAACTATATAATGGTTCTCTTCGTGTCAGAAAGACCTGGGTGCCCCCAGCAGTGGCTCCTGAGGCCCCTTGGCTCTAGCCCCACTCTGGTGATGTCTCCTTTGGCTGTCTGTGCTCTGTCACATTCAGCTGCCTTCATCCCCCTGCAGGCTCCAGGCTCTGTCATCCCCTGGGTCTAAAAAATGCTGTCCTCTTTGGGAGCTCATTTCCTCTCTTTGAAACTTCTCTCCAGATAAAAGTACTCATCCCATGGGGCTCAGCTGAAAACACCCGTCTTTGGGGAGGCCTGCCTGATCCCCTAGCGTAGGTCACATCCCCCTATCCTGAAGCATGTCTCCTGAGTCCCTATCCCTTCACTAGCTCAGCCCTCAGGAGGTCACTTGTCGCCTCCACTGGAATGTAAATTCCCAGAGGGACCGGGAGTAGTGGAGTAGCCACAGCAGTAGGAGTGGAGGGAAAGGTAGAGGCTTTGCTCTGCTGTAAAATCAGGCTCAAGGCGCCATTTTCCTCCAAGCCTTCCCTGGTCCCTCTAGATAAAACCTGCTGCCTCCCTCCTCTGAAATCCTACTCACTCTGTATAACCAGCCCCACATCAGGCTTAGCTGTGTGAGTACTGTCAACACTGCTGGATTGTAAGGGCTCTAGGAAAGCACCATTACACAATGGTTAGGAGAATGGCTTGGGAGTGAGCCTGGGTTCAAGTTCTGTACCCCTCCTACTAGCTGAGTGATCATAGGCAAAGTACACATGCACTCCGAGCCCCAGACCTCCCTCCTGGCACGGACGCACTCACGATACCTGCTGTGAGGACCAAGGATATAACACATCAAGCGTCCAGCCCTGTGGACCCATTCTGCAACCATCAGACTGATCGTGGGCCACCACTTCATTTGCTTGGGGTGAGCACCAAGTGGCCAGTGGGAAACCTCTAGCAGGTGGGCACTTGGACCCCAGAAGATTCTGTAACAGGGCCCTGGGGCTGCTGCTCATTCCTGCCCTGTGGAGTGTACTTTCACTTTCAATAAATCCCTGCTTTCACGTCTTCATTCTTTCCTTGCTTCCTGGTGTGTTTTGTCTAATCCTTTGCTCAAATCACCAAGAATCTGGACAACTTGCAATCAAGACCCTCTACTGGGCCGATGCCGTGGCTCAGGCCTATAATCTCAGCACTTTGGGAGGCCGAGGCAGGCGGATCAGGAAGTCAAGAGATCGAGACCAGCCCAGCCAACATGGTGAAACCCTGTCTCTACTAAACCTACAAGACTTAGCTATGCCTATAATCCCAGCTACTTGGGAGTCTCAGGCAGGAGAATCGCTTGAACCCAGAGGTGGAGGTGGCAGTGAGCTAAGATCGCACCACTACAATCCAGCCTGGTGACAGAGCAAGATTCCATCTCAAAACAACAACAAAAACAAAACAAAACCAACAAAACCATGCTGGTAACAAACTGAGTGTGAAGCCTAGCATAGGTGCTAAGTAAATACTGAGTGAGTGAGTAGAAGAATAAAAGGAAGATCACAGCAAACCATCACTTTTATTTGGTGACTCAGTTCTTAATAACACACCAATTCAGAAAACAAGCTTAGAAAAAGAAGCGCCTGGGCTGGGCGCGGTGGTTCCCACCTGTAATCCCAGCACTTTGGGAGGACAAGGTGGGCAGATCACGAGGTTAGGAGATTGAGACCACCCTGGCCAACATGGTGAAGCCCCGTCTCTACTAAAAATGCAAAATTAGCCAGGCATGGTGTCGTGCACCTGTAGTCCCACCTACTCAGAAGGCTGATGCAGGAGAATCGCTTGAACCTGGAAGAGCTTGCAGTGAGCCGAGATGACGCCATTGCACTCCAGCCTGGGCAATGGAGTGAGATTCTTCTAAAAAAAAAAAAATGCCTTGTCTAAGGTCCTTGAGCTAGTTCACCTGCCTGTGGGCACACGCTTGCTGTTAGCTGCCCCCACACTGCCAAGTCCCTGGAGAGGACACCTATAGGACTGACTTTGCTGCGGAAGGAGCCTGGGATATCTCTCGGGCAGGGAGTAATGGGAGTAGACCCTTCCAGTCCTTCCTTCCAAATGCCCATGGAAATTAGCTTGCAGCTGCGAAGGCCTGGCCCAGACACCCTCAGAGATGTTGGTCAATTTGTAGGACTCTGAGACCCAGCTGTCAGGGAAAATAAAGACAAGGTCGCTGGCTGGCTGCCTTCTGCCTCAGCAGTTTGCAAAGTCAATGCCTCAAAACAGGGGCTTTTGGGGAAAAGAATGGCTAGCTTTGGCTGTGTCTCTGCTGGGAGTGGCTTGCTGAGAACAGTCAGGCTAACCAGCTTCTGTTGGGTTGTGCTGCATTGGTGGGGTCAGAGTGATGATGGTGTTATTAGCCTCACAAAGAACTGCATTAGGGTGTACAGCCTGAGCCCCAGGGTCCACGCTCACTGCTGTGCCGCCATGGGTATAGAGCGTCGCGGGCTCCCCTCACTGTGGGTTTGGGATCAGGCAGTATCTGGTGTGGTGCTTACCTCTTACTATGAGACCCTGGGCAAACCTGCCCCTTCCCTCTACCCCACAGGCCTTTTCACCTGTCAGAGGAAAGAAGAGTGACACCTGTCGGGCACAGTGGCCACATCTGTAACCCTACACTTTGAGAGGGTGAGGCAGTGGATTGGTTGGGCTCCGGAGTTCAAGACCAACCTGGGCCACACAGTATGACCTCATCTCTAATAATAATAATACATAAATAAAATAAAAGAGTAGGCCAGGCACAGTGGCTCACTCCTGTAATCCCAGTACTGTGGGAGGCCAAGGTGGGTGGATCACTTGAGGTCAGGAGTTTCAAGACAAGCCTGACCAACATGGTAAAACCCCATCTCAACTAAAAAAAAAAAAAATTAGCTGGGTGTTGTGACTTGCGCCTGTAATCCCAGCTACTCAGGAGGCTGAGGTAGGAGAATTGTTTGAACCTGGGATGGCGAGGTTTCCGTGAACCAAGATTGCACCACCACTGCACTCCAGCCTGGGTGACAGAGCAAGACTCCGTCTCAAAAAAAAAAAAAAAAAAAGTAATACCTAAGCGGGTATTTGTGAGTTTAAAAAAAATGCATGTAACATGTCCAGAACAGAACCAGGTGCATTGGAAGCTCTGCATAAATATGATCTTATTATATCAACATCAGCAGCATCATCGTTAAGTGGGAACAACTGTGGAGAAATTGATATTAGTTGCTTATAAGAAGTTTTCTTGAAAACACATTGTCCCCCACCCTATCCCCTAGCCCTCCTCAATGGCAACTCCACACACAGAGTTGGAGGTTTGCTGAATGGCCAGGAACTGCTATTGTTTAACCCAGGGCCTTCCATTGGTGTTGCTATGTCAGGAAATGTGAAAGAGGGATTCCCAGGCACCTTTGCTCAACAACCCCACCTGTCTAGGTGTCTTCATCCATCCATCCCTCCATTCATCCATTCATTCATTTATCAAAGCACTTTTAAATACAATATATACTTTATGCCAGGTACCATGCAAGATGTCAGGGACACAGTAGAGAGCTAACCAGGCATGGCTGCTGTGCACAGGTAGCAGAAGCCAGGCCTTAGATCATCCCATTGATAGAAGGGCATGGAAGGAGAGAGGCTGTTTTCGTGAAAGGAGACCTGGGAGTGGGGTGGTCAAGTAAGGATTCCAGGAGGGAGTTATGCTTCAGGCGAAATCGGAAGGACATATGGGATGGGTGGAAGGAACTTGAGCACAAGAGGAAGGGGAAGGAAGGAAGGCTGGGCCCTGCGAGAGCTGGAGCTCTCTGGGGTGGGGTAAGGGAGGGCACTCTCCTTTGATTCTGGGCATGTTGTAAGCAGAACCTGTTCCACACCAAGGACATTAATAGTCAAATCAGCCTTGACCTCAGAGCAGAATGGGAGACACCGTCCCTTGTGGACATGGAATGGGAGCTGCATTTCCAGCCACAAAACTGGAGGGGCGCTCCAGGCCCAACGCTTCTTTGGCTCATATTGTTTCAAGGCTGTGGGAGTCCAAGAAATAAGGATCACAGCCAAGAAGACCTTGTTTTTCTCACTTCTAACCTGGTGTCTTGGTGAGCTTTCCCCAGAATATCTTAACCTACATTCATGGGCCCTAGAAGGGAACTGGATTTAAAGCCAGCAAAGTGGGAGCCCAGTTCTGTTTCTGTATGGCCTATTGCCATCCACCAGGAGCTACGCAGCTTCCAAGGGCAGTGGCCGGTCTGATTGGCTGTGTCCACCACCAGCATAGTGCGAGGTCTATAAGAGGCTTGGTGGGGCTGGGCGTGGCAGCTCATGCCTGTAATCCCAGCACTTTGGGAGGCCAAGGTAGGCGGATCACCTGAGGTCAAGAGGTTGAGACCAGCCTGGCCAACATAGTGAAACCCTGTCTCTACTAAAATACAAAAATTTACTGGGTGTGGTAGCACACAACTGTAATTCCAGCTACTAGGCAGGCTGAGATAGGAGAATTACTTGAACCCGGGAGGGGAAGGTTGCATTGAGCCAAGATCGTGCCACTGCACTCCAGCCTGGGTGGCAGAGTGAGATTCCATCTCAAATAAAAAAAAAATTTTTAAAAAGCCTCATTGGTGTTTCTTAAATGATTAAAATCTAAAAACAAAGCAGGCTGGAGCCAGCTAGAAAACGAGTTACCTAACAATAGGTCCACCACGGTCAGCTGTTGGCCAAGAGCCCAGGGCTCCACTGGAGCTCACAGAACTTTATGAACCTATAGGTGGATCTCTTCCATCAGTTTTGGAAAATTCTCAGCCATGATCTCATTAAATATTAGGCCTGCCTCGATCTCTTGCCTGTTTTAGGAGACTCTGGTTACACAACGTGAGGTCATTTGCTCACACCCCACGTCTCTTTGACTCTGTGCTGTTCTTCCCATTCTTTTTGTTTTCCGTGTGCTTCAGTTTGGATATTTTGTATTGACCTATCTTCAAGCTTATTAATTCTGTGTTCTGCTGTGTACATTCTGCTATTAGACCCATCTAACGAGTCCTCAATTTTAGATATTATGTTTTTCAGGTCTAGAATGCTATTTGTTTTTTTAATAAATTTCAAATTCTTGATTTAAATTCTTCATTTTCATCTTTTGTGCATCATTTCTTCCATTTTTAATGTATTCATAATCGCTACTTCAACATCCCTCTTGACTAACTTCAGAATTTATGGCACCTCTGGGTCTGCCTCTATTGTCCCTTCTTCCTTCTGGTTACTTTTTCTTCTTCTTTGAGGGTCACATTTTAAAAAAATTGTATAATGACTGTTTTGTATAGGAGATCCATAGAGGCTATAGATGAGGCTCTTTTCCACCAGAGTCTTCCTCTTTCCCCAGCAATGCGGCTGGATGGTGGCTGGGGTGGGCCTTAGTTAGGTTCAGTCCACCTCTGGTTTGTATCTGCTCTTTGAACATGAACCTCCTGGATGGAGTTTCTCTATTTCCTCAACTCTATGAACGTTAGCTCGTCTTGTCCTTTGTTGATTCCTCAGCTTTTCAATGTCTGTAGAGTGTAATTTTGGTAACTTTTCCTTTTTTTTTTTTTTTTTTTTTTTTCTAATTGTTGCAGCAGGAACCCAGGTTGCTATGACCTGCTACATTCGATACAAAGGTGAAAGCTGGGTGAATAATTTTGTTGTTGTTGTTGTTCATTGCTGTTTCCCCAGCACCTGGGAGAACATTTTGCACACAGCGGATGCTCAAGAATACTTACTGGATTGAATCTAGATTTTGAACTTTGAATGAAAACTCAGATTTAAGTTTTGGTTCTAGCTCTGGGGACCATGGAACTGTTATTTCACATATCTGAGGCTCAGTTTCACCATCTGGTGGTCATAACATCTTTCTGCCTATAAAGTTGTGGAAAGAGTGAAAGAGAGCTTATATATAATATACTTAGCACATAGGAGATGTCGAGCAAATTGAATACCTAAAATGTTACTTATTCTACTTTTCCTATTCTGCCATGCGTTTAAGTTACTCAAGTGGTTTTCAAATAAATGATGACAGTGCTGGTGGAGACAAAGGGTTTGAGACATAATTGAAAGATAGAATTGGAGATGTTGAGAGAAGCAGGAGCTGAGCATGAAGCCCAACTTTCTGCACCGTGGCCTGGGAGCTGCCATTCCCTGGGCCAGTCATGGGTGGGTTTCACACTTTTCTATTGCCTAGGGTTCCTTTGCTTAGTGACAGAGATCACCAATACTGTACAAATGTCCATGCAATGGAGTGGTGTTTCCATTTGTGTGATCACAGTGGGGAGTGGGGAGAGAAAGTCTGAAAGATAAACCCTGGCTTCTTTTTTTAAGTTGACATGAAACCCATCTAGTATGCAGACTGTGAGAGCCAAGTGCCATCAGGCACTATCAGGAATTATTCATCAAGTCCAGTCCTGTGAGAGGGGCTTGGAAGCCCTTGCAGTTGCTAATCACCACAGGTGTGTGAAATAGATTTTAATGAGCACAGAGGTTGTGGGAGCCTTTGATCAGTCCTGCCATTCGGATCACAGAACTGACCCGACAGTTTGAGGTTCTCTAAACCCTAGTAATAAATAGCAGGGAGAAGAAGAGGCTTAGAATTTACTAATCAGGGCTCAGCCTCAGGTTTGGGATGATAAAGCTTCTTTCTGAATATATGCAGGGCTTCTTGGTCCTGGTCATTAAACAACCTTCCCCTCTCTCTCTCTCTCTCTCTCTCTCTCTCTCTTCTGTCTGTCTCTCTGTCTCTCTGTCTCTCTCTCTCTCTCTCTCCTCCCTCTCTCTCTCTCTCTTTCTCTCTGTATGTGTGTAAAATGATTTTGGGGAATTATTTACTAAATATCAACATTTAGGGGGCTGGGGGTTATTTATTAAACATCAACATTTTCCAAAAAATACAGGTGTCTTCAATCAACCATTTTTGATAGCGATCACAGAGTGCCGGCAGTATGATGAGTTTTCTTAGCAATCAGAGATAATCATACTAATCACTTTCATGGCATTTCCCAGTGGACCAGCGTTTCTGGAGGCATCAGGCAGAAGGCAGAGATTTAGGATCTGATTGGAAAAAAATACCTGCAATCAAATGCATTCTCAAACCATTTATCTAGGTACAAGTATGGGCATAGATTTAGGTGTAGGCATAGGTATAGGTACATATATAGATGTAGATGTGTTTAAATCTGTAATCCTTGGAGATTCTTGGTCATCTCTGAATCTCTGCCTTCTCATCTCGAAAGTGGGCTTAATAACAGTCTCTCCCTTATGGAGTTCCTGTGAGGATTAAATGAGACATTACAATCTAAAAATCCTGGCAGAGTATCTTTCATCTTTCATGTTTTTCATGTCTTTTTTGTTTTTGTTTTTGTTTTTCTTTGTTTTGGAGAAGGAGTTTCGCTCTGTCACCCAGGCTGGAATGAAGTGGCTGGATCTCAGCTCACTGCAATCTCCACCTCCTGGGTTCAAGCGATTCTCCTGCCTCAGCCTCCTAAGTAGCTGGGATTAAGGCACCCGCCACCACGCCTGGCTAATTTTTTGTATCTTTAGTAGAGACAGGGTTTCACCATGTTGGCCAGGCTGGTCTTGCACTCATGACATCAAGCGGTCTGCCCCCCACAGCCTCCCAAAGTGCTGGGATCACAGGTGTGAGCCACTGCACCTGGGTTTCATTTCCTTTTTTCTAACTTTTCTTGGTTATCTTTCCAGCTTCCTCTTCCTGATGAACTTTAGAATCATTTTGTCAACAGATTCATTTTTTTTAAGTATTTTATTGCACTTTAGGTTCTGGGGTACATGTGCAGAACATGCAAGATTGTCGCATAGGTACATACATGGTGATGTGGTTTGCTGCCTCCATCCCCCCATCACCTATATCTGGCATGTTATCCCTCCCCAACCTCCCTACCCCCCACTGTCCCTCCCCTAGTTCCCCACAACAGACTCCAGTGTGTGATGCTCCCCTCCCTGTATCCATGTGTTCTCATTGTTCAACACCCGCCTGTGAGTGAGAACATGCAGTGTTTGATTTTCTGTTCTTGGGTCAGTTTGCTGAGAAATGGTTTCCAGGTTCATCCGTGTCCCTACAACAGACACGAAGTCATCCTTTTTTATGGCTACATAGTATTCCATGGTGTATATATGCCACATTTTCCTTGTCCAGTCTATCATGGACATTTGGGTTGGTTCCAAGTCTTTGCTATCATAAACAGTGCTGCAATGAACATACGTGTGCATGTGTCTTTATAATAGAATGATTTATAATTCTTTGGATATATACCCAGTAATGGGATTGCTGGGTCAAATGGAATTTCTATTTCTAGATCCTTGAGGAATCGCCACACTGTCTTCCACAGTGGTTGCACTAATTTGCACTTCCACCAACAGTGTAAAAGTGTTCCTATTTCTCCACAGCCTCTCCAGCATCTGTCTCCAGATGTTTTAATGATCGCCATTCTAACTGGTGTGAGATGGTATCTCAGTGTGGTTTTGATTTGTATTTCTCTGATGACCAGTGTTGATGAGCATTTTTTCATGTTTATTTGCCTCATATATGTCTTCTTTTGAAAAGTGTTCATATCCTTTGCCCACTTTTGAATGGGTTGGTTTGTTTGTTTCTTGTAGATCTGTTTTAGTTCTTTGTAGATTCTGGATATTAGCTCTTTGTCAAATGGATAGATTGCAAACATTTTTTCCCATTCTTTTGGTTGCCGGTTCACTCTAATGATTGTTTCTTTTGCTGTACAGAAGCTCCAGAGTTTAATTAGATCCAATGTGTCTATTTTGGCTTTTGTTGCCAATGCTTTTGATGTTTTAGTCACGAAGTCCTTGCCTATGCCTATGTCCTGAATGGTTTTGCTTAGGTTTTCTTCTAGGATTTTTATGGTGTTAGGTCTTATGTTTAAGTTTTTAATGCAACAGATTCTCTTTTTAACTTTTGCTGGCCTACACACATTTGAGGCATTGAATTTCAGCCTGCAATTTCAGCCTGTCCCCAGCCCTGCAAAGCATGGGCACCATTTGGCAGGAGATGCTTCCTCTTCCACCTTCTGAGAGCCAGTGGTCACCAACCTCACCTCTCCACTGGCACCTGGCAGAGGGAAAAGAACTTGCTGAGGACCCTAGGAAGATTTGCTCATCTCTCCATCAGCCTCACCCTGAGGGTGGGATTTCTGCTTCTCCCTTGAAAGGCAGCCTAGTGGGATGCTGATAGTGATGATGATCTGATGCTGGTGCTGATTCTAATACCAATGCCAATATTATCAGTTATTACAACATCAGCAACATGAATACTATTTTTTGAGTATTTGTTCCGGGTCAGGAACTGTGCCAATCATTTTACATACTTTATCTCCTTTAATGTACTCAATACAGTACAGGGTGGGAAGCTTTTCCATAAAGCATAAACACATAAATATTTTCAGCTTTGCTGGCCATATGTTCTCTATTGCAACTACTCAAAGTTCTTTTTTTGTGTGTGGGCAGGGGGGAAAGGGTCTCACTCTGTCACCCAGACTGTAGTACAATGGTGTGATCTCAGCTCACTGCAGCCTCCGCCTTCCGGGTTTAAGCAACTCCCCTGCCTCAGCCACCCAAGTTGCTGGGATTACAGGCATGTACCACCATGCCTGACTAATTTTTGCATTTTTAGTGGAGACAGAGTTTCGCTATGTTGTCTAGGCTGGTCTCAAACTCCTGAGCTAAAGTGCTCTTCTCATCTTGACCTCCCAAAATGCTGGGATTACAGGCATGAGCCACTGTGCCTGGCCTCAACTTTGCTTGTATAGTGCAAAAACAGCCATACTCAATATGTAAACAAATGGGCATGACTATATTCAAATAAATATTTACAAAAACACTCAGTGTGTTGAATTTGGCCCACAGACCATAGATTGCCAACCTCAGCAGAAAGGAATGGCTCAGAGGGCAGACTCTTGAGCCAGACTGCTTAGAATTGAATCCAGGCTCTGGCACTGTTTTGCCTCTGGAAGCTTAGGTGAGTTATTTAACCTCTTTGTGGTTAAGTCCCTCAACATTCGTCCTCCCCCTTTTTGTGTAATAGGTTTTTGCCAGGCACAGGGCAGTCCAGAATAAGGACTATATTCCTCAGTTCCCTTGCAGCTACGTGAGGCCATGAGCCTACATCCCACCCAGTGGGATCTGAGCCAAAATATCATGTTAATTTCTGGGAGGCCTTCCTCAAGAGACAGTCCTTTCCTCATTGTTTGGTCTTTTGTTTGTTTTGTTTATTCTATTGTTTATCTATCTGTTTATTCTTCTTCTATTGTGCTGTTTGCATTGGTGCTGCCAGCATGGACCATGGGGGCAAGGGCCCCACTCCAGAGTCCACTCCATGGTGAGCTACCAGGACTTTATGAAGTAGAGCCTCCATCAGTGTCCAGGTCAGCAGATTGCTGGACTTGGTGAAAAAAACACAGTTGCCATTGTCCATTAGGAGTGTCTGCCATTCACAGCTGAAATGAAGGAACCAGTGCTCACTTTCTGCCTCAGTTTCCTGTTGTAAATGGTAAATAACAGTAGTACCTTCCTTGGGAGGCTGTGATGAGGACTTCTTGTGCCAGTATGCATTAAGTAAAAGTGCTTAGAAAAGTGCCTAGTAAGGAGTAGGTGCTCAGTATGTGTCAGCCGTTGTTTACCCACATAAGGAGTCCGTGCCATAGCTCTTACTGTCCAGACACGCTGGATTCGGTGGCTGGCATTGGGAGATGAATAAGTTGGCTCAGGGTGAGTAAGTATGATGGGATTATATTCAGCTGCTTTTTAAAAGTTTTCCGGCCGAGCGCAGTGGCTCACACCTGCAATGCCAGCACTTTGGAAGGCTGAGGCAGGTGGATCACTTGAGGTTAGGATTTCGAGACCAGCCTGGCCAACGTGGTGAAACCCCGTCTCTACTAAAAATACAAAAATTAGTCAGGTGTGGTGGCGTACACCTGTAATCACAGCTACCCTGGAGTCTGAGACAGGAGAATCGCATGAACCTGGGAGGCAGAGGTTGCAGTGAGCTGAAATCATGCCACTGCACTCCAGCCTGGGTGACAGAGCCAGACCCTGTCTCAAAAAAAAAAAAAAGTTTCCGACAATTAGTTTTTTTAAATAGAAATTAATTTTGCTCTTTTATAGAGAAGTCCAGGGTTCATGCAGCAGTTTCCAAAACTCTCTTTGCCCTCCCATCCCCAGTGTCTTGGGCATAACCCTGTTCCTCATCGTCCAAAGTAGTTGCCAAAGCTCCCATCATCACATTCACTTTCCAACCGGCGGAAGGAGGAATGTACACAGAAGGGTGCACCTGTTCCTCGTAAAGACTTGATGGAGATCACACACCACACCAGCCTGCCTCCCATGAGCTACCACACTTATACCCACTTTTAGGTACTTGTTAATCAAGAGGCAGGTTATTCAGTACGTTCTGTAAAAGAGTTGAGGGGTTTCCAGAACCATGTAAGGTAACTTCCAGGCCGTTGCCATGGCATTTGTAAACTGTCATGGCATCAGGGGGAGTGTCTATGTTAATGAGGAGTGAGGGCAGCTAGAGGTAGCTCTTGTCACCATCTGCTGGTTTCAGCTGGCTTCTTCCCTGCACACTCTTTTCACCAGATCCTTGTCTGAATTGTGGGGTCACAATCAGCTGTGTGACTGTGCTCAGAAAATAAGTCCTGCTGATCTCCTGCCTCAACAGTGACTCTCATTTGTGGGTGATCTCAAACCACATAGCAGCCATCACTCTCCTTTGGCCTGTGCCATCTGCCACTGGCACGGCCTTCATAAACCTCCTTCCTCTGGTTGCTGTGATGCTGCTATGTCCTGGTGCTCCCCACCTTCCTGACTTCCTCTCAACCTCCGTCAGAGGCTTCCATCTCTACCCATGACACTCCCTGCCTCCCATCTCCAGGGACCGCTCACTGCTCCAAGGATGGAGAACAGAGTGACAGCTCCCTGGTGCAGCCCTGTGGGGTCCAGCCCTGCCAGCTTCTTGTCTCCTCTTCTCCTTCTCTGTCTCTGGACCTCTTTCAGCTCCTCCCCTTCCACAACCCTCTCCCACCTCTAGGCCTCCCCACAGGCTGGCCTCTTGGCTGGGGCATTGCGACTTTCACTAGCCTGGGGAGCTGACTCCTGTCCCCACTTCAGATTTCAGCTTAAAGTCAATTTCTCAAAGAGGTCTTCCCCAACTCCCCATTGGGTTATGCCCTATTACACATCCTCACAGCTTCCTGCACTGTCCCTCTCCTGAAATCCATATCCTTGTCATTATACGATTGCTATCTGACTTTTCACAAGAGTAGGGACCCCTTGAGGGCAGGCATACCTCCGCCTTGTTCACTGCTGTGCATAGCGCCCGGCACTCAGTGGGGCACACAGCAGGGGCTTATGGGGGAATGAGTGAAGTGCTGCGCCTTAATGATCCCTCCTACACCCCTTTTTCTTCCACCCCCACTCCCAGTCTCAACATCACCCACCGCATAGACTCTCACACTTCACAGGGCAAAAATCCCCCTGGGGACCTGGTTCCAATGCAGCTGCCTGAGACCCACCACCACCCCTCAATTCAGACTTACGGGGACTGTTATGGACCCCAGATGTCTATTTTTCTTACTAGATACCCTGACTCTTTCCTCCCCTCCCTCCACATTCAAAACCAAGAAATGCTCATGTCCAGCATTCGTGGAGCACACTTTGAGAAGTGCTCATCTATAAGACACTGATGTTTATAAAGATCATGAATGAATGAATGAATATAAGCTTTACTGCTTATAACCCAGGGACCCATATGCCAAAGTGAAAATATGGCCTTTAGTTCCCTTGAAAACTCCCATCAAGTGGCCAGGCAACTGTATTTCCTGTTCATTCACTTATTAAACAAATTCTGTACATACGGAGCACTTAGAACCAAACATTGTGCTAAGTGTGAACATACAGTGGTACACAAAAACAGATGTGAGCCTTGCTTCTGTGCAGTCCATCTACTATTGAGAGAGAAAAGAATCAGAGTCAAATATTTAATTAGAAACTGTAATAGTATTATGATCACAGTGACAAGGAACAGGGAGATGAAGATGCTAGTCATTTCCTTCCTTGCCCTCAGAACCACTGCCTGCCCTTCTCTATTGTGGTACCTTGCTTCAGAGATGGCCACTGTCAATTCCTTTCCTTCTTGTACAGACATAAAACATCTGCATTGAAAGGTGGAATGCATTTCTTCATCCTATTGAATCTGGGCTAGCTTGTGGCTGCTTTGATCAATAGGAAACAGTGGAAGAGGTGTTCAAGGCCAGAGCATCAACAATCTTTGACCTTCTTTCTGGTTCTTTTGAAATACTTGCTCATGGGACGCTCCTTGTCAGTATCCAGCCATTGCACCATGAAAAGCCCAAGGTGTATGAAAAGGCTACGTAGTTGACAGCCCCAGCTACTGGTCAGAATCAGCCACCAGCTTCGTGAGAGAATCTACTAGGATATTCAGTGCAGTGGAACTTTCACATGACTGCACCCTGGGCTGCCATTCAACTATAACCATATGAGAGATCCCGGGTGAGTCCAGCCAATCCACAGGACCATGAGAAGGAACACATTTTCCATTTCAGCCTAAGTCCTGGGTTCATTTGTTACACAGTGATGGATAACACGGAAGGAATTGGTACTGAGGAATGAGGTGCTGCTTTATTTGGGACTGGGTGCCAGGGAAGAGGTGGAAGGATCCCAAGAAGACTGTCAGTGAAGGCTCAAAGGATGGTGAAAAAGTTATTGTTGGAGACTGGAAGAAAGAAGATGTGATGTATATAATGTCAGGGCAATTAGTGAAATGGTTGCCTTTTTTCAACTTGGGAATAAAAATGCTGCCTAATGAACTTGAGGACCTGGTTAAGGAAGTTTCCAGGTGGAATGCTAAGAGTGCCAACTAGATTTTTTAAAAGCTGCATATAAGATATGGAAGTAGAGAACTTAAGTTCAGAAAAGGAACTGTTCCGTTTTCAAACAGAATCCAGAGAAAATATAGACAGTTCAGGACAATCTTTCCAAATGACAAGATGTTTTCATAGTAAGAAATGGGCCCAAGGCAAAGATCAAATCCATGGAGATGCTAGTAAAATGTGGCATGTCAGGGTCAAATGAAGTCCAGGGTGCAGCTATAATACCTTTCTTTTTTTTTTTTTTTTTTTTATGGGGGGGACGGAGTTTCGCTCTTGTTACCCAGGCTGGAGTGCAATGGCGCGATCTCGGCTCACCGCAACCTCCGCCTCCTGGGTTCAGGCAATTCTCCTGCCTCAGCCTCCTGAGTAGCTGGGATTACAGGCACACGCCACCATGCCCAGCTAATTTTTTGTATTTTTAGTAGAGACGGGGTTTCACTGTGTTGACCAGGATGGTCTCGATCTTTTGACCTCGTGATCCACCCGCCTCGGCCTCCCAAAGTGCTGGGATTACAGGCTTGAGCCACCGCGCCCGGCCTATAATACCTTTCTCAAGACCTTAGAAAAGGCCAGGCACAGTGGTTCACACCTGTAATTACAGCACTTTGGGAGACCAAGGTGCGTGGATCACTTGAGTCCAGGAGTTTAAGACCAGCCCGGCCAACATGATGAAATCTCATCTCTACTAAAAATACAAAAATTATCTGGGTGTGGTGGCACATGCTTGTAATACTAGCTACTTAGGAGGCTGAGACAGGAGAATTACTTGAACCTGGGAGGTAGAGGTTGCAGCGAGCCAAGATTGCACCACTGCACTCCAGCCTGGGTAACAGAGCAACACTTCTTTGTCTCAAAAACAAGAAACAAAACATAAACAAAAACACATCAAAAAGATCTCAGAAAGATTTTCAGAATATGCTTTCTAGATCCTCTCTGCTAGAAAAGAGGGCTTTAAAGATCTTAGCAGATGCCTTTTATACCATCTTTTCTAGACATCCTGACCTTTCAGAATCTTAAAGTTATGCCATAGCAGCTTTATTGGCAGCCCAAAATAGAGAAGGATATATCTTAGGGAAAAAATATGGGATTATAATTTGATAACAGAAAAACCCATACAAAATTTAAAGGAAATGCATTGGCTTAGACTGAAGGAACAGAGGCAGTTCAAAATGACAGGAGAATTTTTGGCCTTGAATATTGTACAGGCAGGAGGCAGAGAGTCAAATCTATTTGACGGTACACATGGGCCATTTCTTATGGAAAAGGAAGCATGATCCAGAGAGCATGGCCCAGAGCCCAGAGCCGTGGAGAAGCACTCCCAGGGCAGGATCTGGCTTTCATCAAGGCCCTGGTGGTGGGTGTTGGGAAATATTAAGTTTACACTGCCCCCATGGCTCCTTTGTGGAGAATGCCTTTTAGTTTGTAATTAGTGGTAGGTGGGTAACAGCTACCTACTTGGTATATTCTTGAGTTATGAGTAAATAGAGAATACCTGTGTATTAATAAGAATCACCGATCTAAGAGCAAATAAATACGTGGAGCAGAATCTGCTGGGGCCTTCAGCCTGGAATGCCATCAGCCCCTCAACTCTCAGGCTGTTGGTCCCCTGCGTAGATCCACCGTCTTGTTCTATCTGGGTGTCTGCCTCTCAGTACCTTCAGTGCCGCCTGGGTGAGGGTCTCCCGACTGAGCTGGTACTCGGTAGATGGGTGCTCCGCTGCACTTCAGAATTTTTATGGATGGGGACACCTATGTACCTCCTATTCTCCATTGTACCCCTTAGATGGGAATGCTATTTATTTATCCCTTAACTCTCCATTGTGTACTAGCAATGGTATGTGAGGGGAGACAGAAGGGTCTCTTTCATTTTCAGGTTCTTAGATTGAGAGGAACGGCACTTGAGAATTTGTACCCAAAGAGCCTCATCCACACCTGCACTTGATTTCTGTGATCAGGTCCTGGACCTAGAGCCTGAACCTGATGCCATCCATAGTAGACTGAAAGTTTGGATGTCTCAGGCGGTGAGTAAATTTTGCATGTGAAAGGAATGTAAATACTGGCTACAGGCTGGATGATGCTAGTTTGCCTTCAAAGATAACCGCTATTAATTATTTTACACCTTGTATGCACATGCTATTTTCCCATCGAGAAGTGAAGTCTTTTTTTCTAACTCCTTGAATCCGATTTGTGCTTTGACCAATAGGTACAAGAGATGATATCCAAGGCCAGGTCATAAGAAGCTTTATAGCTGCCACCTGAGACTGCTGCAAAGCTTGCTCTTGGTATATACCCTTTGGGAAATCAACCACCATGCTGTGAGACAGCCCCATGCCCATGGAAAGGCCATGTGTAGGAGTTTTGGTTCCTAGCTCCTGCTGAGCTTCCAGCTGACGGTTGGTGTCAACTGACAGCATCGTGTGTGCACCAACTTGGACAGCAGGCCCAGCTGAACCTTCAGATGACTGCACCCCAGCCACCATATGACTGAAACCATGTGAGAGAGCCCAAGTGAGAACTTACTTCCTAGCTGAGCCACATCAACCCACAGAACTATGAGTGATAATCATAAATTGTTTTAAGCGACTCAGTTTTGGGGTGCTTTGATGTGTTAGTAGCAGTGAATCCATACGGGTCTGCAGCAACCTCAATTCTTGCCTCCTCAGCAGAAAGAATTCAATCAAGGAGCATAAGGCAGAGTGAGAGACTGAGGCAAGTTTTAGAGCAGGAGTAAAAGTTTATTTAAAAGTTTTAGGACAGGCCTAGCAAGGTGGCTCATACCTGAAATGCTAGCACTTTGGGAGGCCAAGGTGGATATGTCACCTGAGGTCAGGAATTCCAGACCAGCCTGGACAACCATGGCCACCGTGGTGAAACCCCTCTCTACTAAAAATATGAAAATTAGCTGGGTGTGGTGGCAGGCACCTGCAATCCCAGCTATTCGGGAGGCTGAGGCAGGGGAATCACTTGAACCCAGGAGGCAGAGGCTGCAGTGAGCTGAGATTGTGCCACTGCCCTCCAGCCTGGGTGACAGAGGGAGACTCCATCTCAAAATAAATAAATAAATAAAATAAAAATAACAAAAATTAAAGTTTTAGAGCAGGAATAAAAGAAAGTAAAATACAATTGGAGGAGGGTCTAGTGGGTGACTTAAGAGCATGGTTTGACCTTTGACTTGAGGTCTTATGTGTTGGCATGCTTCTGGGGTCTGCCCTCTTCTCCCCGATTCTTCCCTTGGTGGGCTGTGTGCATGGGCAGTGGTCTGCCAGCACTGGGGACAGGAACATGCACAGTATGTTTATAGCGTGTTTACTAGAGCTGTGTGCATGCTCACTTGAGGCGTTCTTCCCTTACCAGCCAAATGTTTCTAGGTGAAGGTCATAGACCAGTTAAATGCTACCATTTTGCCTCTTAATATTCATGCGTGAGCCTACTCGCCCAACTCCTGAGTTCTTATTTGGAAGCTGCTGATCATCAGTTTCAGGTGTTTCTATCTATCAGGAGACTGCCTTTCCCTGGTGCTGGCTGTGACCGATTATTATTTTAGAGACAGTTAATGACCGCCTGACCATCATCTGATGGTCACCTGACATTCGTGGTGGGGAGGCCCCTCCCCTGCCCTGCTTATGTCTGCCTGACTGCCTACAGTAACAGACGCAGCCAACTGGAACATTCTATCATGTAGAATTACATTTCCCAGGCTCCTTGGCCATCTGGGTTCTTGGTAGTTTGGGCTAATGGGAAGCACTGGTGGGAGACTCAAATGTGGGAGGAAGGAAGAAACCAGGGTATTTTCTTTCTCTCTTTCTCTACTTTGGTTGGCATCTCCTGCTGAGGAAGGCAACCCCTAATCACCTTGAGCCTTCTTCATTGCATCTCAAAAGAAGTTAGAAGTTGGCCAGAGGAGGGACTGGTTGGCACCGCCAGCCTGGTTAAGGATAAGACCCCTACTGCTAACCACAATCCCATCTGTAGATCACGGATATGGTATGGAGGAATCTCCCCCAAGGCATCGTTTTTACTTAAACAGGATCAAGCCTCCACCTGACACCTACTTCCTGGGTCAAGACCCTTTCGCATCTAATTTCTAGAGTCATAAGCCTTTAAAAGGGCAGGGATTATCTTTGTTAGGTGAGCTCAGCTGTTAGGCAACTATGCTGCCCTCCAGGCTGAATAAATCACCCCTTCCTTCCCAGTTCGGTGTTCAAGAGGTTTGTCTTGCAGCTTTTCCTGCTTTACTGCAATGGCTGTATCTCTTCCTCCCGCTGTGGTTCCATCCCGCAGTGGGCAGCTCTCAGTGTATTCTAGCTCCTACCGAACTGCCCCAGTTTCTAGCTCCTGGCAAATGTCTGTTATCCTTCCAGCCCCAGAGGTGGCATCAGTTCACTGCCATTGCTACATCATCGCATTGAGCTTGTCACCATTTTCATCACCCATGTAACCGGTTTCTAGGATTTAAATTCTTTCTACTTAAAACACCTGAAGTGGCCTCTGTTTTCCTAACTGGACCCTGGAGGATACAGTGTGTAAGAGGATAACATAGTCTAGTCCAGTAGGCCAGGGGAGGCTTCCCTCCAGAAGGGGCGTTTGAGTCAAGGTCTGAGAAATGAGTAGACTTTCCGGGCATAGGAGATAAACCTGACCCAAGGGAAGGGCAGACTGACATATTGTTCCTGGAATAACTATTGCTACAGATATTGTCTATGGTTTTCCTGGAGAAACAGATCAGGATTTTCAAGAAACAGTGGAACTTGTTGAAGAGTACAAATTCCGGAGCCTCTTTATTAACCAGTTTTACCCACGACCAGGAACTCCTGCTGCAAAAATAGAACAAGTTCTCTCACAAGTGAAAAAGCAAAGGACAAAAGACCTTTCTTGGGTATTTTATTCTTACAGTCCATATGATCACAAGATTGATGAAAGACAGCAAGCGTCAGTAACAGAAGAATCTTTTGATTCCAAGTTTTATGTTGCACACAATCAATTCTGTGAGCAGGTTTTAGTGCCAAAGAACCCTGCATTCATGGGGAAAATGATTGAAGTGGACCTCTGTGAATCAGGCAAACATTTTACGAAAGGGCGGCCAATATCAGATGCCAGACTGTACACGCCTTCCATCAGCAAACTGCTTGCAAAGGGAGAAGTCTCAGGTTTGACAAAGGACTTCAGAAACAGGCTTGGGAACCACGTGAGTCCAGGATCCCACACCCATGCTGCCTCTCAGCACGACTCAGCTAGTTCCAGGATGGTGCTGCGCAGGCCAAGGCTACATCAAGAGTGTGCACTGAGGACGGCGTGGGTTTGGTTCTGCTGGCTCTTCTTTTGGCTTTTTTTGTCAAGGTCTATAATTAGAATACAACTAAGTGAAGCATCTGTAAAGAAGAATAAGTTTCTAATTAAAATCTTCAGTGAACAGGAAATCAACACCTCCATTCTCAAAGGGCAATCATTTGTACTGGTCACACTGCCTCCTCTTCAGCCATTCTTCTTAATGAGGCTCCCCCCGTCTCCCATTGAGTTGGACCTGTTGGTTATTTGACCTAAAATCTAATCACAGCCGCCATAGTATATCCTTGAAATTAAACTGCTTTTCATTTACTTTTAGCAAGAAATGCAAATGGTTGCATTTTTCTTTTCTGTATCCAGTCTTGAAGTTAGAAACTAACTGTACGGTGGCTCTGAGCATCTTTTCCTCATGTGGAAGAATTTTCCATCTTTAATACACTTTTTCTTTTTTTTTGAGATGGAGTTTCGCTCTTGTCACCCAGGCTGGAGTGCAGTGGTACAATCCTGGGTCACTGCAACCTCTGTCCCGAGTTCAAACGATTCTTCTGCCTCAACCTCCCGAATAGGTGTGATTATAAGCGTGTGCTACCAAGCCCAGCTAATTTTTTGCACTTTTAGTAGAGACAGAGTTTCACCACGTTGGCCAGGCTAGTCTCCCCCTTCTGACCTCAAGTGATCCGCCCGCCCCAGCCTCCCAAAGTGCTGGGATGATAGGTGTGAACCACTGCCCCCAGACTCTTTAATAAACACTTTTAAGTGCATCTTCCCCTCTTCAGGCTTTGTTTGGAGTCCCAGTGCTACAAACATTTTATTTTTCACAACAGATGTGTTCCTGAAAAGTGTGTATAGAAGCCTGTTCCGGGAACTTGAAGGCTTTTAGAATGCACAGGGAGGGTCTGCCCGCTAAAGGACTCCTGGCAACATTCTGTGAAATACGAAACTGAAAAACTGGGTTTGTCTAAAACAAATTGTGCCCATTTTCTCAGATTTTTGATCCATTAGGTTTTTTTTTTTTTTTTTTTTGAGTCAGGGTGTCACTCTGTCACCCAGGCTAGAGTACAATGGCACTATCTCGGCTCACGGCAGCCTCTGCCCCCTGAGTTCAAACGATTCTTCTGCCTCAACCTCCCAAATAGGTGGGATTATAGATCTCACTGCAGCCTCCACCTCCTGGGCTCAAGCAGTCCTCCTGCCTCACTCTCCCTAACAACCAGGACTACAGGCACATACCACCATGCCCAACTAATGTTTTAAATGTTTGTAGAGATGAGTGTCACTGTGTTGCCCAGACTTGTCTGGGACTCCTAGCCTCAAGCAGTCCTCTCGCCTCAGCCTCCCTGACTGCTGGGATTACAGGCATGAGCCACTCCACCCAGCCCAGATTACATGTTTTTATTTCTACCTGCCATCATTGGTCTTTACTAAGTGAAGTGACTTCTTTAACAATAAATGGAATTGGTAAAGCAAAAAGAAAAAAAGAAGAAGTACTAGAGCAAAGTGGTCAGTGTTGCTGTGCCACAAAGAAAATGAGAGGGAGACTGTCATGAGATAAGTCTGGAGAAGCTTACCGGCTAGAGCGGGGGCTCTCAATCCTGAGGGCGAGTTACAACCACCTGGAGATTAAATACATACATTAACATATGCTTAATATATATAATATACTTAATATGTTTATACTGACATAAATATTATATTTATCAGTATAAACATTATATATTAAATATATATCAGTATATATAAACATAAACATAAAGATATAAATATATATGAAAAATATATCAGTATATGTTTATATATTATATTTATATATAGCAGTATATATAATATACTGGTATATATTTATGTATATACTGATGTTCAGACCTCATCCCAGACTAACTGAATCAGAATTCGGAATTCTGATTCAGAATCCTTGGGATTGGGCCAGCGTGATTCCTATATGCAGTCAGGGTTGAGAACTGCTGGGCCAGACCATGAAAGGCCTTTTCAGCCATGGTGTTTCTCCTGATCAATGGAAAGATCCCAAAAGGTCGTGGGCTCTTTGACTCAAGGGTGGGGAAGTGACTGGAGGGGCAGGATTAGAGGCAGAAGATCCTGTGGGCAGTTATTGCAGCAGATCAACATGCTACTGCCTTGCTGAGCATGGCAAGAGATAAGAGCTGGTTCTGTACTTGCTGCTGAGATTCTCTGGACTGACCCCACTCTGTTCCTGAAATCTGCCATCTTGCTCTGCATTTTCTTATTCCCTGTTGGTTCCCTCCAGCTGGGCTCTGTCCTCATATTCATTCATCTGCCCTGGAGAGTTTCCTGCTAATGAACCCTCCCCAGTACCCATCACTGTTTCTCCTAGGCAGATGGATGCAGCCATTCCATATACCTGCAGAGCGTTGCTCTGGCAGAACCTAGGATTCTAAACTTCTTAAGTACCCTGAATTTTAAAATTGTGACTGTATTTGGCAGCTTTAATCAAAAATTGGAAGAACCCTGAATCTTAACATTGTGATTTTACTTGGCAGCTTTAATCAAAAATTGGAAGTACATGGAATTAGAACCTTTGGCCAGAGACTCTCTGAGTTGAAAGCCCTTCCTTAGAGACTGCCTCTTCCAATCCCTGAATTTCATTATCCAAGAAGAGCCATGGGCTCGGCAGAATTCAGGACCCAGGTCTGCTAAGGACTTCTGCTTCCCTGGCTTTCCTTCACATCTTGCTGTCCTAGGGACTTAAGACCATGAATTTGCAAAAACGCTCTGCCTGAAGTGTGTACTGAAGTCCAGAGACATCACCGGGGATTCCCAGGGCCGTAATTATCATAATAGTGTACGAAGGAGAAACTTTTTGTAAATTTAAACCACTGTATTTTAACTTTTCTCTTTGAATTCCGTTTTCTTGCAGCTGGTCCCTCCAGGGGAGCCAGAAGGCTTATTGCCCCAAGGCAGGAGAGGCTGTGTGAGACCTGGTTTTGAAAGCTTTGAGATATGCTGGGAATTCCTTTATCGCCACCATTAGCACATCAAGGGCAAAGTCTAGAGGCTCTTAAGGATCCCCATGGTCTGCAAGGGGAAGGCCCGGCCACCATTGAGAGTGGAGTCAGGGAGGCTCTGGGAGGGCCGCCAGCCCCATTGGAACCTGGAGAGTCGTAGGAGAGAAGGGTAGGAGGTGCTAGAGGTTGGAAGGCCAATGAGGCAGAAGCTTGTTTTCTGATTTTTCTTCCTGGGCCCAAAGCTGGAAGATAGAGTGTTGGAACCATGATGATATTCATGGCAAGGAGGGGGCTGTTGTCTCTGACCCTGAGGCCCACCTTTGGAAAGGTGTCAGGAGAGTCAGCTGAGGAACGCTAAGTTTTCAGTTTCTCCTGAGTAGTGCAGAGGCTGAATGAACTACATGAGGGTCTGCCCTGGGCAAGACAAGGTGGCACTCAGGCAACAGGCCAGCTGGAGGTGACAGCCATGGGAATCCAGGAGGGATCCTGCACCTCTAACAAGCTTCAAGATCAGACCGAGAGTTAACCTGGCCCCCGGGGGCTCCAGGGGAGAGAGGTGACTGTGGGGACCCACGCATACCAGAGGCACATGCAGGTGTTACTGGTGGAAGGCGTCCACGTTCTTGGCATCTTGAACAAAGAATTGGACAAAGTACAGGAACAAAGTGAGGAAAGCAAAAGCACAGGCTTATTGAAAATGAAAGTACACTCCACAGAGGGGGGCAAGCTGGAGCGTAGGGGCTCCTGAGCCCTGGTTACGGAATTTTCTGGGATTTCAGTACTCTCTAGAGGCTTTCCATTGGTTACTTGGTATATGTTCTATGTAAATGAAGACAATGAAGAGAAGTTACAAAGTCATTTACTCGAAATGCATCCTATGTAAATGGAGAGGATGTTACTTGGCGTGTGAGGCCTATGTAAGAGGAGAGGAGGAATGTGAAGTTACAAAGTGTAATCATGTAAATGGAGAGGATGAAGTGAGGTTACAAAGCCATTCATATTCCATTTGACTTTGTTCTAGGAAGTCAGCTTGGATCAGCCTTATGTTCCCTGCCTCCAGGCCCTATTCTGCCTCCCAAGGACTGTCCAGGATCCCTATCCTTATAGCATGTTGGAATGTATGTGTTCCTCTCCCCATATCACCTTAGGGAGCAGGCAGGTGTCAGGGTCAGCACAAGGACAGCCAACAGGACACGTGTATAAGTAAGGTTGAAACAATTTGAGGACTCAGATCTGAGAACACTCTAAACAGAATCCAAATAACATTTTTGCCTCCTAACCAGCAGGGGAGCGCTCAAGAGAAAGACTCGACTTGTTCCACATTAAGTAAGTAATATTTTTTTCCCTCAAACATCTTGTTCATAGTATCAATTAAATGTGTGGCCTTGATTCCATAGCTGCCATTTATTGAGCATCTATTTTGCACTAGACTCACTGCTGGTGTTTGATAGCGCAGTGCCTGACCAGTAGACACAGTGGCTTAAATGTCGTTGTTCCTGGTATTACTGTTACAATGGTGTTTTAATCCTCCCAATGTAATTGAGCCTTTATTATAAAGATGATAAGAATGTTTGCTTTACTTATTTCCTGGTCCTTTTCTTCCTCTGTGCATGCTTGCTTGCATAAGGGAAGTCACTAGTAATTGATTAACTTCCTGTCCTATCCCCCAGGGCTGCCTGCAAGATTGATGAACTTGTTTTTCTTTCAAAGAACAATGATCCTTAGGTGATGCAGATGTCCATGATAGCATCCAGGAGTTTGTTTGGGCAGAGGAACTCAAACAGCTTTGATCATTGCGGAAACCCATCTCCTGCATACCTACTTTGCTCATAAAAGCCCCCAGTTATGTTCAAGGGCAGATTGGATTTGAGAGGCTGCTTCTCCTGCCTTCTTGCTGCAGCCAAATCAAATAAACCTTTCTCTGCTGAAATCACATATGAAAGGGTCTTGGGTTTACAATTTTAGGAATTACTTGTGAAAGGTTTCTGGTCTCCGGATGGAGAAGTGGCGTGGGGGTTTGATCTTGTTTAAGTAAAAACAATGTTTTCCGGAGACATTCCCAATACCATGCCTGCTAGTTACAGGAAGGTGATTCAGGAGGCGCCGGTTGGCCAGACTTTTCTTCTATTGAAATGCAATGTGGAGGTCAAGGGGGAGGTGATCCTAGATGCCTGGGTCTCCTTCCTGACTAAGTGCTGATGTGTCAGTGTTTGGCTTGCTGCATATCAGGTACCTGAACCTAAAATTTGGGGTTTGATAATGCTAGCAACTCTGCTCAGTAGACATTGCCATCCAGTCTTACGAGGAAAGCATGTTCACAGGACTTGCCCAAGGTCACACATTTTAATCAGTGGCAAAGTCAGAGTTTAAAATATTTATTTACTTTTTTTTGTTTTTATAATTCAGGGACATATCACTATTTTTTATGTACCACGAAGAAAGAAAAACAGCTAGCTCTTAAACTATTATATAGTATTTCCTTAGCATTTAGAATTTTTGTTGTGAACTCATTATAAAGAGCTCTTTTAAACTCAGACACAGGCTTTCATTATTTATTGTGCTTTTGCATATATAGAAAAGAAAATATGAGTGAAATAAATTGGTTATTTTAAAAATATCTTCACATCCAAACCCTACTTTTAAAAAAATATTATTTTAAATCATATGATTATCTCAACAGATAAACCTACTTTAAAAAAATAACTTTCCAACTTGGAGTTATAGATATCCTCTGTGTGATCAAGCATGTTGGCAATGAAATATTTCTTTTTTAAAAAACTTTATATTTTGGAACAATTTCAAATTTAGAGAAAAATTGCCAAAATAGAACAAAAATTTCCTTTATACCCTTCAGCAGATTCCCACATTTTTATATCTGACTACATCACCTTATCGTTATCTGTGTGTGTGGATGCATGCATGTATGTGTCCATGTACATTATTATTTTCTGAATCAGTTCAGAGTAAGCTACAGACATGATGCCCCTTTATTCCTAAATACTTCAGCATGATTTTGAAAAAAAAGGACATTTTCTGGCCAGGCATGGTGACTCATGCCTGTAATTTCAGCACTTTGGAAGGCCAAGGCAGGCAGATCACCTGAGGTCAGGAGTTCAAGACCAGCCTGGCCAACCTGGCAAAACCCAATCTCTACAAAAAATATTTTAAAAATTAGCCAGGTGTGGTGGCAGGCATCTGTAATCCCAGCTACTGGGGAAGCTGAGGCATAAGAATTGCTTGAACCGGGGAGGCAGAGGTTGCAGTGAGCCAAGATCGTGCCATTGCTCTCCAGCCTTGGGGATAGAGTGAGACCCTGTCTCCAAAAAAAAGGACATTTTCTAATTTAACCATAGAACAATGATTAAAACCAAGAAATTAACACTGATACAATACTATTACATAACCTACAGATCTTAGTCAAATTTCACTATTTTATCAATAATGTCTATTATAATAAATATATTTTTAATAAATATATTTATATGTTAATTATTATACAATAAATAATTATGCATATATATTTGTTTCTGGCCCAGAAATCAATCTGGATCATGCATTACACTTATTTGTTGTGTCTCTTTAGGTCCTTTCAATCTGGAGCAGCTCCTCAGACTTCTTTTGTCTTTCACAATCTTGATATTTTTCAAGAGTACGTATCAGTCATATTGTATGAAGCCTCTCAGTTCAGATTTGTCTGGTATTTCTTTATGAGTAGGTTCAGGCTTTGCATTTTTGGGGGCACAGTTACCTCAGAGGTGAGTATATGACCTTCTCAGCTTATTATGTCAAGAGACACATGATGTCAATTTGTCCCATTTGGGGGAGGCTAATTTTGATGACTTGGCTAAGGTGATATCACTGCTATCAAGTAGCCACTTTTTTTCTTTTGTATTGTACTAGTCTGTTCTCACCCTGCTAATAACGACATACAGGAGACTGGATAATTTATAAAGGAAAGAGGTTTAACTGACTCACAGCTCAGCATGGCTGGGGAGGCCTCAGGAAACTAACAATCATGGTGGAAGTGGGAGCAAAGACTTCCTTCTTCACATGTCGGCATCAGGGAGAAGTGCTGAGCAAAAGTGGGGGAAAGCCCTTTATAAAACCATCAGATCTCCTGAGAACTCACTATTACGAGAACAGCAGCATGGGGGTAACAGCCCCCATGATTCAATTACCTCTCACCGGGTCCCTCCCATGGCACTTGGGGATTATGGAAACTACAATTCAAGATGAGGTTTGGGCAGGGACACAGCCAAACCATATCATGCAGTTAATAACCACCTTATAGGCAGATAGTTGGAGAATATGTAAATATCCCATTTTTCATCAAACTTTTACCCCCTATTTTATCCTCCCTTGGTAAGTCTTACCAGCATCCATTATAACTATGATGGTTGTCAAATGGTGAGATGCAGTATAATTAGTTTCGTCTTGTGGCTATAAAAAATTAGCACGTTTATCGGCCCAAAACAGGAAAAAACTTGTTATCTTACACTTCTGGAGGTCAGAGTCCCAAAACAAGTCTCACTGGTGTATAATCAAGGTGTCTGTAGCGCTGTGTTCCTTCCAGGGCTCTAGGAGAGAACCCATCTCCTCGTCTTTTCTGTTTCTGGGGATGGTCCTCCTTCCTCAGCCTGTGACCACATCCCTCATCCCTCTGACCACTGAGTCTGTCGCTGCACAGCCTCCTCTCGCTCGGACTCTCCTGTGTCCCTCTTATGTGGACTTTGGTGATTATGCTGGGCCCACCCAGATTATTCAGGATCATCTTTCCCTCTCAGGATCCTTAGTTTAATCACATCTGCAAAGCTCCTTCTGCCATGGAAAGTAACATATTCGCAGGTTCCAGAGACTAGGATGTAGACATCTTTGCAGGCTGGAGTGGAATTATTCTGACTACCACATATAGTAATTTCTTAAAAGAGTGCTTCGCTATTGTCTATGGTTCCCCCACACTCTGCAAGGGTTAACGTGCTCAGGCAGGAATGACTGCAACCAGTCACAGTGACTGTAAGACACATTCCAGTCTCAGGGATTTTGACATGTGATGATAAGTGCCTCACCCACATAATGAGGACGTGATGGGGATCCCTCCCATTGATGTCTTTCATGCCATGGGTTGCTCACCCTTCAGCAGGGTGTCTGAGCACCTCCTGGGCATCAGCAATTGCACTATGTTTTGGATGTGCAGTGATGAGACACAAAGCTCCTGCTCTTGAGGGTGTTCTATCCTTCAGTGAGAGACAGAGACGAAAGTCAAATAAGTGATTTAGCAAACAGGAGAGTAGTAGAAAGAATGAAAATTAAATGTTCTTATTGGGCTGGGGTGAGGGATTGCTCAGCTGGGAGGGGCTCTGCAGATGTCCATCCACGCAAGTGGGCACAGTCAGAGTAACCCCAGAGAGGCCAGGGTTCAGTCCAGCAGTCTGGCTGCAGAGCCTCAGGTGTAACCCCTACCAAAGGGTTTTCCTCTTTGGTGGAGCTGATGTGGAGGGAATTCTTGCAAACGTAAAGTGAGCTTGCTGGGTGTGGTGGCTCAAGTCTGTAATCTCAGTACTTTGGGAGGCCAAGGTGGGCGGATCACCTGAGTTAAGGAGTTTGAGACCAGCTTGTCCAACATGGTGAAACCTTGTCTCTATTAAAAATATAAAAATTAGCTGGGCATGGTGGCATATGTCTGAATTCCCAGCTGTTTGGGAGGCTGAGGCAGGAGGATGGCTTGAATCTGGGAGGCAGAGGTTGTAGTGAGCCAAGATTGCACCACTGCATTCCAGCCTGGGCAACAGAGTAAGACTCCATCTCAAAAAAAATAAATAAAATAAAATAAAATAGATCCAATCCAAGAGGCGCACTGTGTGGGCTGATATGGTTTGGCTGTGTCCCCACCCAAATATCAACTTGAATTATATCTCCCAGAATTCCCACATGTTGTGGGAGGGACCCAGGGGGAGGTGATTGAATCATGGGGGCTGGTCTTTCCTATGTTATTCTCATGATAGTAAATAAGTCTCATGAGATCTGATGGGTTTATCTGGGGTTTCTACTTTCATTTCTTCCTCATTTTTCTCTTGCTGCTGACATGTAAGAAGTGCCTTTCCCCTCCTGCCATGATTCTGAGGCCTCCCCAGCCACATGGAACTGTAAGTCCAATTAAACTTCTTTTTCTTCCCAGTTTCAGGTATGTCTTTATTGGCAGCATGAAAACAAACTAATACAGAGTGTGATGGTTAATACAGAGTGTCTACTTGATTGCATTGAAGGGTACAAAGTATTAATCCTGGGTGTATCTGTGAGGGTGTTGCCAAAAAAAAGGTTAACATTCGAGTCAGTGGGCTGAGGAAGGCAGATGCACCCTTAATCTGGTGGGCACAATGTAATCAGCTGCCAGCAGATATAAAGCAGGCAGAATGTGAAAAGGAGAGACTAGCCAAGCCTCTCAGCCTGCATCTTTCTCCTGTGCTAGATGCTTCCTGCCCTCGAACATTCTTCAGAACATCCTCCAAGTTCTTCAGTTTTGGGACTCAGACTGGTTCTCCTGCGCCTCAGCTTGCAGATGGCCTATTGTGGGACCTTGTGATCGTGTAAGTTAATACTTAATAAACTCCTATATATATATATATATATACACATACATACACACACACACACATCCTATTAGTTCTGTTCCTCTAGAGAGCCCTGACTAATACACAGGGCTTCCCTCCTGGAACAAGAACTCCACTCTGGAATGCAAACACAGCTTTGAACTTTTGAAAGGATAGTATAGCATGCTATAAAAATTCTTCTAAAGATGCGTTTCCTCTGGAGACCCTATCACACTTGTTGGGTGTCTAGCGTGTATCAGGCACTTGCAGGGGAGTGCAGAAATGATGATATGAAGAGGTGTGGTTATTCATGTTGGCATGGAACATCGCATGGTGACCTCATTCATCCTCATAGAATGCCTGTGGCTCATGTCATATTCCCATCCCATTTTACAGATAGCTCGGTAGCTGGGTTATGGGCCCCTTGGCTCAAAATTCCAGGCTGCTTTCTCTCCTCTCTCCTCTTGAACATCCTGGGAAGTTTTACAATCCATTCTTACTATGGAAAGGGGCGAGGAAAGCTCAGGTGGCAATATATTGTATATACATATTCACTCCAACCAAATTTCAAAGGCCCATTGTGTGCCAGCCTCCCCACCACGCGTTTAGGGTATCAAAGCAAACAAAATGTCTCTTGCCTTTGCTGAGCTCAAGGTGAGAAGTCAGACAGTAGAGGGGAGGAACCAGAGTGGGCATGATTAGGGTTGGGTGGCACAATGGGTTGCAAAGTGACTGGTCTAAATAAAGACACAGGGGCCAAGTCCATACCAGAGGTACCACCCATGGGCAGAGGGGACCTAGAGCCTTTGTCGTCATTGTCTCTGAAGTTCATCAGCTGAGACTGTCCTTGGGTGCTTTTCAATGGACATTTGCTTTCATGAAGATGCCTCGGCGTAGAATGAGGAGGTCATGGTGAGGTGCAGCCTGCTGCTCATAGAGGCCCAAGACCACCTGCTCAAATGATAGTCTCTGAGGTTCAGTGAACAAGCTCCAGACTGAGGGTCACTGCATCTGCCCCCGAGGTTCTTTAGTAGGCATTGGGCTTTCTCTGGCAGAGGGTGCAGATGTCCTCTTCTCTCCTTCTAATGGCTGAGGTCCAGGGATGGGAGGCCAGTTTCATTAGCATTCCACCTGGAGCCTGCTGTCAGGATGCTGAATGCAGGCATTTAAAATCTGTGGGTGCAAGAATTGCTGGCTATTCTCCCAAGGCAATCTAAATGTCAGTAGATTGAAGTCCTCAAGTGTTCTAGTCTGCTAACAAGTGGACCAAATCACCTCTGAGAAACCAATTATGATTCTGTAATAGCATCCCGAGGACTGAACCCCAAGTCAAATCCACCTACACATAGCTTAGCAGAGTTTGACACCGGATCCATTCCTGAAGTCATTGAACAAACATTGGCGGAGTGCCCCTCACAGGCCGAGAGAGGTGTGGGCTCCCAGGCAGCATGCTGGATAAGACCAAAGGGGGCTGGTACAAACCAGAAATGGCTTTATTTCCCCCAAACACTCTCTCAAGTGTCCTTGTTCTTCCTTCCCAAAGGCCTCTCAGCAAACCCCATAGCTTTCCAAACACTTTCTGTTATTATGAAGTCCAGCTGGAACCAAAGACAAAAACCACATGATTATCTCAATAGATGCAGAGAAGGCCTTTGGCAAAATTCAGTAGCCCTTTATGCTAAAAACTCTCAATAAACTAGGTATTGATGGAACATATCTCAAAATAATAAAAGCTATCTACAACAAACCCACAGTCAATATCATACTGAATGGGCAAAAACTGGAAGCACTCCCATTGAAATCTGGCACTAGATAAGGATGCCCTCTCTCACCACTCCTATTCAATATAGTATTGGAAGTTCTAGCCAGAGCAATCAGTGAAGAAAAAGAAATAAAGGGTACTCAATTAGGAAGGGAGGAAGTCAAATTGTCTTTATTTGCAGATGATATGATTGTATATTTAGAAAACCCTATCATCTCAGCCCAAAATCTCCTTAGACTGATAAGCAACTTCAGCAAAGTCTCAGGATACAAAATCATGTGCGAAAATCACAAGTATTTCTATACACCAATAACAGACTTAAAGAGAGCCAAATAAAGAGCGAACTCCCATTCACAATTGCTACAAAGAGAATAAAATACCTAGGAATACAACTAACAAAGGATGTAAAAGATCTCTTCAAGGAGAACTACAAGCCACTGCTCAATGAAATAAGAGAGGACACAAACAGATGGAGAAACATTCCATGCTCATGGTAAGGAAGAATCAATATTGTGAAAATGGCCATACTGCCCAAAGTAATATATAGATTAAATGCTATCCCCATCAAGCTACCAATGACCTTCTTCACAGAGCTGGAAAAAAACCACCTTAAACTTCATATGGAACCAAAAGAGAGCCCACATAGCCAAGTCAATTCTAAGCAAAAAGAACAAAGACGGAGGCATCACGCTACCAGTCTTCAAACCATACCACAAGGCTACAGTGATCAAAACAGCATGGTACTGGTACCATAACAGAGATCTAGACCAATGGAACAGAACAGAGGTCTTGGAGGCAATGCCACACATCTATAACCATCTGATCTTTGACAAACCTGACAAAAACAAGCAATGGGAAAGGACTCCCTGTTGAATAAATGGTGTTGGGAAAACTGGCTAGCCATGTGCAGAAAGCAGAAACTGGACCCCTTCCTGACACCTTACACTAAAATTAACTCTAGATGAATTAAAGACTTAAACACAAGACCTAACACCATAAAAACCCTAGAATAAAACCTGGGCAAAACCATTCAGGACATAGGCATAGGCAAGAACTTCGTGACTAAAACATCAAAAGCATTGGCAACAAAAGCCAAAATAGACACATTGGATCTAATTAAACTCCAGAACTTCTGCACAGCAAAAGAAACAATCATTAGAGTGAACTGGCAAGCAACAGAATGGGAAAAAATTTTTGCAATCTACCCATCTGACAAAGGACTAATATGCAGAATCTACAAAGAACTAAAACAGAGTAGTTACAAGAAAAAAACAAACAAACCCATTCAAAAGTGGATGAAGGATATGAACAAACACTTTTCAAAAGAAGACATTTATGAGGCCAACAAACATATGAAAAAATGCTCATCATCACTGGTCATTAGAGAAATGCAAATCAAAACTACATTGAGTTACCATCTCACGCCAGTTAGAATGGCGATCATTAAAACATCTGGAGACAACAGATGCTGGAGAGGATATGGAGAAATAGGAACATTTTTACACTGTTGGTGGGAGGGTAAATTAGTAGTTCAACCATTGTGGAAGACTGTGGCGATTCCTCAAGGACCTAGAAATAGAAATTCCATTTGACCCAGCAATCCCATTACTGGGTATACATCCAGAGGATTATGAAGCATTCTATTGTAAGGACACATGTATACGTATGTTTATTGCAGCACTGTTTACCGTAGCAAAGACTTCGAACCAACCCAAATGCCCATGGATGATAGACTGGACAGGGAAAATGTGGCATGTATACACCATGGAATACTATGCAGCCAAAAAAGAGTTTATGTCCTTTGTAGGGACACGGATGAACCTGGAAACCATCATTCTCAGCAAACTGACACAAGAATGGAAAATCAAACACTGCATGTTCAAACACTCATAGGCGGGTGTTGAACAATGAGAACACATGGACACAGGGAGGGGAGCATCACACACTGGGGTCTGTGGTGGGGGACTAGAGGAGGCACAGTGTGGGGTAGGGAGTTGGGGAGGGATAACATGGGGAGAAATGCCAGATATAGGTGATGGGGATTGAGGCAGCAAACCACATTGCCATGGATGTACCTATGCAACAATCCTGCATTTTCTTCACATGTACCACAGAACCTAAAATGCAATTATATATGTATATATATATATATATATATATATGAAAATAAAGTCCATCTTGGCCCAATTTAAAATTTTACTCTCACATGTAGTCTACTTCTCATTCATGCCCAAGATACTGTGAGTGGAGCAGGGCATGGTTTGCTCCATAAACTCTAGAGGGTAAATCCAGGAGCATCCCGGTTCCTCCAGAACTAGCAGCAGTCTTGGAGCAGGAAGCCCAGCCTCGGATCTTACCAGCTGTGTTACTTTGTGGAAGAAACTCAGCCTCTCAGATCTTCAACCTCCTCTTCTGTAAAAGAGGGAAAGTATTATTTCCTCTGTCCCCATCCTGGAGTTGTGAGGATGCCAAAGTTAATAAATGGCTTTAAAGCCTGTAAATTTCACATATCAGTTGTTATCATTCCCACCTTTAAAAAAAAAAAAAAAAAAAAGACAAGGTCTTGCTCTGTCGCCCAGGCTGGAGTGCAGTGGCGTAATCACAGCTCACTGCAGCCTGGAACTCCCGGCCTGCCCTTGTTTTGATGCAGGCTCTGCTCCCTACTCCCTGGCGGGGGGGGCTGCCCCCTCAGCTGGCAAGCACCCCACCCTTTGTGTTCTCCTCACTCCCCACATGGCCGGGCAGCACAGCAATTATGATCAGCATAGATTGTGGAGTCAGGCTGCTGCCACCCACATCCCAGCAGTGCCACTAACAGCCCTGTGATACTGTATGAATCACTTAATTTTTCTATGCCACTGTCTTCTCATCTGTAAAGTGGGAATAAGAGTTGTGTCTTTCTCATGGGACTGTTGTCAAAACTCGACGAGTTGTAATTTATGAAGTGCCCGAAGCAGTGCCAGGAATAAAGAACTGTGAAGATTCTGCCTCCTACTGTTAGCAAAGCTCAACTTCTAACAACAAGGATTTGATGAGCACCTAATAGCAACCAGGCACTGTATAAGGCATGAGGATCCCATATGAACATGACAAAGTCCCTGGCCTGCCAGAACCGATGGTCTAGGGAGGGTGCAGAGAAAAAAAGTGGGCAATTATGATACACAGTCCTGCAGGTGCTGCGCAGGTCAGGTGCTGCGGAAACATGGAGAAAGGGCTCCTGACCCAGATTGAGGGATCACAGAAGGCTGCCTGGAGGTGGCAGGAGTAGGAGCCATAAAGGATGAGCAAGAGACGGCCGGGAGGCTGGAGGCAAGAGGTGGCGAGTGGAGGGAAGAGCCTCTGAAAGGCAGAATGAGCAGCCAGCAGAGTGTTAAGGTTGCGGGTGGTGAGGGCGGGAGTGGGGAGGGACGAAGCCAGGGTGTGAGACGAGAAAATGAAGGAGCCTCCCTGGCTGCAGTGCTGAGCACCCATGAAAGGGGGTGGGATGACCTGGCAGGGCGCCCTGGAGGTCCAGGCCTGGGTGCAGTGAGTGACTGAGACACCGAGCGCAGGTCAGGGAGAAGAAGGCGCAGCTGGGGAGGGGATGAGGATGAAGACGGGGGAAGGATGAGGAGAGACCAGGATGAGGATGGGGTGTGAGGATGAAGGGGGACAGGGTGGGGCGAGAGAAGGAGGCTGGGGGGGTGAGGGCACGAGGACGGGGGGTGAGGGCACGAGGACAAGGGATTGAGGGCAGGAGGATGGGGGGTGAGGGCAGGAGGACGGGGTGGGTGTTGAGGGCGAGGTTTCCAGCTGAGTCTCAGGGTAGCTGGCGCTTTTCTCAGGGCTGAGGGAGGATGTGGAGGGGTGGAGAGCTTTCGGCGGTGAGTTCCCTCGGGGACACACCTGCAGGGCCTGCAGGGCACCCACGTGGAGCTTCCTGGCAGGTAGGTGGGCATCAGAGAGCTGGGGAAGGGGGGATCTGGATGACATCAGCACACAGAGGGTAACTGAGTCACTGAGTGACGAGGGCTGTGGGTGGTGACAGCAGAAGCAGGCGGGAAAGAACACAGAGGGGTCCCTGAACATTCGGGAGTCGGACAAGGAGCGCAAGGTCCTCACCTCCTGGAGGGTTTGGCTATGAACAGAGAGCAACACTTTGATGATCAGGTGGGCAGGAGAGGGATGAACTTTGGTGGGGTGGAGGGCAGGGAAACTGGACTTTTAGGCTTTCTGAACATCCCACCAAGTGGCTGTCTGTTCAGCAGACCCGTCCTCAGGGCGACCGACGTCTGCGGGAACTGGCTCAGGTGCAGTCAGACTCTGAAGGCCTCCCTGGCTGCAGTGCTGAGCACCCATGATAGGGGTGGGATGACCTGAATTATGGGAGTGTGCCGGTAACAAACCCTTGGAAGCAGCGGGGGCATTGGACTCCTGCTCCCTGTTAACCCTGGGCTTTCCCTGATCAGCAGTGTACCAGAAGCAGCTGTTGTCTGTTTGGATTTGTCTCACAGCTGAATTCACCTTCTGAGTTTTTCCCAGGTGTTGCTGCTCTCAGTGTGGTAGAAAAGATGTTGAACAGTGATGTGCGGGAGCCGCCCCAGGCAGCTCCCGAGAGCGATAGGTACATGCTGAGGTATGTTTCGAGCTGGTTGTTTATTTTTTTTTTATTTTTATTTTTTTTTTTTGAGACGGAGTTTCGCTCTTGTTACCCAGGCTGGAGTGCAATGGCGCGATCTCGGCTCACCGCAACCTCTGCCTCCTGGGTTCAAGCAATTCTCCTGCCTCAGCCTCCTGAGTAGCTGGGATTACAGGCACGCACCACCATGCCCAGCTAATTTTTTGTAGCTTTAGTAGAGACGGGGTTTCACCATGTTGACCAGGATGGTCTCGATCTCTTGACCTTGTGATCCACCCGCCTCGGCCTCCCAAAGTGCTGGGATTACAGGCTTGAGCCACCGCGCCCGGCCTTCGAGCTGGTTGTTTAAACAGCCATTGTGAAAACTTTATTACATAAATTTACAATTAAATCGATTATTTTTAAAGCAAAGTTATATAGGCCAGGCATGGTGGCTCACATCTGTAATCCCAGTACTTTGGGAGGCCGAGGCAGGAGGATTGCTTGAGCCTTGGGAAGCCGAGGCTACAGGGAGCTGTGGTTGCACCACTGCGCTCCAAAGTGATATATATGCTAAATACCTCCCTTCCTAGTTACTGGATTCTGTGTTGCTATTACCTGTGCTTTGGGAGTTATTCACATCGATGGTATCTATAGGTGGAAATGCTATACTGTACTATACCAGACGATAGTGTGTTGCCGCACATCTCCCTCTCCAGATCCGTGTTCAGTGGCTGTCGTGTTGTTGTTAGCCTGAAATTGACTACGGTGGGAGCACTTACACCACAGCAACTGGTAAACAGGACAAATATAGGCTTCCCTGGAAAGAGCCAGTTCAACGTTTCCCAGCATCACTGTGTATAAGGATTCATTGTAAAGGTGCCATATCTCCCTAGGCTCTCTATAAACATGTCTGTGAACAAGGAAACCTTTATTGGTATTGATTAGATGTAGCTGATTAATTACTGATAGTAATTAGATAGTATCTAGTCGCTCCTTATAAATATGAAAACAATAAAAGGTTTAAAGAAATATTAGCATGTAGGCAGCATCTGTGCCTCTTCATGACTCTAAACATTATAAATGCTTTCTTACACTCTTTCCGGGTTTCTCTCTGTTAAGTAAACTAACCTGATCTAAGCCTGGAGTTCTTATCCCATGGACCCTCAGGGCAATCTGGTGAAGCCTATGGTCTCTTTTCAGGATCAGGGTTTTACATGCATAATGCAAAATGTGTTGAATTAGAAAAAAACCCAATTACATCAAAATAAAGTTATCGATATAGTTATTAGTATATTCTTCTTTCTTTTCTCCTTCCTTCCTTCCCTCCTTCCTTGTTCTTGACAGGGTCTCACTCTTTCACCCAAGCTGGAGTGCAGCTGTGCAGTCATGGCTCCTGAACTTAAATGATCCTTCCACCTCAGCCTCTCAAGTAGCTGGGACTACAGGCATGTGCCACCACACCCAACTAATATTTTTAAAGTTTTTTTGTAGAGACGAGGTCCTGCTATGTTTCCCAGGCTAATCTCGAACCTGGCCACAAGCCATCCTCCTGCCTCAGCCTCCCAAAGTGCTGAGGTTGCAGGTATAAGCCACTATGCCTGGCCCCTTTGTGCTTCTTACATACTAAATAACCCGATTGAATCTAATAACTACCATAATTTGAAACTAGAGATCAATGTACCTGATATTTTGGGATGTCTGTAACAGCTGTAACATAGCAGGGAAACATCTGTGATTTCTACTTTGGCGTGCCGGGGGCTACTGAATAGTAATACTCTCTTTTCCTCCCCAGCCTTCAGACCCAGCACAGAAATAGAAAATGAGAGGCAGATGAAAGGCGATCAAGCTGTCAGCTTGATTCCTGACACAGTTGATTGAACTTGTTCTCAGGCATCATCCTCTTCCCTGTACTGAACTTCCCACTGCCCAAGCTCTGCAGGCCTCCTTCTTCAGCGGACACAGGCGCGGGTCTGTGCCTCCTGCACAGCAGCAATGGAGGTGGCTGAGCTCTGGGCAGGGAAGGGAAACAGGCTGACTGCACATGCTCAGTTCCTTCTCCCAAACTCTCCAACACAAGGAGCCTTTCTTCCTCTTCCTTCAGGAGGGAGCAAGAGACAGGGAGACTGGAAGTGTTCTTCCCCTGCTTTTCCCTCCTGGGAGTGGGGTAGACATTCCCTCCCCTCTGTGGAAGCATAAGGAATGAGGAATCAAGGCACCCTGCAGCAAACTCAAAGGTCAGATTCAGGCAGAATACTCTGTATGTGTCCAGACCACTTAGATGGTGCTGAAGACTTCAGGGAGGAAAAATGACCATGCGGGGTACCAATCACAGAGTCTTCATGGAGGAAGGTCTATAAGTGCGGGTCACCTAAGTACACTTAGTCACCCATACCATGAGCACCCACAAAGTCACCCATACCATAAACAGTCAGCAGGGGACTCTGCTCCACGTAATCACTCAGGGGCCCAGCTTCTTCTGCAGCTGCCTCGCCATGTGTCACTTCAGGGTTACCAGGCTGGAAAAAGGATAGCAGGAGTCTGAAGGGGCTTCTCAGTGCACATCCTGGAAGGAGCACCTATTCCTTCCTTCCATTCCAGGCCACCTAACTGCAAGTAGGTGAGGAATATGGGTGAGCACCAGCCATGCCTCCTATAGACCACTGCTATTGATTGCCTTACAAAGAAACAGACCAGGCCGGGCGCGGTGGCTCAAGCCTGTAATCCCAGCACTTTGGGAGGCCGAGGCGGGTGGATCACGAGGTCAAGAGATCGAGACCATCCTGGTCAACATGGTGAAACCCTGTCTCTACTAAAAATACAAAAAATTAGCTGGGCATGGTGGTGCGTGCCTGTAATCCCAGCTACTCAGGAGGCTGAGGCAGGAGAATTGCCTGAACCCAGGAGGCGGAGGTTGCGGTGAGCCGAGATCGCGCCATTGCACTCCAGCCTGGGTAACATGAGTGAAACTCCGTCTCAAAAAAAAAAAAAAAAAAAAAAAAAAAAAAAGAAACAGACCATTCCCGGGACTGTCCAGCTTTCCTGGGCACTGTCAGCTGGGGACAAGGCTTTCAGAAACAAATGCTGCAGCTTACCAAAGGGGCACCATAGTGGTGTTTGACACCAAACTGCTCAGAATGTTACATACACTTGGGAAAAGGTCAGAAGTTTTACAGAAGCTCAGATTCAAGGGTTTTAACTTGGCATCTGTGGGCACTAGAAGGTTCATGGGCAGATTTTAGAGTGTCCTATAAACTTGAATGGAAAAAAATTACATGTTCATTTTTTCTAATTCCACATTAAAATTTGGCATTTACTTCAATTAGAACTATAAGCAAGAAACTACAGTAGTATTTTCAATAATTGTAAATTTGTCACAAGTAAAAATCACAAATGTTTTCACGCAACATTCAAACTGTTAGATATCACAAAATATCATATATGTTGGTCTCTAGTTTGAAATTATGCTAGTTATTAGATTAGATGTAGTTATTTAATTTGTAAGAAGTACAAGAGATGCAGAAGATCTTTAGTTTAATTAGATCCCATCAGAGTGAACAGGCAACCTACAGAATGGGAGAAAATTTTTGCAATCCATCCACCTGACAAAGGGCTAATATCCAGATTCTACAAGGAACTTAAACAAATTTATGAGAAAAAAACAAACAGCCCCATCAAAAAGTGGGCAAAGGATATGAATAGATGCTTCTCAAAAGAAGACATTTATGTGACCAACAAACATGAAAAAAAGCTCATCATCACTGGTCATTAGAGAAATGCAAATCAAAACCACAATGAGATATTATCTCACACCAGTTAGAATGGTGATCAGTAAAAAGTCAGGAAACCAACAGATGCTGGAGAAAATGTGGAGAAATAGACACACTTTTACACTGTTGGTGGGAGTGTAAATTAGTTCAACCATTGTGGAAGACACTGTGGCGATTCCTCAAGGATCTAGAACCAGAAATACCATTTGACCCAGCAATCCCATTACTGGGCATATACTCAAAGGATTATAATCATTCTACTATAAAGACACATGCACACGTATGTTTATTGCAGCACTGTTCACAACAGCAAAGACTTGGAACCAACCCAAATGCCCATCAATGATAGACTGGATAAAGAAAATGTGGCACATATACACCATGGAATACTATGCAGCCATAAAAAACAATCAGTTCATGTCCTTTGCAAGGACACAGATGAAGCTGGAAGCCATCATTCTCAGCAAACTGACCCCAAAACAGAAAACCAAACACTACATGTTCTCACTCTTAAGTGGAAGTTGAACAATGAGAACGCATGTACACAGGGAGGGGAACATCACATACCCGGGCCTGTCAGGGGGTGAGGGGTTAGGGAAGGGATAGGATTAGGAGAAAGACCTAATGTAGATGATGGGGTGATGGGTGCAGCAAACCATCATGACATGTGTATGCCTGTGTAACAAACCTACATGTTCTGCACATGTACCCCAGAACTTAAAGTATAATAATAATAATAATAAAATAAAAAGTTCAAGAGGGCCAGGTGCAGTGGCTCATACCTTCAGTCTCAGCATTTTGGGAGGCTGAGGCAAGGCAGGAGGATCACTTAAACTTCAAGAGCAGCCTGAGCAATATCGTGAGACCTCATCTCTACTAAAAATAAAAATAATTAGCCAGGCATGGTGGCATGTTCCTGTAGTCCTAGCTCCTAGGGAGGCTGAGGCAAGAGGATAGATTGACCCCAGGAATTCGAGGCTGCAGTGAGCTATGATTATGCTCCTGCACTCCAGCCTGGGTGACAGGGTGAGAGACCCTGTCTCAATAAGAAAATTAAAAAGAAATAAAAAATAAAATAAAGCTTGAGGATATCATCAAGTTTATTGAAGTGTGTTGATGTCACAGAGGTTCGGAGCTGGTTCCATAGTGTTCCCTTAGAGCCAGATAACGCTGATGAGGATACACAAAGGAGGTCTCAGGTCCCCTCAGCACAGGGACTGTGCACTTGCTGATACCCACAGGTGTCTACTTTTTCTCTCCAAAGCCAAAAAGACTCATGGAGTCACTTTTTGGCAGCTCTGCTGGGGGGCCAAAGAGAGGATGCTCCTCTGTAAGGCTTCCCGCTCCATCCTGAAAAGCTTTGATTGCTAAAGAGCTTCTCCCAGGTCTGAGCCAAAATCTGCCTTTGAGTAAGTTCTCTCCCTGTCCTTGCATCCAGACTTTCCTTTCTGGAACCACATGGAACTGATCTAATCTCTGCCCACATGAAGTTCCCTTAAATCCGCCGAGTCAGCTTGTCAGTCCCAACCAAGCTGTTTCTTGCTTTGCACTTCAATGCAGAGTTGAGCTAATGTGAGGCCTTTACAATAACCTTTTCAAGCATATCTCTCTGTAAACATCAATTACTTAATATGCAAGGAATACAGTGGTGGAAAGACCACATTCAGGCTCTGGGATTTGACACTTCTGCAGATGCTTGGAGGACCTACCCTGGGCCAGGCTGTGTGCCAGGTGAGGGAGATGCAAGAAGGAACAGGAGGCTTTCAGGTTGACCCTGTCTCGAAGCACCATGAGGCGTGATGAGAAAGGAACACCTGCCTTTGTTGGCTGGGTTGATAGCAGAGCCCTGTTTAACTGAACTTTCCCATTAGACATACACTGAAAACTGAGAACCCATCTCCTTGCCGTTTGCACAGAGCTGGTGATTAAGCCTCCTTCCCTTTTTGCAGAGTATGTGTACAGTTTCAAGCTCTGTGGAAGAAGAAAGAAGACTCCATGCCAAGTCTGAGATATCCAACTCAATTCAGCGAAGATGTGTTGAAGCCTGCTGAGCAAATAGGATGTGACTCCATTCTTCGGGGCCCCACTGTTCATTCATTTCCAAACATTAGGTTAGGGCCCCATCAAGAGGAAAACATAGCAAGTCTAATACAGGCCAAGGGGAAGGGTTGCCAGAAGAGACATGTAAGTACACTCTGGTGCAGGTGTGAGAACGGGAGCTGGCCCCTAAAGTGGGGAGAATCAACCTCCTGCAAGAGGTGGCACTGGCTAAGGGCCTGGAAGCACTTTCACAGGCAGAAGGCTCTGCAAAACATAGAATCACTGTGTCTCCAATATTGTTTATTTGTACAGCAAAATTCCCCCACCTTTGAACGTCGACGTTGGAAATTGATTTGGAAATTGCTTATTCTGCACACAACCTTTGAGCAGGTGCAATGTGCCCTGTGCTGGGCTAGTTGCTGGGGATGTGGTGACACGTGTCCCCCAGGTTATAAGTTCCAGTCTCGTGGATGGAACACATGAAACAGGCTTCTCAGGCAGAACGAGAACTGCAGTAGTCCCTGCTGAGTGTGCCCACGCCACCGTCTTGCTGCACAAGACTACAACGGACCTTCCTGCTCCATCAGGGGCCAAGCGCCGGGCTCATGCTCTGCATCCTGCCCTGCATAAACTTCCAAGGGCTTCTTTCACACACATTCCTGCACCTCCCTGAATAATCAACTTCTCCATCTCAGCTGGTCAATCTCATCAGGTTAGAAATCTGCTCTGGTACTACAAAAAAAAAAAAAAAAAAAAAAACAAAGAAATCCTCCCGTGACTCTACCTCCCCCTTCAGCCAGGGTCTCAGCTCTCTGCTGCCCTCATAACCACACTTCTCAAGTGGCCTGTCGTTGCCATGTCTGCCTGCAGGTTTCCCATCTTAGCCGAATCCCATCTGTCTCCAGTCACCACCGTTCCTCTGAGCCTGCAATGGGCAAGGGCAGCAGCGGTCTCTGAGTTGCCAAAGCCAGTAATCGTTTTTCTGTCTTCCATGATGTTCATGCTTTAGCAGCGTTGGGCACAGATGTGCACACCTTTGGTTCTGGAATTTCTTTCTCTCCTCGGCTTCTACACTTCCCTGGCTCATCCCCTCACTATTGGATCCATTGGCCCACCTTGGAGGGCTTCTCCTCTGCTGCTTGACTCTCAGTGGGAGAGTCCCTTGGTGCTCAGTCCTGGGTCCCTTGGTAACACTCTCCTGTTGACTCCATCTCACCTCATGGCGTCCCCACTATTTACCGAGACCCCTCAGTCCCTAGCTCCTGCCCTGCCCCCTCTTTGGAACTATAGACATGTACACCCAACAGGAAAAGTGACAGCTGCACCTGGGCATCTAACAATACTCAAATTCCACAAGTGCCTTCCAGAACATTCCATTCTGACTGCCACCTCCAGGCCAGCTCCTCCTTGGTACTTCCCTCTGGAACCATGAAGCCCCCAAACCTAGGACTCTGCCTTGATTCCTCCCTATCCCTCACCCACCTCTCACATCCAAGCTCTTATCAACTCTTGCCTTCAAAATGTATCCCCAAGCAACCAACGCCTCTGTTTCCTCCCCCAGCTGTGTCCAAGCCCCTATCTGTTCTCACTGGATGGCAGCAGCTGCCTCCGCATTGCTCTGCCGGCCTCCATGCTTGCTCTGTCAGCTCATCTCCACCCAGCACCTAGAATGATCTTCTGCAAATGTAAATTAGATCATGTCCCCTGCCCCCATTACACACTGATATGGCTTGGCTGTGTCCCCACCCAAATCTCATCTTGAATTATAGTTCCCATAATCCCCACATGTCAAGGGAGGAACCCGGTGGGAGTAATTATATCATGGGGGTGGTTTCCTCCATGCTGTTTTTGGGATTGTGAGTGAGTTCTCGTGAGATCTGCTGGTTTTATAGTGGGCTTTCTCCCCTTTGCTCAGCTCTTCTCTCTTCTGCCATCATGTGAAGAACATGTTTGCTTCCCATTCTGCCATGATTGTATGTTTCTGAAACCTCCCCAGCCATGCAGAACTGTGAGTCCATTAAACCTCTTTTCTGTCTAAAATACCCAGTCTTGGGTATAGCAGCCTGAGAATGAACTAATGCATACCCCTTCCAGTGATTTCTCACCATTTGTCCAGCCTGTTTCCGGCGCATGAAGGCCTTTGTGGTCCCAGTCTGTCTTACCCCGATGCTCTCATCACACACACTCCTCCTCTCCCACCTCCTGGGGCTGAGCCTCATGGCAGTGTTTCTTTTCTTCCTCCAGCCTGTTGTGCTCTTTCCTTTATCTGGGCCTTGGCTAATCTGTTCTCTTGCCTGGATTGCCTACAGGCCTGCTCCTTTCCCTCGGTTCACCATCATGTCACCACACTTTGATTATCTGCATTCTCTGAATAATTATTATTGCTCTCTGATATTTTTCTTGGGCTGTTTGCTTGCTCGTTTGTACACCTGTCCCTCTCCACTAGAATACAGTTTCCAGGGGAATGTGGAGCTTGCCAGTTTGGGCACAACTAAATTCCCAGCATCTTGGATGGCGCCCGGCCCGTGGTGGGTGTTCAGTACCCATATGTTGGGTGAATAAATGAATGGCACACTGAGTGCCCTTGCAGATTCATCTCTGGATGTCTCTGTGGTGCTGCCTGCAAACTCTCCTGCCTGTACCCAGCCCTTGTGTCTGTTTCTACCACACTGATTCTAGTCATGGCCAAAGGGGCATAGAAAATGTGACTTGCGAAGTTGTAGCTGTGGTGTTCCCTGAGATCACCAGAAGAATGTGCTGAGCCAGCGTCATCCTCATCCTCATAGTGGATGAAAGGCCAAGGGGCAGAGAACTGTGGCGAACAGCCAGGCAACTACCAGACATGCGAGTTGGGTTTTCTGCGTTCATCCGGGTCTTCCAAAAGGCAGGAGCCATGGCGGAATGAAGTGTGTGCAAAGATTGCATTAGGGGAAATGCCTGTGTGAGGGAAAATGGAGCAGAGGCAGGGAAAGGCTAGGTGAGCTGTCAGAGGGCCATGCAAGTCTGGCCCTTTAAGGAGGGGAGAGAGAGAGAGAAGGTTGGGAAGAATTGTTCTAGACTGCTGCACAAACCAAGGAAGGCTTGGCAAAGGCATGGAGGAGTCCCCAAGCTGAAGCTGGCTGTTACAGGTGTCTCATGTCTCTCAGGGATGGAGGGCTTGCCTTAGTGTCCATACTGTGGGGGCCTTGGAAAGGGAGTGGCCCACGGACAACGTGGCCTCAGTGGAAACATGGTGATGGGTTTCAGGGCACGGCAGCTGGGTCCCTGGTGAGTTAAAGTCCATGTCATGGAGGTCTATGACACTTTCTCCTGGCTGCCCCGCTATCCTTGGTCAGGCAGTCACCAGCTGAGCCTCCAGCTGACTGCAGATATGTAAGACAGATTAGTCAAGCCACCAAGACCAGAAGAATTGCCCAGGCAGTTCAGAGAATGGTGACCTAAATGTAGTGCATAGGTCCTTAAGTGTTGGTGGATGGTGTATTTCATAGCACAAACTAACTAATAAAGCCTCTTTGGTTATTTCCTAAGGATAGACCTCGGGAAAAAAGGGAAGGATTTCTGCATATTTAGAAAACACTGAAGGCACGCTGCTAGTCACTTTTTAGAAACGCTGTATCCACCTGTCCCTACTGGCAATATATGAGACTGTTCATTTCACTACATCTTCACTCATACTAAAACATTTTTGGCAACTTGCTATGTGGAAAAAAAAAAAAAAAAAAAGTAGGCATTGCCGAGGCTCAATTTGCATTTCGGTGACTATTGCAGAGCTGAATCCTGTTTTTATGTTTGTAAGAATTAAAGAAAGAGGAAAGAAACACGAAAGGTGACTTGCTGGTTAAGACAAAACAAAATTGAGAGGAGCTTTTGGCTGAACTAGGTTAGAGACCCACTTTTTTACAGAGTAAGAATTTTTAAGGATTTAGGGTGGAAAATTTTATTAGAGGCTTGGACTGCTTTTGTGGTTTTTTGTTGTGCTTACTGGGGAGGGAGAGTTGTGTGTCTGTTTCTACACATTATTTTTGCAGCTGCAGACATACCCTCTCGCCCAAGTTTGCTTTTAGCTTCCCTATTTTAGTGCACCTGAAGGGAAAGGAATGTGCCTATTAAGGCCCACTGTTTTACTGGGTCCCATTGTCTGAGGGCGAGGTTTGGCAATTACCTGAGAGGTTTTCCCCCACCTTCCTTTGTGCCCGTGTGCCTGAGCTGTCTTATCTGTGTCTCACCGTGTGCTCTTTCTGGCTGCTTGTAGTTAGAAGAGAAGTGATTTCCTTGAACTGCATGAGGCTAGAAGGGAGCTGGAACTTAAAGTGGCGGTGCTTGTCTGAGATGAGGGTGCTCCTGCTCTGGCAATGCTGACTGCTCATTGGTGAGGTGTTTCTTCTTATTCTTTTAAAACCAAAGTTAGGGCTGGGCACGGCGGGTCCTGCCTGTAATCCCAGCACTTTGGGAGGCTGAGGTTGGCGGATCACGAGGTCAAGAGATCGAGACCATCCTGGCCAACATGGTGAGACTCTGTCTCTACTAAAAATACAAAAATTAACCGGGCATGGTGGCGCAGCCCGTAGTCCCAGCTACTCGGGAGTTTGAGGTAGGAGAATCGCTTGAACCCGGGAGGTGGAGGTTGCGGTGAGCCCAGATCTCACCGCTGCACTCCAGCCTGGGCGACAGAGCGCGATTCCATCTCAAACACTAAAAAATAAAATAAAATAATAAAAGCAAAGTTAGAGGAGTAATCCCTGTGTCCTGTGCCCCTCTTTAGGGGAGCCCCAGCCTAGAGGGGCTGCTCCTGGTGTTGTCAGCGTTCAAAGCAGCCCCTTCACTTCTGCCGCAATTATCAGCCAATTATCTCCCCAGTGCGTGCATTCAGTGCTTCCCTGGTTGACCCTGTGGCTGGAGGGCTGCCTAATGACATTTTTATAGCCTGGTGCAGCTCTGCTTCATTAATTCCCAGCAACAGCTGTACCGCGCGTTGTTCTCTCTGCAGACAGTGGGAACTCCCTGCTAATCAGGCAGGAGCCAGCAAAGTGGTGAGGTGGCTGCAGCTGCAGGGCGAGCTGGTGCGGTCAGGGGATCACGTGGTTCCCCCATCACTGCGTGGTCGGAGGAACCAAAGTTCAGGGAGGGAAAGAGACGGTCTGAGGCGGAGCTGCCCGAGCCACACGTGGTGAGCAAGCACCAGAAATGGGGCAAATCTGAAGTGAGACGTGCTGTGAGTGGAAAACGCACGCTGAATTTTAAAGATCTTGGTACAAAGAGTGTATGGTATCTTATTCATAGTTTTAACATATTACATGTTAGAATAATAATATTTTAGATATATTGGGTTAAACACAATTATTATTAAAATAAATCTCACCTATTATTCATATTTTAAAAATATTACATGTTAGAATAATAAAATTTTACATATATTGGGTTAAACACAATATCTTATTCATATTTTTAAAATACTACATGTTAGAATAATACTATTTTAGATATATTGGGTTAAACACAATATATTATTAAGCTAAATCTCACCTATTTCTCTTTCCTTTTTTAATGTGGGTACTAGAAACATTTAAATAATGTGTAGTGTGTATTATATTTTAATTGGATGGTGCTGATATAAGTCCTCACAGGACATTAGTGGCAGTAAGATGAAAGTATGCATATATGTATGTGACTGTCTCTGTCAGTATTTGCATGTGTGTACGTGCATGTGTGTGTTAGTATGTATGCATGAGTGTGTGTGTCAGTACAAATATGTGAATGTGTATGTGTGTATATGCACATGTGTGAATGTGTACATAAGTATGTGTGTATGCACATGCATGCCTGTATATGTGTGTGTCTGTGTAAATGTGAGGTGTATGAGTATGTATGTGCATCTATGTTTGTATATGTGCATCTGTGTGTGTATATGTGCAGTGTGTGAGTATATGTGCATGTGTGTCTGTATGTGTGCGTCTCTGTGTGTGTATATAGGGTGTGTATCTGTGTGTGAATGTGTGTATGTGTGAATGTGTGTATGTGTGCCTGTTTGTGTTTGTGGGGTATGTGTATGGAAGGCAGGTTGGCGGGAAGGTTGACTTGTGCAAAGTCGAAGTCAGAAACCAGATCAAAGCTCAGGACATTTTCATTTCGCTGCCTTGTGCTGTGGTCTCTATTATACACCAGGCATGCCACATACACAGTCTCACTGAATCTGCGGGAAACCCAGTGCTCTCTGAAGTACCATCCTACCTCACAAGGTCAAGGGTACTAAGTAACTCATCAAGGTCACACACTCAAAAGTGATGGGAATGGGAAGCGATGAAGCTCCAAGCCACTGTGTCTCTCCTGCAGACAGACGCAGGTCCTGCGTTGCAGAATTTCTCATGCCTCCACCATGCAGCCCTCACACTGAGGCGAGGAGAGTGCTGGGGGCTGGAAGGAATGATCTGAAAGTAAATTTCCATGTTGCTGTGACCTTGGTACCAGGCCCAAGGCACAAGCAATCACCATCAGGCACATTCCCTCTTTATAGTCACACCACATCAGGGGCCAGAATGTTGTGCAGATGTCCCCAAGACTGCAAGGAATCAAGGAAACCTCAAAGTTGTTCTTGTCTGTTCTTTCAACATACATGTAGAAACAAATAATTGCATGTTGAAGATAAACCCAGGGCATATGTGCCTTGGATGCTGGCTCTGCTTATGACCTGAGTCTTGGTCTCCCCGTGTGTACGGTGGGGCTGTAACGCCTCCCTGTGTTGGGAGTAAATGAAGCAATGTATGTAGAATGCTGGGCACAGCATAGATGTTCACCATGTGTCACTTCCTATCCCTGTCCTCCCTAGTCTATCTCTGCTTAAAGTTTTCTAACTGCTCGGGTTTTATTAATTCTCTCTTAGATCATTTCCAAACCTAGGCAGGTGACAAGCAGGCCGATACAGTCTCTTAGAATAATAATTTGTCTACAGCAGCTCCTCCTTAGCAGTCCTGCATAAAGCTCTTTATGTATATTATCTTGTATGGCCTTTACAATAATGCAGCACATGTGTACACATGTGTACCTGTGTGCACGTACATATGTGCCTGTCCATGTGTGCATATGGCAGGGTGGGTTGGTGAGACTGACTTGCACCACTCAGTGATACAGGTGAAAGCCTAGCATGTTCTAGTTTCTCTGCTTTATACTCTGAGCACCTTGAATTGAGATCAGTGGAATTTTAGAAGGAGCTGTCAAAAGATATTGGAGAATGTCTTACTTCGTTTTCACACTGCTATAAAGAACTGCCCGAGGCCGGGTGCGGTGGCTCACACCTGTAATCCCAGCACTTTGGGAAGCCAAGGCAGGCAGATCATGAGGTCAAGGGATTGAGACTATCCTGGCCAATATGGTGAAACCCAATCTCTACTAAAAATACAAAAATTAGCTGGGCATGGTGGCTGATGCCTTAGTCCCATCTACTCAGGAGGCTGAGGCAGGAGAATCACTTGAACCCAGGAGGTGGAAGTTGCAGTGAGCCAAGATCATACCGCTGCACTCCAGCCTGGCAACAGAGTGAGATTTCGTCTCAAAAAAAAAAAAAGAACTGCCTGATACTGGGTAATCTATAAGGGGAAGAGGTTTAATTGACCCATAGTTCTGTATGGCTTGGGAGGCCTCAGGAAACTTACAATCATGGCAGAAGGTGAAGGGGAAGCAAGGCATGTCTTACATGGTGGCTGGGAAGAGAGCAAAGCACCCCCATGATCCAATCACCTTCTACCAGATCCCTCCCTTGACACATGGGGGTTACAATTTGAGATGAGATTTGGATAGGGACACAGAACCAAACCATATCAGAGATCATCTTGAAATAAGTTAAGGCCCAGCAATCCCATTTCTGTGTATATACCCAAAGGATTATACATTGTTCTGTTATAAAGACACATGCACACGTATGTTTATTGCAGCACTGTTCACAATCGCAAAGACTGGGAACCAACCCAAATGCCTGTCAGTGAGAGACTGGATAAAGAAAATGTGGCACGTATGCACCACGGAATACTATGCATCCATAAAAAAGGATGAGTTCATGTCCTTTGCAGGGACATGGATAAAACTGAAAACCATCATTCTCAGCAAACTGACAGAAGAACAGAAACCAAACACTGAATGTTCTCACTTATAAGTGGGTGTTGAACAATGAGAACACATGGACACAGGGAGAGGACATCACATACTGGGGCCTGGAGGTGGGGGGCTGGGGGAGGAATATCAGGGGGTGGGGGGATAGGGGAGGGATAGCATTAGGAGAAATACTAACGTAGATGATGGGGTAATAGATGCAGCAAACCACTTCCATGGCATGTAACAAACCTGCGTGATCTGCATATGTACCCCAATAAATTTTTAAAAAAGAAATAAGTTGAGGATGGAAAGTATAAAAGAGTATGTGGCAGTTTTAAAGAATTTGAGTCTGTTGTCCTAAATGAATATTATCCTGAGAGCTGAAGGAAGTTGCCAGCGATGCTGCTGCTGCTGAAATGTGTTTTAGAAAAGAGGAGCCCTTGAAGACTTGGGACAGTGTGCACTTTTTGAAAAGGGGAAAAAAAGGATATTTTTCCAATTATAGACCCATCAGCTTGATTTTCATCCTTACGAAGTTCTAGTATATATCACGAAGCACCTTGAAGAAGAAATAGTGAGTCCAGGACTCGAAGTGAGAATAAACATGCGTGTCAGACTAGCTTCATTTCCCTCCCCCACGGAGTTTCTGCACAGGAATCATGTTGTATACTTCGTTGTGTTTCTACTATATTTGTTAGCAACTGGTGTGTAATAAATTATTCTAAAATTTAGTGAATTAAAAATAAACACTTATGATCACTGACAGTTTCTGTGAGTCAGAAATTTTAAATTGCTTGGAAATTTCTCATGAAGTTACAGTCAAAATTGTGGCTGGGGCTGTGGTTTTCTGAAGGGTTGACTGGGGCTGGAGTATCCTCTTCCAAAGTGGCAAACTTGCTCACATGACTGGCAAGTTGGCACTGAATATTGGTGAAAAATCTCAGTTTCTCTTTATGTGGGCCTGAGGATGCGTGAGTGTTCTCACAACATGGCAGGTGCCTTCCCCCAGAGTAGGGAGAGACACAGAGACAGAGACAGAACATGGCAGAAGCCACCCTTTTTATTGCCTAGACTTAAAAGTCCTAAAACATTATTTCTGCCACATATTGTTCAGTAGAAGTGAGTCACTAAGTCCAGTCTGCTTGCAAGAGTAGGACAATAGGCTATGACACCTTTTGAAAGGAGAAATGTCAAAGAATTTATGGACACATTTTAAAACCACCACCCCACTGTCCGGTAATTTAGGAATAATAGTATATATTATGCATATTTACCCACAAACATTTATTGCACATTGACTTGTCCGGTGTGTTGTTTGGAGCACCTACTATGTGCCAGAGACTGTTCTGATCACATGGAATTGGCAGATTAGTGAAGCAATAAACAATGCCATGAAAACTACAGCTAGAGAGAGGTGCACGTGTGCATGTGTGGGTGGGTCGGGGGAGGTGAACTTAGGGTGGTCAGGAGGCTTTCTGACGAGGTAGCATTTAAAATGAGATCAGGAGGATGAGAAGGAGCAAGTCAAGGGCAGAGAAGGAAGCAGAGTGTTCCTGGCAGAGTAAATGATGCGAAGGCACCAAGGCAGAAATGAGGGAACAGAAATGCAGGTGGGGTTTGGAGAGATGTGGCCAGAGACAGGGAGAACCAGATCACTCTGGCCTCCTGGGTTGGGGTAAGCAGCTGGGCTTTCCTTCCAAGTGTGATGGGAGGGAGGAAAACAGCAGGGAGGCTTTTATCCTTGGCAGCAGTATGAATTGATTGGTGTGTTAACAAGACCACTCTGGCTGCTGGGACATGAATGATAAGGGCCAGAGGGAGGCAGGGCGTGCAGTGAACAAGGCGCAGCAGAGGTCTGGGGAACGGAGCTGGAGGAGGCAGGGCGTGCAGTGAACAAGGCGCAGGTGCCACTCGAACGACAATAGGAACTGTGGCGATGGAGAGAAAGAAGTGGTTTAGGGATGACTTTTGGAGATAGAATTAGCAAGATTTGCTAAGGGAGTCTATGTCACAGGTGTGGCAGAGAAGAGAGGTAGTAAGCACAGTTCCTCTAGCTTTGACTTAAACAATTGGGTCGGTAATGGTGGCACTTAGCAATATGGGAAAGATTTGGGAAGGAGCTGGTTTGTGGGGTGTGTGTGTACGCGTGCACATGTATGTGTGTGTGCATGTGCACATGTGTTGCACATGTGTTGGGGGCCCTGAGGAATCAAGTGATCAGTTTGATAAACCTGTTGGACACCCCAGTGGAGATGCTGAGTTGGGCAAATGTGTCTGGGGCTCTGTGGGGGAGTCAGGGCTGGAGACGTCCATTTCAGGCACTGGTATGTAATGGGCCTATATCTGCCTACTCTGAAATGCAGGCAGTGGAGTAGCAGGAAAATTAGCTTCTAGAGCATAAAAGCTAAGAGGAGAATGCATTTTACAAGAAAGGGTCAACCATGTGGCCCCAACAGAGAGGCGGAAGAAGATGAGAACAGATGTGCCCATTTGACTGGGTGACATGAAGGCCAAAATTGCTGTCATGAGAGCAGTCTCCGGGGAGCGGAGGACAGAGCATTGATTGGAGTGAGCCAGAAAAAGAACATGAGAAGAGGAAGGAGAAGCAGGGCCATAGAAACTCATTCAAGAGGCTGGGCGCGGTGGCTCATGCCTGTATTCCCAGCACTTTGGGAGGCCAAGGTGGGTGGATCACCTGAGGTCAGGAGTTTGAGAGCAGCCTGGCCAGCATGGTGAAACCCCTCTCTACTAAAAACACAAAAATTAGCCACGCGTGGTGGCAGGTGCCTGTAATCCCAGCTACTCAGGAGGCTGAGGCAGGAGACCACTCGAGCCCGGAGGCGGAGGTTGCAGTGAGTCCAGATTGCACCATCGCACTCCAGCCTGGGCAACAAGAGTGAAACTCTGTCTCAAAAAAAACAAAAAAACAACAAACGAAAAACCTCATTCAAGAAGGTTTTCTCATGGAGGGGAGCAAAGATGAGTTGAGAGCTACAGGGACATGATGAGCCAAGGGAGATAGTTTTGCTTGTTGGTTTTAAGATAGGAGATACCACAGCAGTGTGTGTGTGTGTGTGTGTGTGTGTGTGTGTGTGTGTGTGCACTGATAGCAAAGACCTGGTAGAGAGGAGAGAAATGAAGGTTTAGGAAGAGACAGGAGAGAAGTCTGAGAGGGGCCTCAGGGCACAAGGGGAAGTGGTGGCCCTGGTTCTGGGTCACATCATCTATGGCAACAAGAGCAAAGGTGGGAGAGACAGGCACCGGTTTGTATAGGATGAGCATCTTTAAAAGGAGAAGGTCAGGGAGTGAAGCAGGGTTTCACTCCCTGAAATGAATCACCTCAGGTGATTCATCTACCTCAGCCTCTCAAACTGATGAGGGTTTCCTCAGCCTCCCAAGTAGCTGGAATTACAGGCATGAGCCACCATGCCTGGCTAACTTTGTATTTTACTAGAAACGGGTTTTCATCATGTCGGCCAGGTTGGTTTTAAACTCCTGACCTCAGGTGATTCATCTACCTCAGCCTCTCAAACTGATGGGATTACAGTTTCACTCCTGTCTGGGAGTGAAGCAGGTTGAGCCGTGGGGAGAAGGTGGACAATCCCTTTGAGTAGTGGCTGCAAGCTCCCAGTGAGCTGGTTGAATTGCCAGGCTCCATTTGAGATTGGTGGCTGAGCTTAAAGTGAAATCAGTTTCTCCCCAGCTGTGTTCAGCTGCTAACATGCAGGTGAGGGATAGGTGAGTGGCTGGATTCCCAGAGTGGTGAGAAAATGGAGGCTATGTGTAAAGGAGTGAGGGTAATGAGGGATTACAGAATCTAAGTAGGCTAAGTAGAGAAGTTGCAGCAGTTTAAAAAAATGTCCAAGCTGGGTGCCTTGGCTCACCCCTGTCATCACAGCACTTTGGGAGGCTGAAGCGGGAGGATGGCTTGAGCACAGGAGTTTGAGACCAGCCTGAGCAATACAGTGAGACCCTTGTCTCCATCTTTTTAGAAAAAAAGGAAAGGAAGAAAGAGGAAGAGGAATTTTTTTTTCCTTTCCTTTATTCTTTTTCTTTTTTTTTTTTTATTCTTTTTCTTTCTTTCTCTCGTTCTTAAAAAAAAAAAAAAAAAAAGAAACTATATGGCAAAATGTTAATGCGTGCTCCCACAACAGGGTGCCCCCTACTTAGTATATCCTTTTATAAGGAAGCTGAGCTGAAGGTAACTCACAAGGAGGCCTTTGGGGCAATACTTATGAGCAGGGTCAGAATAGGAGAGATATCCAAGACGGCTGATCACTAGCAGCTCGGGATTGCAGCTCCCACTGAAAGCGCAGAGAACGAGAGGACGCCACACTTTCAGATCAATTTTTGTTGCTCACACACCAGGAGATTCCCAGCGGAGGAGCCCCACGTGTTGCCAGCGTGACTCTTGAGGCCGGTGAGGCGGTTTTGCCGCTGCCTTTGTGTGGCGGTTCTTGGTGCAGAGTCAGAAAAGCACCATCAATCTTAAAGCCGCTGTTTTGGCCAGAGCAGTGGGTTGCTCAGATTCTAGCACCGGGAATCAACAAGTTGGACGTCCATTCAGAAACCCAACTATAAAGACGGTAATTATAAAGACCACAGATGGATAAATCTATAACGAAGGGAAGAAAACAGCCTAAAAAGGCTGAGAATACCCAAACTCAGAACGTCTCTCCCTCTACAGGGGATCACAGTTCCTCATCAGAAACAGAACAAGGCCTGATGGAGAAAGACTGTGTTCCATTAGCAGAAGCTGGCTTTAAAAAGTGGATGATAAGAAACTTCTGGGAATTAAAAGAACTTGTTCTAACCCAATGCAAAGAAACCAAGAACTTTGAAAAAAGGTTTGAAGAAATGTTAACAATAACACACAATTTAGAGAGGAATATAAGTGAATTAATGGAGCTGAAAAATACAACACAAGAACTTTGCGAACTATGCACAAGTTTTAACAGCCGAATTGATCAAGCAGAAGAAATCAGAGGTCGAAGACCAACTTTATGAAATAAAACAAAAAGACTAGATTAGAGAAAAAAGGATAAAAAAAAGAACGAGCAAAGTCTCCAAGAAATATGGGACTATGTGAAAAGACCTAATTTACGTTTGATAGGTGTACCTGAATGTGACGAAGAGAATCAATCCAAGCTGGAAAATACGCTTTAGGATATTATTCAGGAAAACTTTCCCAACCTAGCAAGGCAGGACAATATTCAACTCCAGGTAATACAGAGAATACCACAAAGATATTCCTCAAGAAGACCAACCTGAACTCACATAATCACCAGATTCACCAGGGTTGAAATGAAAGAGAAAATACTGAGGGCAGCCAGAGAGAAAGATCAGGTTACCCATAAAGGGAAGCCCATCAGACTCACAGCAGATCTCTCAGCAGAAACCCTACAAGCCAGAAGAGAGTGGGGGCCAATATTCAACATCCTTAAAGAAAAAAACTTTCAACCCAGAATTTTACATCCAGCCAAACTAAGCTTCATAAGCGAAGGAAAAATAAAATCTTTTGTGAACAAGCAAGCACTCAGAGATTTCATCACCACCAGGCCTGCTTTACAAGAGCTTCTGAAAGAACCACTACAAATAGAAAGGAACAACCAGTATCAGCCTTTCTAAAAAATACCAAAAAATAAAGAACATCAACATAATTAAGAAATTGCATCAACTAATGGGCAAAACAGCCAGCTAACATTAAATGACAGTATTAAACACACATATATTGTTATTAATTCTAAATTTAAATCGACTAAATCCCGCAATCCAAAGACACAGACAGGCAAAAAAAGCCAAGACCCATTGGTATGCTACATCCAGATCCATCTCACATGCAAGGATACATAAAGACTCAAAACAAAGGGATGGTGAAAAATTTACCAACCAAATGGAGAGCTAAAATAAATAAATAGAAAGCAGGAGTTGCAATTTTTGCTGATAAAATAGATTTCAAAGCAACAAAGATCAAAAGAAGCAAAGAAGGATATTACATAAAGATAAAAGGATCAATGTAACAAGAAGAGCTAAAGATCCTAAATATATACGCACCCAATACAGAAATATCCAGATATATAAGACTTATAAAGAGACTTGGACCCCCACACAATAATAGCGGGAGACTTCAACATCAATATTAGATAGATCAATGAGACAGAATGTTAACATCGATATCCAGGACTTGAACTCAGATCTGGAACAAGTAGACTTAGTTAACATTCGTAGAACTCTCCACTTTAAATACACAAAATATACACTCTTATCAGTACTACATCACACATATTTATAGGTTTAAATGAAATATTGGTTGGCTGCTTGTTAATTATTTTCTTCCCTCATTTTTTATTTTTATTTTTTTATTTTTTTATTTTTTATGTCTCTATTATTAAACACAATTACAGGCATACCCAGTTTTAGACTGCATTCTAGCCCGGGCAATAAAGCAACACCCCTGTTCTCTCTCCCTCTTCCTCTTCCTCTTTCTTCCTTTCCTTTATTCTTTTTCTTTTTTTTTTTTATTCTTTTTCTTTATTTCTCTCATTCTTCAAAAAAAAAAAAAAAGAAAGAAAAAAAGCCCACAAGTTTTTGGCTATTCCTCTTCTGAAGAGTGAAGCCTTATTCCCCTGTCCTTGAGTGTGAACTGGATTTAGTGACTTGCTTTTAACATATAGAAAAAATGAGCTGCAACAGCAATGGATGTGAATCTGTGCCACTTCAGAGACGTGGTTAGAGAAAGCAGTGCAGCTTTCTCCTTGCTCTTGTTCTTGGATCACTCCCCTAGAAAGCTGCCAGGTCGTGAGGACGTGCAGGCAGCCCCATGGAGAGCCCATGTGGCAAGGAACTAAGAGAACTTCTGCCAACAGTGAGTAAGGAACTGAGGCCTCCTGCCAGAAGCCATGTGAGGGGGCTATCTTAAAAGTGGATCCTGCAGCCCCAGTTGAGCCTTCAGATGACAGCAGCCTCAGCTGACAGCTTGATGCAACCTTCTGGGAGGCTCTGAGCCAGAGATGCCCAGCTATGCCAACCTGGGACACCAGACTCTCAGAAAGTGTGAGGGTATAAATTCTGGCTTTTTTTTTTTTTTTTTTTTGAGTTGGAGTTTCCCTCTTGTTGCCCAGGCTGGAGTGCAATGGCATGACTTCGGCTCACTGGAACCTCTGCCTCCCAGGTTCAAGTAATTCTCCTGCCTCAGCCTCCCAAGTAGCTGGAATTACAGGCATGAGCCACCATGCCTGGCTAACTTTGTATTTTACTAGAGATGGGTTTTCATCATGTTGGTCAGGTTGGTTTTGAACTCATGACCTCAGGTGATTCATCTACCTCAGCCTCTCAAACTGATGGGATTACAGGCATGAGCCACCGCTCCCAGCCATGCTGGCTGTTTTAACCTGGTAAGTTTAAAACACTCATTACTCAGTATTGAGAACTAATGAACTAATGCAGCAGTTAGTTCTTTCATCTTCCACTATCACGTAGTTAAAAGTGAAAAGGTTCATGGATCAGAGCCTCTGGGAGACGGAGGTCCTTCAGAAAGCATCAGGAAGGAGAGGAGGTGGAAGTCAGGGAGGGAGAAGCCTGCAGTGGAGTGGTGCGGGTGCTGCAGTGAGTGTGCAGCAGGGTTCAGCAGCTCTCAGTGTGGACTCTAACCCTGCCCCATGCATAGCTGTGCAGCATGGCCCAGGCACTTGACCTTCTGGAGTTCAGGTTGCTTATCTCTACAAGAAGACAATGCTGCTGTAGGTGGCATTAACTAGCCATTGGGGGAATCTCATTTTCCCCCATTTCACCACCATGGAACAGTTTCAGTACTGGTAAGGACACACAGGAGGGTTGCATGCCAAGGAGCAGAGGCGGGTCATCAGCGGGACTGGTGGACCCGGTGTGAGCACCTACTCTTTCCTGCCCTGCTCTGTTGGTGGACTCACTCGTTTACGCAGAGAGTTTTGGCTTTTGGGCTCACTTGGCCTTTTTAAATTTTCTTTCTAAAGACAGGGTCTTGCTCTGTTGCCCAGGCTGGAGTGCAGTGACCTGATCATGGCTCATTGCAGCCTTACCTCCTGGGCTCAAATGGTCCACCGTGCCCTGCCTTAGCCTCCCCCTGCCTCTTTTTTTCTCCCCTTCACTGATGTGGCCAGTGGGTCCTCAGACAAAATCCACACATATTGTACACCAGACACACCACACCCTAGACATACCACATGTCCACCATACATGCCACACACACCCTACATAGTAGACACATCACACACACAGTTCCACACACACCACCCACAGAGTTAACATGGAAGGAAGGTGAGGACTGTTGGTGAGAATGGGGCAAGCATGTGCACCTGTCCCTTTGTAGGGAGCAGGAATCCCGACTCACACCCTTGGCCTAATTCAGCCCTCAGGCCAGAAAGCCACGGACCTGCAGCCAGGGCCGGCCGCCACCGTAGAGCAATCTAGGCGGGTCTTATCCTCCTGCTTGTGCCTCTCTGTGCCTGAGTGTGTGTGGAGGAGCAGACCAAGGAGCTGGAGGCTCAGGCTCCAGGCTGGAATGCTTGCCTACCCCATAGCTAACAGGATCTGCTCAGAGTGGTCTGAGGGTTGAATGAGATCACAGGTCTAAGCGCTGAGATGGTGCCTTTTTTCCCTCCCTCCCCAGATAACTCCTGGAGTAGGGAGATTACCCGCTTCCCATTTTCCTTTTATTCTTGCCCTGTGCAAGCAGAGGGTAGGCAGGAAGACTCTGCAGCTGGCACCTAATATCAGGAAGAGCCAACGAGGACCCACTGAGGCACTCAGCAGACTGGGGTCACACATGTCTCCTGCTCCTCACTTTACTGTCCTGTGACTCTGGTTGGGTAGGCAAAATGTAGTGGCATCTTTTGGCACAAAGGCCATGGAGCAATGTCGCATAATGACATATGCCATACCACTGGATGGTTTTACCTCCATCAGAAACACCACAGAGCGGCCGGGCACGTGGCTCATGCCTGTAATCCCAGCACTTTGGGAGGGGAGGCGGGTGGATCACCTGAAGTCAGGAGTTCAAGACCAGCCTGGCCAACACGGTGAAACCCTGTCTCTACTAAAAATACAAAAATTAGCAGGGCATGGTGTCATGCACCTGTAATCCCAGCAATTCAGGAGGCTGAGGCAGGAGAATCACTTGAACTCAGGATGCGGAGGTTGCAGTGAGCTGAACTTGTGCCACTGCATTTCAGCTTGGGCGACAAAGTGAGACTCTGTCTCAAAAAACAAAGCAAAAAAACAGCAACCAAAAAGAAACACCCCAGAGCTACTGGGGAAACAGAGGCTACCCAAAAGCCCAGGAAAATTTCAGTGTAGATGGCAGAGCTTTGCAGGCCTATAAAGGCAGTAAAAATGGAGACTGTTCTTGTAGATGCTTTTATTAAAAGGGAATAGCTACTAGAGAAGGCAAACTCCTGTAGATGAGGGGTGGAGGGATTTTCACAAAGCTGGTCCCTTCCTCCAGGTGCATGGAGGAAGCCTCTCTATGACCATCTGCTGGTCCATCTGCACAGCTAAAGCTCAGCCTCCATTTACAGACAAGACAATGCATACAGAATGGAAGATTATTTGGACAATCCTAACTGAAACACAGCCTATTCCCACCCTTAGAAAGCAACTGTGCTATCCTCAGGAGTCACTACTACACTCTCTGAGCCAGCGCCAGGCCAGGCCTCCTGCACTCATGATCTCAAATCCCCTCAAAGCACTGCAAGGTCAGGAGTCAGCTGCCCTCTTGACTGAGGATCAAAAAGTGAATGCTTGTCTTGGGGCCCTTGGTGGGTCCAAGACTTGAGCCCAAATCTGAGCCCGAGTTGAGATACGGCTAGCTGCTGTCTGACACCTGCTGTCTACTTTCACTCTCTCGCCTCCCTCTGTTCTGTACCAGCCTTTTTCACAGAGCCTAAAAGTCAGATGTGTGTTTGTCTTCACTCTGTATGTCACACATCAGCGTATCTCTCACAGTGACGCTAGCCACATTATAGGCAAACTTCTAAATCTCAGTAGATTGCCAAAATTAAAATTTATTCCTCACCTACAAAATGCCCAGACAGGTATCTTTGATTAGCTGGTCTCTCTTCTCCGTGCAGTGTTTTGGGAACCCAGATCCTTCCTTCCTGTGTGTGGCCTGCCAACTCCAACACCCAGTTTCAGGGCAAAGGGGGTGTTCATGATGAGCCATCCATGGGAGAGTTTATGGACCACATTTGAGAACTTGGTCACACCTAACGGGAAACGGAGGCTAACTGTATGCCGGAAGGAGATGAAAACAGGTTTGGAGCGTGGGAAGCCTGGCCTGCTACGCCAGCCTGGGCCCCGGCAGTAACGTTTTGAGCTCTGCTATATGGATGTTTGTCTCCTCTCTATCCCAGGGTGTTGGCTAGTGCTGGGTGGGTTTCAGGCCCTCCAGCTCAACAAGTTACTGTCCGGGTCCCTAGGACACTGTTGCCCTGACATACCCACATGAATGCTCCTGAGGCTGTGAGCTCCTGGGAGATGGGCTGTGTGTCCTCTTCACTGTTGCACCCCAAGGTCTAGTTCAGGGACTGGGTGCTCAGTAAATGTGTTAAATGAAGAACTGAAGTCAGAACGTTATCTGACAAACCATTCAGGTGAGAACTTGACAATGCACTCCCCAATCACAGGGAGAGCTGAGCCCTCTGGAGGCTGCGTCTGTAGAGGATTCATGGTGCCTGTCACTCATGCTAGGGGGAGAAAGGCAGAAACAGATCTGGGACCAACTCACCGTATGGGTCAGACTGTGTTGCCTCCACTCATTTGATCCTGATTTGGAGTTCACAAGTCAGATTTCGTTACAATAGTGAAAGTTCTCTTTCCAAGCCCTGTGAGGAAATTGGAAAACGCTGTTGGTTTTGAGAACTTCAGGAGGGGTGCCGTGAGGTTTTAAGGAAGGGTTCTGGAATTCCATGGAGTTTGTTCTGCTAGAGTAGGAGACAGCAAACTACAGACTAACAAATAAGTCTAGCTTGCCACCTGTTTCTGTAGAGCATCCCAGCCTGGAGTGGTTTCTACATTTAAAAAACATTGTGGTGAAGTATAGATAACATAAAATGCACTACCGTAACCATTTGAAGTGTACAGTTCAGTAGTGTTAAGTATATGCACATTGTTGTAAGACTAACCTCCAGAACTTTTTTATTTTGCAAAACTTAAACTCTATGCCCATGAAACAACTCCCTATTCGCCCCTCCTCCAAGCCCTGGCAACCACCATTCTCCCTGTGTCTATGAATGTGACTACTCCAAGTACCTCATATAAGTAGAATCATGCAGTATTTGTCTTGTTTTGTGACTAACTTACTTCACTTAGCGTAATATCCTCAAGGTTCATTCACGTGGTATAGCAAATGTCAGATTTTAGTTCCTTGTGAAGGCTGAATAACACTGTACGTACACAGCACATTTTATTGGTCCATTCAGCCATTGATGGACATCTGAGTCTCTTCCACCTTTTGGCTATTGTGAATAGTGCAACGTGAGTCAACAAAGATGGGCCAACAGACATATCTGAGGGCTTGTTTGCAATTCCTCGGGGGTATATATTCAGAAGTAGAATTTCTGGATCTATGGTAATTCTATTTTGAGTTTTTTGAGGAGCTGCCAAATTGTTTTCCATAGCGGCCACACCGTTCACACCCCCACCAACTGCATAAGGATTCCAATTTCTCCATATTCTTGTTCATAAGCGTTGTGTTTCAACAATCGCCATTCCAACAGGTGTGAGCTGACCTCTCACTGTGGCTTCCGTTTTCATGTCTTTCATGATGAGGGGGCTTGAGCATCTTTTCACGTGCTTGTTGTTATTTATATATCATCTTTGGAGAAGCGTCACTTCAAGTCCTTTATCCATTTTTAAATTGGGGTATTTCTTTTCTGTCGTTGTTCTTGAGGTTTTCACATTCTAAATGTTTTTAAAAAACAACAAAAGAAGAATGTTTTGTGACTTGGGAAAGCTATAGGCAATTCAAATTTAAATGTCCGTAAATAAGGTTTTATTGGGACACAGCCATACTCATTTATTTCTATTTTGTCTGCGGCTGCCTTCATGCTGCAAGGTAGAGTAGTTGCAACGGGGGCCATATGTTTTGCAAAGTCTAATATTGCATTACTTCATCTTTTATAGAAAAAGTTTACTGTTCCTATGCTAGAATCTAAGAGGTCTAGAAAAAGCCTGCAAGGACCAAAAGGCCTCCTGGAGACAGTAGGGGGCAGCAGAGAGCTAATCTAGTGAAGATTCCATGTGGGTCCTGCAGCCCAGAATCTCAAGACGTCTGGGCTCCAGATCCTGCTAAGGGCATCAGGGCTCCTTGGCATGGAAGGGTTGGTGGAAACCCCTTGTGAGGCTGAGCTGGGAGAGAGTAAAATCCTGCCAGGCCTCCCTGCCTACCTCTCTGCCTTCCAGTCTCTTCCCCCTGTGGATGCCAGACTGGTCTTCCTAACACACGAATCTGATTCTGTCACTTCCCTACTTAACACTCCCCACTGGCTGTCTCTGCTGTTCTTGGAGATCAAGCCCAAGCTCCTTCAGTCTGGTTTCCAAGGTCCTGTATCTCTCTGCTTTTATTTCTTGGCTCCATCCAACTGGGATGGCTCAGAACCTCCTGCTCCAGCAGTGTAAACCATGCTCACAGGCCTCCCATGGCGTTCTCAGATCTACAGGCCTCTGATGGCATGCTCTCTCTCTTACCTCTCTCCCTTCCACCTCTTACCCAGATAACTTCCCCTATTCTTCAAGGCTCAGCCCAAGCTCCACCTCTTCCAGGAAGCATTCCTTCACCTCTCACTTGACCCCAAACACAGCTAGGTACCCCTCTTCTGGCTCCTTTAATTCTCAGTGTTTACCCCCTCCTAGTACCACAAACGTTGGCATGGTTCCTGAGGACAGGACCAGGGTCTAGTGATCTACTTATGAATGAATGAGTGAATGAATGAATGAAGAAACAAACATAAAATCCCCTCAAGAATGGAGTGAGAGGCAGGCATGGTGGCTCATGCCTACAATCCCAACACTGTGAGAGGCCATGGTGGAAGGATTGCTTGAGGCCAAGAGTTTGAATCCAATCTGGATAACATAGGAAGACCCCATCTTTACAAAACAAACAAACAAAAATTAGCCAGCTATGGTGTTGTGTGCCTGTAGTCTCAGCTACTCAGGATGCTGAGATGGTAAGATGGCTTGAGCCTGGGAGGTTAAGGTTACAGTGAGCCATGGTCATGTTGCTGAACTCTACCTACCCTGGGTGACAGAGTAAGATCTTGTCTAAAAAAACAAGAAAAAGAAAGAAAGAATGAAAAGAAAAGAGTGATGTCCCTTCAGATCAAAAGAGGCTTTAGTAATGTCCTGGGGACATTTTCCAGATGAGATTGAGAAGAGGAAAGAATGGATGCTATACAGTTTTATCTGCGTCAACGTCTGGCCCCTACAGGTTTGCAGAGCTGAACTGGTTAAGAAGTGTTTCTTCTCCGGCTGGAAAACTTTATGCTGCAATGCTGACAACTCAAGGCCCTTTTTGCGTGTTGGGCATGTGAGATGAGCTGGTTTTCATGGGGACTCCAGTGTCCACACTCTATACAGCACTCTGGAGCTAAACAAGGTGGCGATGTTTGTGGCAGTCCATGAACACCCACGACCCTGCTTGAGAAGCAGAATGAGCTGGTGGGTCCTTCTCTCCATCTTATCTTCCTCTGTGGCTGCAGTCCACCTGTCCGGAGTGGACCAGAACCTGAATGGGCATTGGACGACCTGGGTCTGAGGCTGAGTCCTGCTGGGTAGTAGCTGTGTGACTTTGGAGCATCACTGGCCCTCTCTGAGACTTTGCTGCTTCCTTGGTGAAGTGAGAGTGAAGACTTCATCTCTGTTACCTCCTGGGTTTGCTGGAAGACCATGTGTAGATTGATCTATGAGTTCTTTCTGCCATGCCAATGGTTCCTTCTACAGTCATGCAGGTGGCCATTGGGCAGGTCACCTGGGACACAGCCACCACATAAGTAAAGTCTCTTTATCTGCCACCCAGTGCCAGTTTAAGGAGGAAAACCTTTAAAATCCCAGTTGGCCTCTCAGTTCTGAGTCTTCCCGAGTGCCGCCCACACAATGCAGGTCAGAGCCGGCAAACTCATTTGAGAATTTGCAGGAGGAATTACTCACTGTACAAACAGACTTCTCTTGTCAGATGCAATTTGTAAATATCATTTACATGAGGAAGTCAATTAAAACTTTCCCTGTTGATTCAGCCCTCCCCTTGCCCCTTGGCAGGATGTCACTGTTTATAAAAGGCATGTGACTTTAAGGACTAATTACTTTGAGAATTCTCCTTGCCTCTATTAATAGGATATGATCAGAGTTTGGTAGAAATCTTATAGTTTCTTTTATCTTTTTCGTTTTTTTCTTTCTTTTATTTATTTATTTTTTGAGATAGAGTCTCACTCTGTTACCAAGACTGGAGTACAGTGGTGCAATCTAGGCCCACTGCAACCTCTGCCTCCCCGAATCAAGCAAGTCTCATGTCTCTGCCTCCTGAGTAGCTAAGAACACAGGTATACACCATGACACCCAGTTAATTTTTGTATTTTTAGTAGAGATGGGGTTTCGCCATGTTGACCAGGCTGGTCTTGAACTCCTGACCTCAAGTGATCCACCCACCTCGGCCTCCCAAAGTGCTGGGATTACAAGTGTGAGCTACTGTGCCTGACCTGAAATCTTATAGTTTCAAGTTCTTTCTGTTGGGCTATTTTACCTTAGAAATAAATAAAATGAAATTATTTCTTGCTTCATTCACTTATTTATTCATGGATGAAATTTACTCATCTCCTTCAAGCTTGTGCTTAAACCTCCCCTTGTCGGTGAGGTTTCCCTGGCCGCCTGTGCACTGCTGCAGCCCGGTCTTCCCCCAGCACTCCTCATCCCCCCGTCCTCCTCCCACTTTTTGCATAGCCCTTAACGTCTTCTAACAAACAAAATGATGCAATTTGTTATGTTTATTGTTTATTTTCTGTCTTCCCAGCTTGAAGTTAAGCCCTGTGAGGACTACTTCATTCACATGTGTATCCAGATGCCCGGGATAGTGCCTGGCAAACAGGTATTCACTGAATATTTTTTGAAAATTTTTGAAAGAATTAATGAATGACTACGTGAATGAATGACAAGCTGCAGCCTTATTGCAAAAGACCTGAGCATTCAAACTAAGACAGGGAATGCAGTGATACTGGCCAATGGAAGGAATAAGATAGAAGGCCAGGCGTGGTGTCTCATAATTTTTGGGAGGCTGAGGTGGGTGAATTACCTGAGGTCAGGGGTTGGAGACCAGCCTGGTCAACATGGCAAAACCACATCTCTACTAAAAAATACAAAAACTAGTCGGTTGTGGTGTGTGTGCCTATAATTCTGGCCACTTAAGAGATTGAGACAGGAGTATCACTTGAACCTGGGAGGCAGAAGTTGCAGTGAGCCAAGAGCACACCATTGCACTCCAGCCTAGGCAAAAGAGTGAGACTCTGTCTCATAAAAAAAAAAAAAAGGAAGAAAGTAAAGGGTGTTTATTGAATATTCCCCTTGCTATAAGGGATCTGTGTCACACAATCTTCACAATGGCCCTACAAATTAAGTAATTATTCTATTTTTACATGAGAAAATGGCTGCACAGAGAGGCTAGGCCATTTGCTTCATTCAGGTCACAGAGCTGGGAAGAGGTGAGTCCACGTTGTAAATCCAGTGCTAACTCCGAAGCTCCTTGCACTGCAGCAGGCATGAAAGAAAGAACAAATGTCCTGGAGCTGAAAGGAAGACTTCCTGTAGGAGGTGATATTGGCACCACTTTGAAGATAGGGTTTGTGTTGGAATTGTTGTTTGTGATGAAGAGAAGGGTGACCTGTCAGCCCAGGGAGGAGGTCCATTCAAGGAAAGAGCCATGGCCAGGGCCTAGGCCACATGGAAAGCACCCTATTGGTCAAGAAGTTTAGAAGGGCAAGAATGGGGTCAGCACCATTTGAACTCAGGTTCAAAGCTAACACTTTCATTTCCAGTTTGTCGAGCTAACGCATATGCTACTGAAAGATGTTCCATGCTCTGAAAACTCCTTAAAATGACAGGTATCAGCATGTCTGTGTTTCACATCCCTTCAAATGAGGCAAATCCAAGATGTGCTGAAACAAAATAGAACTAACTTTGACGCTTATGGGCTAAAGACGTCATAAAAAGCCCATTCGGCTAAAAGTCCAGCTGTTGCCAAAACATTAAAAAAAAAAAAAGACCCTTAATTCTTAAGTGCTTACTACAGCGTAGACATTTTGCATCTATTCTGTGTATTTAAGTTCCCTGAGGCCGGCAGGACAATGGCCACATAAGAAATGAGAAAATGAGGTCTCCAAGAGATTATGTTTTATTTCCCGAGTCACAAGGCTAATGAGCATACAGGTAAAATTCCCAAGAATATAGTCACTTGCCCTGAAGCCTCTTTTGCCCTTGAAAAAGTGCATACCTCAGCTGTGGAAACACTACTTTAGTGACCACCAACAGAGTGTCTCCTGTGCAGAACAATTCATTTCACATCGCTATGCCTCACCATTTTAGGGAAATGTCGACATGGTCTTCAGGGGCTCAATTTGATCTGTTTAGCTAGAAAGCTCCCGTGGAGTTAGCAGATGCGGGAAGCTGGGGATCTGTGCTCTTGTCAGCCTTCTCATTTGATGGTGACAGTGTAATCACTGCTGCACAGACAAAGCCAATTCACTGAGACCATGGCATTGCAGTGAAGAAAGAGTTTAGTTGTTGTGAGGCCAGCCCATGTGGGAGAAGGGAAGCCGTTACTAAAATCAGTCTCCCTGAAGTCCCAGCGGTTAGGGCTTTTCAAGGATAGTGTGGTGGGTTGGAGACTAGGAAATGGGTGCTGCTTACTGGTTGGTAACACATCATATGGGTGTAGAAAATGGTCCTTGGGTGTAGAAAATGGTCCTTGGGCACTGAGTCTGCCTCTGGGTGGGGTCATAAGACCAGGTGAGTCATGATCACAAGTCCAGCTGGAGTCATCTGGGCTTCAGAAATGCAAAAGTCTGACAAGACATCTCAGAAAGCCAATCTTAGGTTTCCCAGTAGTGATGTTATCCACAGGAGTCATCGGGAAAGCTACAAATCTTGTGACCGCTGGAACCGTGACTGGATATTTAACTACACCTATATCTTAGCAGAATTTAGGCCACTCTCAGAATCTTAACCTTGCAGCCTTTCAATAGTTTCACAAATCAGTTTAGTTTGGGGAAGGGCTTTTATCCATCCTTGCTTACATCTTTAAACTATAAACTAAATTCCTCCCAAAGTTAGTTTGCCCTTTGGCCAGGAATGCCCAAGGACAGCTTGGAGGTCAGAAGTAAGGTGGAGTCAATGATGTCAGATTTCTCTTCCTGTCATAATTTTGCAAAGGTGGTTTCAACAGCTTGGGCATCTCTTACAACACCAGAAACATCTACCCACGTCGTGCTCTACAGTCAGAGAGCCTTCCCATTATTCATCCATCCAGCTCAGAGCAAGGTTACAAAGAAGGTACACAGTTCCTACCCTCAATGAATTCCCAGCACAGAAGGAAAAACAGACATGTAAGAAGGTACTTTTAGTACAGCTCCATCCAAGCATCTGAAGACATTCCAAGGTGAGAAAGAAAAACTTCAGAAAATCAGAAGCTTTGAAAGTACTTTCCAATATCTCTGGTTCTGACCTGCTTTTCCAAATGGCTCAACAAGGTAGCGGGATGGTTTGAATTTCTTCTCCAATTCCCATTTAGAGAATAGTATTATGTTCCTGAATCATCTTATCTCTGCCCGCTATATGGAAGCTCCCCATTACAGACATAGGATCTCCCTAAGACGTGTACAAATGGCGTGGGAGTCTTGCAAGCACAGACCCTTCCACAGTGATGCAAGTTGTTAGGGCTTGAGAGGCTTATTAAGTAACAGCTTTCTTTCCTAGCTTGAGTTCAGCAGATGGAGACCAAATATGACCTCTAAGCATTAGGTTAGATGATGTGTTGCTTAGGTTTTTTTGCTGCATAACACATAACCCCCCTAATCTTAGTGGCTTATGATACACGCAAAAATATTTCTCTTACTCATTGGTCTGTGTTCTCTAGGGCAGCTCAGTTCCAGGCTGCAGGCAGGGTTCAGCTCTGCCCTGTATGTCTCTGATTCTGGGACCAGGGATTACCTGTGCATGCCATTCCCATTGACTGTGGCAGAAGTGCTTGAAGGGTAAGCAGAAATGTGTGATGCCTCCTAAAGTCTCAGTCTGGAACTGATACTTTTTCACATTTCATAGGCTGAGGCCTATCATTTAGCTACACTGATTATCTGAGGGGCAGCGTCACCCACAGCGAACCAGTAAGGAAGTCACACACTCCAAGTGTGGATCATGGAAGCAAAGGAGGCATCGAGCCTTTCGTCAGAAAGTCCCGCCCACTGCTCGTGGTACAACTAGGCTACTGCTGGCTTCCCCACATGAGGGTCTGCCCCTGTACACTTAACACCCCAGGAAGGGCAGCCCCAAATGCACACTTCCGGTAGAAATCTGCGTCTCTAAGAAGGAAAGAAGGGGCTGAACTGGGAATACCCACTTTCTCTTCCCCTCATTAAAATTCAGAGTGAACAAAGGGTTGGTAGGAGGCCCAGAGTGTGACCCTAATTGATAGTCCTAGAAACGGAAACATGGACAGCAGAGAGAAGTTTCTTCCCAGACACCACGAGGGGCATTTGGTCTTCCACGGCCTACCGGGCTAGGCATACACTCTCCTTGTATGGACAGTACCCCAGGAGCTGCTGTTTGTTCTGAAGGAAACAAAGGTTGTGTTTATTTATTTGCTCAACGCCCATCTTTTGAATCCCTATTAGGTGTCAGAACTGCCAGAACCCTTTAAGATCCTCACAGGACGTCAGGTCTCCTGCCTTAGGACCTCCCAGCACTCACCATATCAAACCCGTTGAAAGACACCACCATCACACATTAGACATTCTCTTCTGGAAATCTGAAAGCCTTTAAGTTGGTTTTACCTTTATTTATTTGAATTTTAATTTTTTTCAATTGACAAATGGAGGCTAAGGTAACTCCATCTTAGATGCTAGTCTGCCATGTTGACTTCTGATTGACCCCAGGTCTGGGAATGCCTGTGATTCCTACTTTATCTCCTGTCCCTGTGAAAGAGCATCTGCTTACCATAAATCCTGCCCTTAGGTCAAGATGGCCTTGATATTATCACACACATTCAAGGCTATGATGTACACAGCATTTTTGTCCTTTCCTTGAAGGTTGACTTTAATTGTCCTGCACATTCCTTATAGAGCATGTGTATCTTTCCCCTGTGGTATATAAGCCCTGTGTCTTCAGGGATAACACCGTGAAGATCTATCTGTCTTGCGGCCATCCAAGACCACATGTCTGTCTGTAAGTTCCCCAGTAAATCACCCTCTAAAGGCAAACTGGATATATCTGCCTTCTTCTTTGGTTTCTCAGCTCCTTTCACATTTGGGATCACTTTCTATATATGGCCCTTTCACAAAACAACAAATAAAAATCATATCTATTTATCGTATACAACATGATGCTTTGAAATACGAATGCACTGTGGAATGGCTAAACCAAGCTGATTAGTATATGCATTACTTCACATACTTATCATTTTTTTTTGTGGTGAGAACATTTAAAATCTACTCTTTCAGCAATTTTCAAGTACACAATACATTGTTATTAACTATAATCACCATACCGCACAATAGCTCTCTTGAACTTATTCTCCTGTCTAATCTGTGTCCTTTGACCAACATCTCCCCATTCCGCCTTCATTGTACTTTTAAAATGATTTGCATTTAAGTAATTCATTGTGATTGTCTATGACTTCTCATCAGTCATTAGGCATATGAGGGATTCTTGCAAAGAGAGGAAACCTACCCTACAATTTGTTTTCAATTGTAATGACATTCTTACAAATACTAAAGTGAATAATTAATGAAATTGATCTGATGTTATGGTTAATGGTCAAACATTAATTTTAAATTTGCTCTTTTTCCTATAGTTGGACCTATCATTTTGTTCAGGTCTCAAATATTTTTGTTTCACACTTGCAAATTTAGCTGGCCTTGGTACAGCACTAATTTATTCCTAGAGAGTAAAACAAGGCTGAGTACTGAGCAAGCAGTGGAAACAAGGCTAGGAAAAGGCAGCAGTCTTGTCTTCTGGAAACTCCCAGGTTAGAAGGCTAAACAGAGTTGTAAAAATATAAATGACAATGCAGGTGAGAAATGGGATCATAGAAATGTGTCCAGAGTCTCGTGGGCACAGGAAAAGGAAAGGGCAGCCTTGGTGAAGGCTTTGTGGAGGCCAAGGTGCTTGACTATGACCTGTAGGGTGAGTGGATGGTCTCGGGGTGGTGAGGGGGTGAGCAGGGGTTGTGGCAGGATGGATGGGAGATGGGGAAGGGATTCCATTTCTGGTAAAGGATGTAAGGAGACGTGAAAGAGCATGAAGGAACATGGTTGAGTAACTTGGAGTATTTCACTATAGCTGAAGCCTAGAACGTGAGCAGGAATGTGGCAAGACTGTGGCAGAGGTGGTAGCCTGAGGCGCCATCCTTGTATCTGGGAACCCGGGCAGGCCTCAGTGGTCTCCTAATTTGACTTCATGCAAGAAAGCATAACTTCAGAGGTCCTGGAAGTTTTCTTCTATTAAAGCGTGGAGTATTGTTTCTGTATGATTTGTGCTGGTTTCTTTGTCAAACCTTTTACTAATAAGCTACTATTTTGCCACTTCATTTCTTTTATGTTTTACACAAAAGGCCTATCAGGGGATTTGTTTTTAATCCTTTCTCTAATCTCTAGGCAAACCCACTTAGGGCCTGTGTGCTTGATCAGACAGCCTAATCATTGAGAGATCTTTTCTCTCTGTCCTCTGTAGCTATTAATTTCTTAACATTTTTATTCCATTGTTTTTTCCTTTTTAACTGGAAGTTTGACCTAGAAATTTTCATTCGCTTCCTAGGGCTGCTGTAACAAATTACTACAGACTAGGTGGCTTCAAACAGCGGAAATTTAGTTCAGGTGGTCAGAAGCCTGAACTCAAGGTGCTGGCAGGGCCGTGGGCTCCCTGAAGGCTCTGGGGAGCATCATTTTTGCCTCTTCCAGTTCCTAGTGGCTGTTGAAAGTCCTTGGTGTTCCTTGTTTCACAGCTGCCTGCATCACTCCAATCTCTGCCTCCATTGTCACGTGGCTTCCTCCTCTCTGTGCGTGTCTCTGTATCCTCTCTTTCTAAAAGGACACCAGTCTTTAGACTTAGGACTCACCTCTTCAGTGTGGGGAGGGGTCCAAAAGTGTGTTTGTAACAACTCCACGAGGAATTCTGAAACACGGCCAGGTTTGCGAACCACTTTACCTTAATCACTTGTTTCAGGTTTGCTTCCCACAGGGCTGTGAGCTCCAGAATGATAGCAAATATTTACATAGCACTTTCCTTGGTGCCAGGCACTGTCTAAGCACTTCATGTACATTGACTTCTCACATCAACCCTATGAGGGTACTATGCGTACCTTTGATATCCCCATTTTACTGATGGGCAAATTAAGGCACAGAGTAGTCACCGCTGGCAAGTAGAGCTGGGATCTGAATGCGTAGTCTTTCGTCTGAAATAATACACAGCCTCTCTTTCCATGACAGCAGAAACTGTTTGATTTGCTCCTCATGGAAGTCTCTAAGTGGCGCGACAGGGCTTCAATACATTATTGTTATATAAATGAAGCCCACCTCCCTCTCCCAGAAGAGGCCTGGTTGACCCTTGTCAATCTTGTAGGGATAAGGGTATGGTGAGAACATCTTTACTTTAAAATGCTGCTGACCGTGCCCTGGTGTGGTGGTGCGCTTGCCACTGAACTCCAGCCTGGGTGACAGAGTGAGACTCTGTCTCTACAAAAAGAAAAGAAAACGCTGCTGAATGGATCCAAGGGTGGGGGGATTTCAAAGGGAAGGCTTGAATAGGGTAGGTGGAGATGTTCCAATAGGTGGCATCCCAGGAGGACACAGGAGGCTACCGAGAGCCACATATTCACAGAACTCGGGAAGCAGGAGCAGGGACAGTGGGTTGACAGAGATGGCATGTGGCAGGCTGGCCAAAGTCTGGAGACTGCAACAGCCTAAGGCTGGGATCTTTGTGCTTCCCTGGGCAACGTGTGTGGCCAGCTGCCTAACCTGGATGGCTGGGACTGACTTTGGGCAAGTGTCTGAAAATTTGCAGGTTGCAATTTTCTCACCTGAAAAATGGGGCAAATAGTATCTGTTGGTTCCTATCTTGTGTCATCAAGCACTTTGCTTTATGAACAATGCTGAGAAATGTTTCTTTTCACAGCAGTTAGCATGGACGTGTTTTGTAGGGATGACCTGCCTCCGTGGAGGGGACAGATAAGCCAACTGTGGCACAAAAAGGAACCGGGTCCCCAAGGCCTCACTGGAGCCAGGGAGGAGGAGAAGGATTTCTCCGATGCTCAGGAAGTGAGTGGGTCCAAGCGGGAGAGCAGAAAGCGGGAAGAGCCAGCGAGAAGCACGCAGCTGGGGTTCTGTCGCGCGACCCTCCACGACACCCACTCCCCATCAGCAGCATTGCACTTCGGTAACTTCTGGAAATGCTTGAAACAGTGGAGTTTTGTGGAAATTGGACCTGGGGCTGGGTTCTGAGGGAGGAAGCTGGAAGTCAGTAGGTGGGGAGAGCATGAGGAGGGAGAAGTCTGGGCACCAATCAGGTGGACTCCCAAATGGTGGGGAGGGGCTGGAATTGGGCTGTGGGCTAGATTTAACAGGATTTTGAGGGGCAGGAGGTCCTCCGTGGATGGCAGAGTTATGCTCAAGTGCCATATGAAGTGTTCCTATGTGTAAACTGAAATTCTGTAATTACTGCAAGGGTAGTCAAGTCCCTCACACTCCAAGGCAGTGGTTCTTAAACTTGGCTGCCATTGGAATCCCCTGGCCCCGGGGAGTGTTTAAGAATTCCAGTGCCCGGGCTGCATGCCATACCAGTTTAATCAGAATCACGTGAGACAGAGCCCAGGCATAGGTGTTTTTAAAATTCCCCAAGTGACTCCAAAACACAGGCAAACTTGAGGACCAGTGGTCAAAGGTAGGAATTGACAACCTTTTTCTGAACAGGGCCAGGTAGTGGCTGTTTCAGGCTTCGGAGGCCAGCCAATCTGGCACAACTACTCGACTTTGTTGTTGTGGCATGAAATCAGACATAGACAATATGTAAATGAATGAGTGTGACTGTGTTCCAATAACACTTTATTTACAAACACAGGCAGACAGCCAAATTTGGCATGTAGCCATAGTTTTCCAGACCCTGCTCTAATGCATGTGGTAGAAAATAAGACATTTAAGAATTCATGGGACTAGAGACCTTCCCCATAGGCAGATGGCATAATGTAGAACTGGGCACTGAAGACCTGACTTGGAGTCCCAGCTCAGCCACAAATGAATTGTGTGACTTTGGCAAGGTCCTTAACTTCCCTGTGCTTCTATTTCCTTATCAATTAAATGGACATAACAGAATTATCTACTCTACAGGATTAAATGAGAGGTAATGAATATAAGAAGCTGTCTGGGTGAGGTGACTCATGCCTGTAATCCCATCACTTTGAGAGGCAGAGGCAGGTGGATCTCCTGAGGTCAGGAGTTTGAGACCAACATGGCTAACAAGGTGAAAACCCTTCTCTCCTAAAAATACAAAAATTAGCTGGGCATGGTGGTGGAAGCCTGTAATCCTAGCTACACAGGAGGTTGAGGCAGGAGAATCGCTTGAACCCTGGAAGCAGTGGTTGTAGTGAGTGAATCAAGATCATGAAATTGCACACGAGCCTGGGCGACAAGAGCAAAACTCATTCTCAAAAAAAAGAAAGAGGAAGAAGAAGCTGGGCAGTGCCAGCTGAGCACATAGTACAATTCTTAGTAGTATCAGTTATTTTTCCTTTTTTTCTTTTTCTTTTCTTTTTTTTTTTTTTGGTGATTCTTACCATTTTTCTAAACAAAAAGCTGAGTCATGTAGCTTTTACCAGGACCCTCAGATAGATACTCTTTGAATAGATGCTGATTGGGTTTTAAGTGCTAGCAGCTAAAGCAACAAGGGAAATGCATTTCAGGGAGATAACTTTTGTTTTCTGACAATTAAAGTTAATTAAATTACCAAGGAGTAATTGGCATGTTAATCTAGGTTTCACTTTCTCTGTTTTCTTTTTTTTTTTAAACAGAGTCTCACTCTGTCACTAGGCTGGAGTGCAGTGGCAGGATCTCAGCTCACTGCAACCTCCACTTCCCGGGTTGAAGCGATTCTCTTGCCTCAGGCTCCTGAGTAGCTGGGACTTCAGGCGTGTGCCACCATGCCCAGCTAGTTTTTGTAGCTTTAGTAGAGATGGGGTTTCACCATGTTGGCCATGATGATCTCTATCTGCCTGCCCTGGCCTCCTAAAGTGCTGGGATTACAAGCATGAGCCACCATGCCCAGCCTCACTTTCTCTCTTATAACCACAAAGAGTGGAACTTTGGTAAGAAAAACTCCTAAACAAAACCAAACCTCCAGCAAGTTGGAGGACTGTGGTACCTGCTCCCGAGGCCCCGCCAGGGAGGCAGGCCCCTGGGTGGGGCAGATGCAGTCCTGGGACTTGTTCTAGTGTGCCTTTTAGTTACCTGTCAAAATGATCTCCAGGGGGCCCTTGCTTGATTTTCATTATTTTTTTTTTCTGTCATTGTCGTGTAAACACTGACCATTTGTTTTCTTAAAAGATCCTCACTGCAGACACCAAGCCCTGGGCTGCAAAACCCTCAGTTATGTAAGTATGGGGTTTAGGTATTGCTAGGATCTGTGACTTTGAAAAGTATCTTGGTACAAAAGGTGACCTTTTATTTTTTCTCTACCTGAAGTGATGAGTTCATTTGCTTGTCTCCTCCCACCTGAGCATGGATCAATCTAAGCAGCCTCACCGGTGGAGCATCAGCAATATCTCACCGTCCAGGTGGTTCCAAAAAATACATCGTCACCATGGAGCTATTTTTATCATTGCCCAATATTTCTATTTCCTATGTGGTTTGCAAGGATGGGCATCACTTCTCAGTGACGCACAGGCCTCTCTGAGTTCCAGGGAGGCTGACCTGTTCATGTAGCTTACCCCATCCTTCCTGCCTGTCCTACCCTTGAACTTTCTTTCATGCAGCCTAAGCCTCATCTATTCTTGAAGAATTCACGCATCTCCCCAACAGAAAGTGAATGTCTGGTTTTCCCGGGCCTCCCTCACCTTTTGTCTAAATTTCTTGGCAGGCAGGAATGCTCTCCCTACTGCGGTGCTGAAACTTCTTCAAGGGCAGAAGGAGTAGGCCATTTTCCTCTTGCAGAAGACGTTGTCAGAGCAGAAAAAGCAGATGGTGCAGGGAGGAGGGTGTGTCCTTTGCAGCCAGAGTTTGAATGTGAGCTAGGTGACTTAATGAGCAAGGTTGGACAAATGATTGGACCTGTCTGAGCAAAATTTCCTGCTCTGTAAACTGAGTATCATAATTCCAGTGTCAGAGACTGTGGGCTGGAAGTGGTGAGATGCTCCATATTAGGCGACTAGCACAGCAGCTGCAAGAATGGGTACACCAAGATGTGCTGATTCCTCAATTTTCTACCTGTTTGGCAGGCTACAGGCATTCATGGAAATGGTTGTGGATGGAAGAGAGAAGTGTCGTAGTCCATGAGGGCTGCTCTCACAACTTATTATTCATGGTTCTAGAGGCTGGAAAGCCCAAGATGAAGTCACCAGCAGATTCAGTGTCTCATGAGGGCCCGACTTCTGTTTTATAGATAGCTATCCTTTTCCTGTGTCCTCACATGGCAGAAAGGAAAAGGGGTCTCTCTCTGGCCTTTTTATAAAAGCACTAATCTCATTGATGCGGGCTAACCTTCATGACCTTCTAAAGATCTCATCTCCTAATACCATCATGGTGGGGGTTAGGATTTCAACATACAAATATGGAGTAGACACAAACATTCAGACCATAGCAAGAGGGAAAGGAGAGGGAAGTCAGGGGAGTGGGAAGGAAGAAAGGGAGGAAAGGAAAGGAAGAAAGGGAGGGAAGGGAAGGGAGGGAGAAAGGAAAGAAGGGAGGGAGGGAGGAAGGGAGGAAGGAAGGAAGGAGGGAAGGAAAAGCAGGGAAGGAAGGAACTGGAGAAAGAATGGGAAGGCAGGGGGAGAACTCTAAGCAGAAAGGCAGGTGATGAAATGCGGGGCCATGTGCAACCAGGAAGTTCTGGGGTGGGACCATGGAGACCTGTGCCTTCACTATGCTGAAACTTAGGCCAGGCTTGTCCTACTAGGCTTAGCAGGGCTCATCTTGCCTCAGTGTGGCTGGAAGCTTAGGCAAGGCTGTTGGTGCATTGAGGACATGATATAGCCTGGACGGAGCAGGCAGGACCGATAAGCGGCTGGGAGGCTGGGTTCTGAGATGAGAGATGAGAGGCTGGGTTCTGAGATGAGATGGGAGGCTGCGTTCTGAGATGAGATGGGAGGCTGGGTTCTGAGATGAGATGGGAGGCTGGGTTCTAAGTTGTTCTAGGCTACTTTTGGTTATACAGGAAGTTCTAGAGATAGGCCAGTGGCTGTTCTCCTGCTGGTGGTTTTGAGGGTAGAGGCCCTGTGGGCCAGAGGCAATAAGATATGCTAGCATCACCCCAGACCAAAACCTACTGAGTCTTAAAGAGCCCAGCCTGTTATACCAGGACTGGCTCCCCAGAGACAGGGCTGTGTTCTTTAGGGGCTAAGACTTCAGTTGCCTCATGCATGCGTTTAGCATTTATTGAGTGTCTACTGTTTGCCATGCTAGGTGCTGAGACACAACCTTGTCTCATACTTGAAGGAGCTTGCAGGCTACTGGGGGTCATGGGCTTCAATAAGTGAACAGTTTGTTCCATTTTGGAGCAATAAGTACTGTTCTGGAGCTGAGTGAGGTGTAGATGGGCAGGATACGTGTGTCAGGACACAGAGAGGGCCCTCAACCTAGCCTTGGAGGCCAAGCAAGGCTCCTGAGTATTTTGCTTGGTCAATGGGTGGGAAGGTTGGTCCATTTGGAAATGTAGTATTTGGGTGCACAAGAGAGAGCATGGTGCCTACAGCTGGGATATACTCTGGTTATGATCCCACAGGAGGCTGTGGGTGAAGGGTGCATGGATACCAGGCTAAGGCCTTGGCCTTCTATCTTCAAGGCACAGAGGAGCCAGTGTTAGGTGAATTTTCACCAGGAGAATGCTTTAGTCTGGTTTACCATGTAGAAGCATCATGGGGGGAAACTGAGAATGCTCAAGAGTGTTCCTGTGCTTGGGAACCAGAAGGGGGTAATGGGGGCCTGCATGAAGATTCTAAGAGCAGAGAGGAAAGGAGTGGCAAGGAGAAGGTGGACAAGAATGCTGGGGAGGCAGAGCCGGGCTGGCCTTGGTGACACAGTGGATGAGAGTGTAAGGAAGGGAGGGACGACCCTTGAGAATACAGAGACTGCAGATTGGATAGGAAGGGGTAGCTCTAGAAAGAGAGGCCAGGAAGGAGGAAGTTAGGAGTATTGGGCTGAGACATGCTACTCTGGATCCGGAAGGTGGGTGGTGTGGATGGAGGCAAAGGGCCTGTATTGGTGTGTTTTCAGGCTGCTGATTACAAGACTGGGTAATTTATAAAGAAAAAGAGGTTTAAGGACTCATAGTTCCACGTAGCTGGGGAGGCCTCAGAATCATGGTGGAAGGCAAAGAGCACATCGTACGTGGCAGCAGTCAGGAGAGAAATGAGAGCCAAGTGAAAGGAGAAATCCCCTATAAAACTGTCAGATCTCATGAGACTTTTTCACTACCATGAGAATAGTATGGGGGAAACCGCCCCCATGATTCAGTTATCCCCCACTGGGTTCCTTCCACAACATGTGAGAATTATGGGAGCTACAATGCAAGATGACATTTGGGTGGGGACACAGCCAAACCATATCAGGGCCATTTTTTCTAAAATATTTGGGAGAAATCTCCCACTTTACGAACTAGAACCCATTTCCTGCAATGGTAGTTGATACAAATTATATGCACATGATTTCCCAGGGCCCTTTGGATTCAGGCTGTGTGCACATGACCTGGTCTTCTGCTCCTTGAGGCAGAAGTTTGTGAGGAAGCAGAGATATCCTGGCAGGGCTGGTGGCAAGGCAGCAGCTCCCCAGCAGTGGCAGGGTCTGGAGTCCAGCACTGGTAGTGTGTCTGCGCCTGGCAGCTCAGCAGCCATGTCTCCACCCTGTGGGGTCTTCAGGGGAACTTGGGGTGTCAGTCCTGGATAGATAGCTTCAAAGCCTGGTTTTCTAGCCCTCCCCAAGAGTGTTACCTCCCTGATGTCTTTTTTATATTTTTAAAAAATTTTGGCAAATTATACACAGCATAAAAAGTAACACCAGACCTAATCAAACTCCACAGCTTCTGCACAGCAAAAGAAACAGTCATTAGAGCTAATCGGCAACCAAAAGAATGGGAAAAAATTTTTGCAGTCTACCCATCTGACAAAGGGCTGATATCCAGAATTTACAAAGAACTAAAACAGATTTACAAGAAAAAAACAAACAAGCCCATTCAAAAGTGGGCAAAGGATATGAACAGACACTTTTCAAAAGAAGACATACACGAGGCCAACAAACATATGAAAAAATGCTCATCATCACTGGTCATCAGAGAAATGCAAATCAAAACTACACTGAGATACCATCTCACGCCAGTTAGAATGGCGATCATTAAAAAATCTGGAGACAACAGATGCTGGAGAGGATGTGGAGAAATAGGAACACTTTTGCACTGTTGGTGGGAGTGTAAATTAGTTCAACCATTGTGGAAGACAGTGTGGCGATTCCTCAAGGACCTAGAAATAGAAATTGCATTTGACCCAGCAATCCCATTACTGGGTATATATCCAAAGGATATATATATATACTATATATATATATATATATACTATAAGGACACATGCACATGAATGTTCATTGCAGCACTGTTTACAATAGCAAAGTCCTGGAACCAACCCAAATGCCCATCGACGATAGACTGGGTAAGGAAAATGTGGCACATATACACCATGGAATATTATGCAGCCATCAAAAATGATGAGTTTGTGTCCTTTGTAGGGACATGGATGAATCTGGAAACCATCATTCTCAGCAAACTGACAGAAGAGCAGAAAATCAAACACCGCATGTTCTCACTCATAGGCGGGTGTTGAACAATGAGAACACATAGACACAGGGAGGGGAGCACTACACACTGGGGTCAGTTGGGGGGAAATAGGGGAGGGATGGTGGGGGGTGGGGAGCTGGGGAGAGATAGCATGGGGAGTGATGCCAGATGTAGGTGATGGGGAGGAAGGCAGCAAATCACACTGCCACGGGTGTACCTAGGCAACAATCTTGCATGTTCTTCACATGTACCGCAAAACCTAAAATGCAATAAAATAAATAAATGGAAAAAAAAAAGTAACACCATTACCATTTTTAAATGTATTGTCCAGTGGCATGAAGTACATTTCCACTGTCATGCAGCCATCCTTGCTATCCATCTCCAGAACAGTTTCATCCTCCCAAACCTAAACTCTGTACCCATTAAACACGGACGGCTCATTTCCTCTCTCCCAGCCTCTGGCAGCCACCATTCTACTTTCTCTCTCTGAATTTGACTGAATTTCACCTTATAAGTGAAATCACACAGTGTGTGTTTTTTGTGACTGACTTATTTCACTTAGCAGAATGTCTTCAGGTTTCATCCATGTTGTGGCATTTGCCAGTATTTCATTCCTTTTTTTCTGAGACTGAGTCTTGCTCTGTCGCCCAGGCTGGAGTGCCGTGGCACAATCTCAGCTCACTGCATCTTCCACCTCCCAGGCTCAAGCTATTCTCCTGCCCTAGCCTCCAGAGTAGATGGGACTACAGGTGTGTGCCACCATGCCTGGCTAATTTTTTGTATTTTTAGTAGAGACAGGGTTTCACTGTGCTAGCCAGGATGGTCTCGATCTCCTGACCTCATGATCTGCCCATCTCAGCCTCCCAAAGTGCTGGGATTACAGGCGTGAGCCACTGCACTGGGCCTAATTTCGTTCCTTTTTAAGGCTGAATAATTTCCCTTGTATGCAGAGACCACATTTTGTTTATCCACTCATTTGCCGATGGACATTTGGATGCTCCTTGTTTTGGCTGTTGTGAATAGCGCTGCTGTGCCTGTGGGTGTGCAAATATCTGTTTTAGTTCCTGCTTTCAATTCTTTTGGGCATATACCCCAAAGTGGAGCTGCTGTATCACATGGTAAATATACTTTCAATTTTTGAGGAGCATCAATTGGGAGCTACAATTGAAATAAGAAAGTGAGAAATGAGGGCCAAGTGAAAAAAACTTTTCCACAGCAGCTGCACCATTTTGCAGAAATGAGATTCTTCCTGGGACTCTAAGGAGGTCTGAACCTGGCTGGGGGCAGGGGCAGAGCCAGGTCCTGGAAATTATTCAAGAAACCAGATTATTCAAGGAACTCAGATGAAGGGTCATCTGAGTCCTCCTCTTTTAGGGATTGACATCCAGGGTAGAGAACACACTCATGGCTCAGGGTCATTTCTTGCCTGTTGGACTATTCTGGGATCCATGTAGTCATTTGGACAGAGACTCCACCTCTTCCTCCCCAAAACCCTCTTCCAAGATTAGTCATCACCTCCCTGTCATTAACTCCCATGGGGACACATTAATGGCCTTTCCTCATAAGCAATGCACCATAAGCAATTGTTCCTCCTTCCCTGGAGGAACAATTAGAAAATTATTTGGTTACTTCCCTGCTCGCCCCTCTCTCATTTAAAGAAAACCTTTTCCTCGGAGGCTGTGAGCACTGACTTGGGAATGAGGATGTCCTGGTTCAATCCTGGCTTTGTTTAAGTCTCAGCGTGACCTGGGTGAGACCCCACCCTCTCTGAGCCTCGGTTTTCCCATTCGTGAAACAGAAAGCTGCTGTAGAGCAGGGATACCCTACCACCTCCCCACCAAGATGCTCTTTGTTTTTTGTCCTTGGAAGGCTATATTCTGAAAGATGTTATCTGTCAGATAGACCTTATTTAATAACATTAGGTTCTCCATGTTTTATTAAAGACATCCATAACTTCCAACTAGAGCTTCTGATCACAGTATAAGCAAATTGAGTTGATGTCATTTCATGTAAGAGCTGGTGCGACCTCATCTTAGTTGGGAATGTGATGTTCCCTTTGCAATTTAAAAATATTGAAAATAGTTCTCAGATCCCCATTACTATTCCTGGGGAACCCAGCCTCAGTACCACTAGTAATATGGCAAGACTGCAGTACTTGAATCTTAGAACCAGCTCTGTAATTCTATGAAATGGAAAGAGTGTAGACTTTGGGGACAGAAGCCTGAGTTTATAATTTAATTTGAAACCTACTGATTAACCTGGTGTGACCTTGGCAGTGTGGAAAAAAGTCCACAAATTCTTTGAAACTCCTCCCTTCAGATGAGTTTGAGCATGTTCAGGGTGTACAGCCATAAACGCTCAGTTCCCTTCCCCTTATGTGTGGACTGTTCATACTTGGTGACTCTGCAACTAGAGACTTTCAACACTAGAGCACGAAAGGCATTGCAGCTTTTTCCTTGTTCTCTCTCTGAGAGCACTTGCTCTGGAGGAAGATGGTTGCTATGTTGTCAGGACACTAAAGCAGACTGTAGGAGTCACCTTCATGGTGAGGAGCTGAGGTCTTTTCCCAGCAGCCATGTGAGTGAACCACCTTGGATGCTTGTATTAGTTTTCTACTGCTGCTGTAACAAATGACCACAAACCTAGCAGCTTAAAACGTCACACATCTATGTTAAAGTCTATAGGTTAGAAGTCCAACAGGGGGCCTCCCCCGGCTAAAACAAAGTGTCAGCAGAGCTGTTTCTTTATGGAGTCTCTAGGGGAGAATGTGCTTCCTTGTCTTTTCCAACTTTAGCGGTAGCCTTCGTTCCTTGGCTTGTTGCCCCTTCCTCTGCTTCCAAATAAACAACACTGCATCTTTCTGACCCTGCTTCTGTTGCCAATCTCCTTCTCTGACAACTTCTTCTGCATCCCTTTTCAATTTTTAGGGACCCTGTGATTACATCGGATAATCTAGGATAATGTCCCTAGGTACTAGCTGGCAGCCTTCATTCTATCTACAACATTTATTCCTTTTTAGCATACAGTATTCACAGGTTTCAGGGATTAGGGTATGGACATCTTTGGGGGGCATTATTCTGCCTGATACAGAAGCAGATCCTCCAGCCCCAGTTAAGCCTTTGGATGACTGGGACCCTTGCCAATGTCCTGATTGAAACCCTCATGAGGTTTCAATCAGCTGCACTGGTTCTAGCTTGCGTCACATGCTCTCGCCCCAAGAAAGGGATGTGCACCCTTTCTTGGGGTGAGAGCATATGACGCAAGCTAGAACCAGTGCAGCTGGGCTGAGGAGAGAGGGTGGAAGGGGAGGGAAGACAGTCATGCTTGGGATCGACTGTTTAGGGCTTTTTGTGCATTCACTCTTTCATTGTAATATTTATTGAGCATTTACTGTGTGTCATGTGCAAGCTAGGCAGAACTACCCAGTTATGTTTCTCCCTGGTTTCTGACCCACAGGCACTGTGAGGTAATGCGTGTTTGTTGTTTTAAGCCACCAAGTTTGGGGGTAATTTGTTATGCTGCAAAAGATACCAAATACAGGCAGGTTAATTAACCTTTTTCAGCCTCTTTCATTTATAAAAAGGGGATAGTTCCTACCTTGCAGAACTGTTGTAATGGTTAAGTAGGTCAGTGTTTGGAAAATATCTGGCATAGAGCAGATGTTCCATAAATGCTAAATTTCTTTTTTCTTAGCCTCCCGTTTTGTTTTCTAAAGGGTATCCCAGCAGTGCAAGAAAATAAAGGCAGTCCCCAGCAGTGGCAGAAACTCCAACTTCAGCAGTGGGTTTGTCATGCAAATTTAGCGTCAAGACAAATACCCAAGCCCAACCACCAACCAGACCGCCTCCCTTATACCTCTTGTACACAGAAATTCAGATTGGTGTTGCCCTTGAGGCACTGCTGGAACTCTTATAAGCCATGGAAAACCACTGATAGACAGATAGACTCCACTTAGAATACTCACCTTCCAAACAGTGTGGTGAGCGTGTCACACACACCATTGTGTGTAGCTCTCACAGGTGTGGAGGTGATGTGTGGGTCTGAGCAGGTGAAGGCGGGGTGGGGAGCCGATGCTTTGGCTGTTCGTTATCTAGGCGTTCTCATCCATCGTGCACCAGGCACAGCTTCCCAGCGTGATTACTATGATCTTTTGGTTTCCTTTAAGGCTTGACAACTTAAGATATTAATACATTACCAGGAGTGGAAATGTTTGGAATATTAAATGTCATTTAAACCTTTTTTCTTTACAAATTACCCAGTCTCAGGTATGTCTTTATAGCAATGTATGAACGGACTAACACACAGGCATTACTACATTGGAAGCTTAGCATAGCTAAGAGGTAGCAGAGGTAGTTTCTGCAATGAGGGAACAATGGAACTTCTGGAGGATTAAGTCAATTCTCCCAAAGGCAACCAACTGGGAAAGAAGGACCAGGATTAAAACGCAGGCTTGCGGCCGGACGCGGTGGCTCAAGCCTGTAATCCCAGCACTTTGGGAGGCCGAGGCGGGTGGATCACGAGGTCAAGAGATCGAGACCATCCTGGTCAACATGGTGAAACCCTGTCTCTACTAAAAATACAAAAAATTAGCTGGGCATGGTGGCGTGTGCCTGTAATCCCAGCTACTCAGGAGGCTGAGGCAGGAGAATTGCCTGAACCCAGGAGGCGGAGGTTGCGGTGAGCCGAGATCGCGCCATTGCACTCCAGCCTGGGTAACAAGAGCGAAACTCCGTCTCAAAAAAAAAAAAACAAAAAAAACAAAAACAACAACAAAAAAAAACGCAGGCTTGCTGGACTCCAGAGGTCCCACTCTTAACTCCCCGCTCGACTGCCTCTGGGAGAACACATATATAAGCCATCAATATATCATTGTGTGAGTCTGACCCCTTCTCTGTCTCTCCATGTTCCTACTGAGCCAAGCCTTTGTCATCCTGGCTGAATTACTGCAAGACCCCCCTCACTGACTCTGCAGCCACCTTGTCTCCGGTCATCTATTCTTCACATAGACAGTCATCCTTTACAATTCAAGTCAGATCACATTCCCGCACTGCTCAGAAGCTTCCAATCACTTCCAGCTATGCTCAGAGGAAAAACCAAAGAGCCTCCTGTGAGGCTCAGGGTCTTGCACAACTTGCTCTGCCCACCCCCCTCCCTTCCTGTCACCTTCCTCTGGCTCATGCTGGCCTCCTGCTGTTCCTTGACCAAGTTAAATAGCTCCTGCCTCAGGGCTTTTGCACATGCAGTTTCCTTTGCCTGAAATGCCTCCTCCCCAGATATCTGGCTGGCTACCTCCTTCTGTTCCTTTGGGTCTTTGCTCAAATGAACCCATCCTAGTGAGGCTTCCCTGATCTCTGATCTAAAATTGCAGCCACACCCCTCTCATTTTTTGCTTGTTTCCATAGCACCTGTTGCCATCTGACACATGGTATGTTTACCTCTGTACGTGGGGCTTATCCATCTTCCAGGATGTCAGCTCCATAGGGCACAAGTTCTTGTCTATTTCCTTCACTGTTGTAACTCCAGCACCTAGAACAGGACTTAATTCGTAGTGAGGACTCAACAAAATCTGTTAATGAATGAATGCAGGCGTAGAAAGAGAAAGAGTTTCCTTGTTAAGAGTCTATTTCTTTCATCATATTGGCCAATGAGCACAAAAGTTGTTTTGAAACAGACCACATCTAAAGACCCCTCAGTTGCTAGGCAAGAGAGTCAGTCTGGGTGCAGGAGTCCCCTTCACGCCCTTTTGTGGAATCTCTGTTCTTTTCTGGAATTAGCCACTCCTGATTGAGGCAGAGGCTTCTCCCTGAATCCCTGGATGTGTATTTCATCTTTGTCTTCATCCAAGGCCAGGGGTGTGCCCTGACTTCTGGGTGCTTTGACCAGTAGATAAGGTTTATCCTGCAGCTATCGATATTCAGGGGAGGTGCTGGGGGGAGGCTGGACACTCAGACAGTATTGGAAGATTCCAGCCTGGGAGCAGGTGAGAGTGGGGCTGGGTGGGACAGGGCAGCTTCACTAAGCAGAGTGGAAAGAGTAGGCTGTCAGGAGCAGATGCTGGATGTCAGGAGCAGAGGTCCTAGGAGGAAGCGGCCCAGGACACAGGAGTACGGCTCCCTACATCTTAATTTATCACCAAACCGGGTTCTTGATGTATGTGTGTATGTGTGGTATGTGTGAAGTGTGTGTCCATTTGGGGGGGTGGTGTTATTCCTGACCTCATCGTTTGGGCTTTTTCTCAGGAACTTGTGAACTTGTGTAGCAGGTAAAAGAGCTTTGCAATTGTTCAAATGCCGACTCCATGTGAATCTAGGAGATGGTACACCCCCCTCTGACACTCAATTCCTTCATCTACAAAATGGTGATAATATTCCTACTTCATGAAATTAACATATGAAGTTCAAATAAAATAACCATTAAAAATTGGGCCTTGGCTGAATCATTCTCAGTAAGCAGTTCATTTTATTCCTGATAATCAATCACTCTCACAATTTTGCCACTGGGTGGGTGGATTTTTTGGCCATTGCTGTTGGTGATTCTGAGTCTCCCAACAGAGTTTGACAAAATCTTCCTCCCCCTGTCAGCCTCAGCCTGGGTCTTTCCAGAACTGTCAGGGAAGCAGCTCCCCTTGCTCAGCTCCCTGGGCCCAGCAGGGCATCATTGTCATATAAATGAGAGAAGCACCCAGGTCACTGCCTGCTAAAGATAGAGGGAAGAGGAGCAGGGACCTGTCACCACACCACCCACTCAGGCTCAGCCTCATCCCTGCAGGAGCCTGAGCAGGGGATCCACTCTCTCCTCTTCCTTACACCATCAAAACATGCTCTGGGTGGAGCTGCATAAAATCTCCACATGCTCATGCCTTCGTTTCTTTTTCCAATTCAAAGACATTCGGGGCGTGTCTACTGCACGTCCAGTCCTGGACCAGATGGAAGCCTCATATTTGTTCACCAGTATTACTGACTGAGCTCTGTTTTGTGTTCAGCCCCTCTTGAAGATGTGCCTAATTTAATCAATGCTGGATTTAAAGCCTAGAGCAACCTATGGAGGCAATCATACTATTATCCCAGTTTTACAGACATACCCAATGAAATCAACAATAATTCCATAGCATCTCCTAATATCCAGTTCACATCCAAGTTTCTCCGAAAGAAGGGCCAAGAAGATTTGACTCAGCCTTCCTCTCCTTTTCATCCAGGGTCATCCTGTAGCATATCTTTTGCAGCATTGCCCCTGGACCTTGCCCTTCATTAAGTTAGCATGCTCAAGTCTTTAGTCATTGGTATTGTCTACAGTTTAGTGGGGGTGGGGAAAACAGGTGGGTAAACAATCAGTGGTAGCTACAGTGATGGAGATTAACCCACGGTGCTTTAGGAGCATGAAGAAGAAGCTAATCAGCCTAGGGTAGGCAAAGAAGGTTCCCTGGAGAAGGGATATTTGATCTGCACCCTGCAGAAGAGAAGTAATGTTGCAGGAGGGAGAAGGCAGGGAGAGCATTCAGGCAAGAGGGAACAGTAGAGCAAAGGCAAGGACATGGGACACATCATGGGGACATGTGGAAAAACTCAAGCAGTTAGGTGTTGCTGGAATGTGAAGTGCAAAGCAGGAAGCAATGAGCAGTGGGGCCTGTAGAAGTCTGCAGGAGTCGGGTCATAAAGGGCCCTAAAGGTTTGGTTAGGAGGTTGGGTTTATCCTCCAAATGATGGGGAGCTATTGAAGGGTGTGGGTCATGATTTGTGTCTGGTATCACTCTGATGGCAACAATCGGGAGCCATAATCATATATCATTCGTTCATTCATTTATTCACTCACGTACTGCGTGCCTTCTATGTGCCAGACACTGTTTAGATGCTGGGAAAACAGCAGTGACTGAAGCAGCCTAATGGAGGAAGACACATAGAACAAATGAATGTAAAGTATGCCAGAGGGTGAGATGTGCTATAGGAAAATAAGCAGGGACAAGAAAGGGTCCCGTGGTGGTGTTCTGTGTATGTGAGGGGTGTTGGTGGGTGTCTATTTTAAATAAGGGGCTGGGCATGGTGGCTCATGCCTGTAATCCCAACACTTTGAGAGGCCAAGGCGGGTGGATCACTTGAGGTCAAGAGTTCAAGACCAGCCTGGCCAACATGATGAAATCCTGTCTCTACTAAAAATATGAAAATTAGCTGGGCATGATGGCTGGTGCCTGCAATCCCAGCTACTCAGGAGACTGAAGCAGGAGAATTGCTTAAACTGGGAGGCAGAGGTTGCAGTGAGCCGAGATTGCGCCACTGCACTCCAGCCTGGGTAACAGAGCAAAACTCTGTCTTGTATGTATACTAACTTACTTGTGAAAAAAATCTCAACAGACAACTTCTGATGCACAATACCATCTGAGTGTAACATCACAAAACACATCACTAAAGTGTACTAAAATAAGGTTATTTACTTAAAAATGATACATTGGACATAATCTGTATATAAAAAAAACTCTGTCTCAATAATAATAATAATAAATTTAAGAATAAATAAATAAATAAGGGCCATTAGGGAAAGCTTTTTAGGGGAGTGGTACTTGAGTGAGGGCGGTAAGGGCAAGAGCCATGCAATCATCTAGGAGCTCCAGGCCAAGGGGGAAGCAAGTGCAAAGACCCTAAGGTATAAACATGTCTGAGGCATTGATTGCCAGGAGGCCACAGTGGACAGCGCAGAGGGAGCAGAAGGAGGAGTAGCAGGGATTGAATGAGAGGGTGGGGGATGGGCAGCAGATCAACTGGGGCTCTGTTGGCTATTGTCTTAACTTTGGCCTTTAGTGTAAGTTAGATGGGAAGCCGTTGGGGATTTTTGAGCAGGGCACGACATAATAGGATGTGACTTCAAGTCAAATGGTGCTGACAGGTTGAGTAGGATGGAAGGTGAAAACTGTTGGATTTGGCATGGTGATGGTCATGGGTCACGGAAGCAGTTTGGGAGGAGCAGTGAGGTAATGAAGGGCTTTGCAGGGGCACAAATAGACCATTGTTCCAGCATTGAGTGCTGTCTTGTCACTCAAATCTTAGTGGCACAGAGCAACAGCAATCATTCTATTTTCTGTCATGGTTTCTGAGAATAAGGGCTTGGCTGGGCAGTTCTGACTTGGGACTTGCCAGGCCAGTGTCATGCAGGCCCTCAGTGGCTGGAGCCGGAGCTGCTGCATGCTGGTCAGGCAGATCTCTCTCACTTTTCATGCAGTCTCGGGGTGTCTCCATGAGGTTGCTGGATGTGGGCTCATCTGGGCTTCCTTGCAGCATGGTGGCCTCAGGGTATTGAAACTGTTTAAGAAGGAGAATTTCTGTGAGCAAGGCAGAGCTGTGTGTGTGGCCTTTTACCCTATCTTGTTGGTCAAAATACTCTCAAAAGCCCATCCCATTTCAAGTGGGAGACATGGACCCCACCTCTCCTGGGAGCGGCATCAACAGATTGGCAGACATAATTAAAAACCTCCCCCAGAACTCTATTAAGGAGTTTTGCAATAAAAAGGACAAAGAAATGGGGCCATACGGGTGTTGAACAATGAGAACACATGGACACAGGGAGGGGAGCACTACACACTGGGGTCAGTTGGGGGGAAATAGGGGAGGGACGGTGGGGGGTGGGAAGCTGGGGAGAGATAGCAAGGGGAGAAATGCCAGATGTAGGTGATGGGGAGGAAGACAGCGAATCACACTGCCACGTGTGTTCCTATGCAACAATTTTGCATGTTCTTCACATGTACCCCAAAACCTAAAATGCAATAAAATAAATAAATGGGAAAAAAAAAAAAAAAGAAATGGGGCCATAGTGGGAGAGAAGTGTAGGGTGTGAGCGGTTCATTTCAAAATGGGAGGAAGTCACTCCATGTTTATCTTGGATGTACATATGTATGTATCTTGTATCATGGATCACGGCTATAAGCATGACTACCATGTAAATCATGGGTAGAAAGAGCCCTGGCCCACAGTCAGAAATCTAAGTCTTCTTACTTACAAATGGAGACCACAAGGGGATGGGTGGGGGGAAGCTGTAAGGGTTCCTAGAGGACACTTAGTTTCACATCTTTCTTACAGATGGATAAACTGAGGCCTGAGTAGGTCACGACTTGCCCCAAGTCATGAAGCGAGTGAGAAGCAGAGCCAGGATGAGCTCCCAGGCCCTGAAACTTCTGGGCCAGTGGCCTGCACGCAGAGCTTCCCACCCTCCCTACCTCACTGGGTTTCCGCAAGCCCTCCCCAACCCCAGCCTTCTGCAGGGCCTGGGAAATGAACCAGGTGAGCTGCTCGTCTAAGTCCTTATTATTAGAAAGCCCATCCTCACAGGTTGCTCCTTCACTTGGAAGGAGAATGTGGCCAATATGTCTTGTGTCTTGTTTGGCATGAAAAGTGGGACCTTGGGAGCAGCAGAGAGGCCGGTGTTGCAAAATTCTAATCTCCTAATGGCACTGGGAATGTAGAAACCTCAGGCGAGCATTGTGGATTTTGAATTTGAGGAGAGAGAAGAGCCAGAATAAGATTTCTAGGGCATTTGAAAGGCAAGTGCAGTGCCAAGCAAACTTCCAGAGTGCGCCAACTGTGAAAGGAGGGAGGAGCAGAAATGAAGGAGTTAGCGCTGAGCCTAGAACAGACACTAATCGTTCTGGGGCATGGCCGTGGTGGCGAGAAAGGGAAATGGGGGCGGGGGGGCCTCAACACAAGCCTAGCCACACTTGCTGTCAGATCTCACTCTCACCCCATGCAGCCCATACAGCTGGGCTTTTGTTGTTGCCGTTTTACAGATGATGAAACTGAGGCTCCATGTCTGGGGGAACGTGGGTCACTACGGATGTCCAGGTAATTGGGTCTTATTGTAGAAGTATCACCCAGGGGCTTGTGAGAAATGCAGAATCTCAGGTCTCCTTCTCCCTGCAGAATCAGATCTGCGTGTTAACAAGATCCCCCAAGGTGACCACACTAAAGGACTTCCCCAGGGTCACCTCACTATGTACGGCAGCACCATAATGTGTCTGTCTGAGTCTAATGCAAGACTTCTTTCTGTTTACGTGGTTTTTGCCCTGAAAAAGCCATCAGAGGGAACTTTTTTTTTTTATGGAGCCTCACTGTCACCCAGGCTGGAGTGCAGTGGCACGATATCAGCTCACTGCAACCACTGCCTCCCAGGTTCAAGCAATTCTCCTGCCTCAGCCTCCTGAGTGGCTGGGATTACAGGTGCGCACCACCACGCCTGGCTAATTTTTGTATGTTTAGCAGAGACGGGGTTTCACCATGTTGGTCAGGCTGGTCTCAAACTCCTGATATGGTGATCCACCTGCCTCGGCCTCCCAAAGTGCTGGGATTACAGGCACGAGCCACTGTGCCTGGCTGGAACTTTTTAAAAATGCAAACCAATATAATGCAAATGACTTGCTTATAATTCTTCTGTAGATTCCCATGCCTAAGCACCCCATCATGGCATTCAAGGTCACAGAATGGGTAGGTGGCTTATCCAAGGTCATTTTGCTGACCTGTCCTTCCAGGGGTAAGAGGCTCATTGGGAATAGGGATGCCAGACTTGCTGGCTTAAAAGCAAATGTGGGAGAGCTGGGGACAGGAGGAGGGCTGTGACTCAAACAGTTCTTCCTCCCGGACAATCTAGTAACTCTGAGGAGCTGAACTGAGGGTCAAAAGTAAAGGAAGAGTCAGCGTGGGGTGTTGGCCTCAAGAGCTGAGAGTTGGGGTGCAGTAAGGCACAGAAGACAACTGAAGCCTTGGAAACATGTTGTCTGGGCTTGTGCAGGGCTCACAGCCCTGGGAGCATTTCTGAAGCCTTTCGAAACCCCAATATTCAGGCCACCTTAAGCTGCTGTACTGTCAGCCAGGACCAAGGAAAGGAGGGACGGGGTGGGGGGTGGAAGGGGGAGCCTGGGGGCAGCTGCCCATTCCTGCAGGTGATTATCTCTGTGATACCCTAACCACAGTCTTGCAAGGCAGGATCATATCCCCATCTGATGAGGCTACTGTCCATGCCTGCCTTGAGCCACCTTGTCTGCAATGGTGGTGGCAGTTTCTGAGACCTTTTTCTATAGCTATATCCATTTCTTGAGATTTTGAAATGTTTTTATAAACCATTCTCTGGGAAATTTTTATGTGTGTGTGTAGCTGGGAGGATTCTTAGAGAAGAAAAGTGCTGATTTAAGAGATATTGCATTATTTTTGAAATACAAAATTTATCTTGTGGGCGTAAGAGATGCCTTTGCAGGTGAATGAAATTGCTGGTACTAATCAGCAGGTAAATAGACGCCTGGGGCTGGCTCCCTGGGGTTTTGAGAAACTCCAGAACAGTTTTGACTTCTTTCTTTCCCTAGGGTCACACCAGCATGTAGCATGATACCTTGCACACAGTAGGTGCCCAGTGATTTTTGGATCACTGAATGCAATGACCAATGGATAGACACATTGTTCTTCTCCTGACCAGACAAGACCCACTTACCTGGACTTCCACAGGCCACTGGCGATGCTCACCCTTCTCTGAGTGGCCTCTGGCTGCCAGGGAAAGCCTTGTGACCACTTTCTCCCCACTGAGTCAAGGGAGAATGAGGCGGAACAGGAATATTTGCTTGTTTCCCTATGGCTTCTGAGTCTTTATTTTATTTTATTTTTTAATGAAAATATCCACTTGAATTTAGGTAAGGAAAACCTTGCTCTTAGTTTTTGCATTTGGAACTAGAAAAAAAAAAAGTATTTCAATGAACACTAGCAGGACAGTCTAGGCAATGATGATAAAGACCTAATTCCAGCCGGGTGTGGTGGCTTACGCCTGTAATCCCAGCACTTTGGGAGGCCAAGGTGGGCGGATCACCTGAGATCAGGAGTTCAAGATCAACCTGACCAATATGATGAAACCCCATCTCTACTAAAAATACACAAATTAACTAGGTGTGATGGCATGTGCCTGTAATCTCAGCTACTTGGGAGGCTGAGACAGGAGAATCACTTGAACCTGAGAGGCAGAGGTTGCAGCGAGCCAAAATCACACCATTGCACTACAGCCTGGGCAACAAAAGTGAAACTCTGTCAAAAAAAAAAAAAAAAAAAAAAAAAAGCCCGAATTCTCCTGCTCTAATGGAGCTGGTGACAGCACAAATGGGAGAGGGAAAATGTAACAAGGACACTGAAGGACAGAGAGTTGTACAAGCCACAAGGAAGGTGGAAGTGGGAATGCATTTTTCTGTGCCATTGGGTGGTTCTTTAGAGAAGAAAAAACGTAGTCTAAGAGAAATGTTGTATTATTTATGGGAATCAAGTTTGTATTGCAGGTATAAGAAATGTCTTCGTGGGCTGACAGCATTTATTGAACATGAACTTTTATTTTTGGAGCTCGTTCAATGTACCATGCACTGTCACCCTCACAGTTCCTCACAGTGACCCCATAGAGTTAAGAGTCAACTGCATGTTTGCAGAACTGAGGCTTGGAGAGGTTGAGGCTTGTCCTAGGTTTCCAGGTAGCAAGCAACAGAGCAAGAATTTGAACTCCGGTTACGGTGCTTCAGTTTATGCATCAACTTGACTGTGCTAAGTGATGCCCAGATAGCTGGTAAAGCACTATTTCTGGGTGTTTTATAAGAGTGTTTCTGGAAGAGATTAGCATTTGCATGGGCAGACTGAGTAAAGAAGACCTGTTCTCACCAAGTAAGTGGGCATCATCTATGCCATGAGGTCCCAGATCGAACAAAAACGCAGAGGAAAGGTGAATTCTCTCTCTTTTCTCTGCCTGGGACATCCATCTTCTCCTGCCCTTGGACATTAGAGAGCTCAGTTCTTGGGTATTTGAACCCAGTAACTTGTAGCAGCTGCCCCCCAACCCCATCCCAATTGTCCGGCCTTTAGGCTCGGACAGAATGATACCACTAGCATTTCTGGTTCTCCAGCTTGTAGAAAGCCGATCATGGGACTTCTCAGCCCTACGGTCTGAAAAGCCAGTCCCCATAATAAATCTCCTCATGTGTATCCCAATTGTTCTGTTTCTCTGGAGTGCCCTAACTTATACCCAGGTTGAACAACCAGTCCTGGGTTCTTTTTCCAGCTTGCCACATGGCTCCTCAGAACAAGACAAGGCCTTCACTGTGGTTTGATTCAGAATACTCTTGAAACTTATATGAAAGAGTTAGTGGTATGTGTGAAGAATGGCCAGGGAAGGCCGGGTGCAGTGGCTCAAGCCTATAATCCCAGCACTTTGGGAGGCCGAGGCGGGTGGATCACAAGGTCAAGAGATCGAGACCATCCTGATCAACAAAGTGAAACCCCGTCTCTACTAAAAATACAAAAATTAGCTGGGCATGGTGGCGCGCGCCTATAGTCCTAGCTACTCGTGAGGCTGAGACAGGAGAATTGCTTGAACCCAGGAGGCGGAGGTTGCGGTGAGATCGTGCCATTGCACTCCAGCTTGGGTAACAAGAGCAAAACTCCGTCTCAAAAAAAAAAAAAAAAAAGAATGGCCAGGGAAATGCTTTTGTCCCTTTGTGAGGAAGTGGACACCGTGGTGTGGGGATAGATTGGAGGACCTTCTAGGAGAATGAGGCCACGTGGACAAAGCTGAAGATCATGAAGCATTTTGGATCACTGCTAATAATAATAAGTAGAATTATTACTATTAATGCCGGCTGCCATTTCTGAGAGTCGGTTATGTCTCATGAACCTCACATGCATCATCTTCCATTCTCACAATCGTCTCTGAAATAGATTTTATTCCTAATGTGCAAATGTGTGGTTGAGGCTCAGTAAGACAACACACTTTGTTCAGGATCCCATGGCAAATATGTGGTAGATCCCAAATGCTATCAAAAAGCTCAGTGAGGCAGGAAAGCAGGATGCGTAAAAGGTTGGACATCTGGGGCTCAATAGAAGTGGGGAACCCCCAAGAGGGCCTGCCAACCCCTCCAGCGGCAGAAAAGATGGCTTTCAGAACCCAAGTCCATTCATTCTCTTTCCTGTGCTTCTTCCCACAGCTTTCAGCTCAAAGACACAATTAGCTTTTTAAGACCAAGAGGGAGCAATACTCCCATTTAAAACACTCACTTTTCCTTAGTGACTTCTCTGGAACGTGGCCCTCCAGAAGGAACAAAGGACTCCCAAAATGCCTAGCATGGAACCACAGAATGGCCCAGGTTTCAACCATCTCTATTCCCAGAGAGAGTCACAGAGATGCACGCTAAGGGATGGTCTTGGCAGGGCCTATGAGGAGGAAGTAGATTCAGCAGGATGATGAGGCTGGCTTTTGCAACCTGGATGCCTGTTGGCAGTGTGCCAGTACTACACACACGCCTTCGCACATAACTGCAGACACATGTAGTCACACACACACACACACACAACACCTACAGACATGCATTTACATTTATTCATGATTGGTGTGCCCGAGAGGAGTATCTTTTACCAACTGCTCTAGTTCTTTCTGATTTCTGGAAGAGTCTGGACAGAGAAATTCCCAGTGTATCCTGCGTCTCATTCTTGGTGTGGACCAGGAACACACATTCGTTCCTTTTTGGCTACAGTCACTCTTCACAGCTTTCTACTGTTTCTTTTAAAAGAAGGAAATGAAAATAATATAATTCAATGTTGTCCAATCAGCTTTGATTACTGTTGTTTCCTATGTTGGAAGTGCTGTGCTGACTTGAATGGGAAATTCAGAAATCAAGAAGGCAAGGTCCAGTCCTTAAAGCCCTAGAGCAAGGGGTGACAAACTACAGGACTTGGGCTAAACCCAGCCCACCACCTGTTTTTTGCAAATAAAGTTTTATTGGAATACAGCTACGCTCATTCATTTACATGTCTATGGTTACTTTTGTGTTCTAATGCCAGAGTTGGGTGGTTGCTACAGAGACTACATGGCCCACAAAGCCTAATTTATTTACAATCTAGCTCTTCAAAGAAAACGTGTATATACTTTATTCCTAGAGGACTGTATTGAAGAGAAATACACACATTCCCAAAGACAAAGAGCTGGACCAGGCAGCCGTGCTAGGTGCCCTGTGAGTTTTGTGGACAGTAGTGTCTTCAGAATGCAGAGTAAGGGTATGTGTGGGCTGAGGTAATCAGGGAAGGCTGCTTGGTGGAGGCAGGCTCTGGGTCTTTTAGTGAATAGGCGTGTAGGTTGGAATGTGGTGGGATGGAGGAGGTTGTTCCAGTTTGGTGAGGTCTTCCCATGTGGGGCGATGGAGTGAGTTCAAGTGCAAGGTGAGTACAGAGCATGGGAGTGGGCATTTGTAGGTTGGAGCTAATCAGCATCCACTCAGCCCATGGCTAATCAGAGCCTGTACTTCCTTTGAAAATCGTCACAGTTTGCTTCTAATGAGGGTGACCTCCTCCCTACTTCCAGGAGCATGCAACTCAGGTCTGGCCAATCAGAGCCTCGGGTCCCCCTCTGATGATAGTGATTGGCTCACGGATGACCACAAGACCCAGCTCTGGCTGCAGAGCCAAAGAGCGCCAATTCTAGACTTGTTTTGGTCATTGAAGAAGTGGATTGCTTTCTCCCCAATCTTTTGGTTGTGAACAAAAGATGGTGTGACTGAGACAGCCACCTTCCCAGTTCTGGCCCCAGAGGTTGAGCCCTGAATCCAGTGGGGCCTGCCCCTGCCCCTCCCACTAGACTCTCCCATTATATGAACATATTTTTGTTTTTGCTTACGGCCATTTGGGTTGAACTATTTAATATTTGTTGCTTGTAAACAAAAGAGCTAAACAGATTTGGCATATCTGGGGATGCTTGTTTTTTTCTGTGGGCTGAATGTAGCTAGCTCGGACCAAGCCTCTGACAAGAGAGCCTGAAGTACTGGGAAGACGGATTTATCCCTCCTGGGGGAGATTTTGGTGAAGTCCCTAATTTGGGTGAGGTTTTGAGATCCATCTGAGATTAGGTGAATGGCATCCTTAGGAAAACAAGAAACAGGCTCAGGCGGCTGTAGGTGGACAGGCCCCAAGTTAGTTTCAGATGGAAACTGCTGGAGGGAGCATAGCACAGCAGTTAGAGCCTGGGCTGCTGTGTTTGATGCCTGGGTCCAAACCCGGCTTCTCAGGCTTTGCCTCTTGTTCGCCAAGCCATGCCATGCCCCCTGCCAGTCCGTTGACAGTGGAGAAGGCAGTGATCACGTAGACTTGGGCTGCTCTGGTCCCTACAGAGTTACACTTTGCATTGTTTTAACAAATTAATAAACTGAACTTCTGTTTCTTACTTCACTCCTGTGGGCTACGTTAGTGGACACCTACTGAGAACTGGAAAATTCAGTTTCTACAAATGCAAGGTTGAAGAGGTTGAAGATTGACTCTGGATTATGAAACGTTGACCAAGGAGGCCTCTGGGAGACAGGCTCTCAGGCCTGCTAGCTCCCTGTTGCTGCCCGTGCCAGCATGCTTAGATTCTTGTCCAACATTTATTGATCCTCTACTGTGGCATTTTACATGCTTGGCCTTTTTTAATTGTCCTGCCCTCCCTGTTGAGGTGTTCTCGGTTGGGAGGTCTGCCCTGGGGGCCTAGACGAGGATGCTGCAGTGCAGGGGTAGAAGGAGGAGGGGCAGCTGCCTGTAATCCTCAGAACAGCACTCCTCTGTAGCACACTCTCTGAGCCTCCTTTTGATGTGACGAATCTTCCACTTTTTTTTTTTTTGAGACAGTTTCGCTCTTGTTACCCAGGCTGGAGTGCAATGGCGCGATCTCGGCTCACCGCAACCTCCGCCTCCTGGGTTCAGGCAATTCTCCTGCCTCAGCCTCCTGAGTAGCTGGGATTACAGGCACGCACCACCATGCCCAGCTAATTTTTTGTATTTTTAGTAGAGACGGGGTTTCACTGTGTTGACCAGGATGGTCTCGATCTTTTGACCTCGTGATCCACCCGCCTCGGCCTCCCAAAGTGCTGGGATTACAGGCGTGAGCCACTGCGCCCGGCCGAACCTTCCACTTTTAAGATCAGTACCTCTGAAATGTGTTCAAAGGGAAGTGGAAAGGTGAAATATAGCAGCAGCCTTCAAGCTGGATTTCTGATTCTGCTGGCCAAACCAGGCCCTGAGGCTGTGGCTCATAAATGGTTTTGTGCCTCCCATACCAGTTACCTGCACAAGGACAGTGATGGAGGACGGGACAGGAGAGTTGGTAATGGGCTTTGATTGTCAATGGTGTCAGGGACGTCTGCCCTGTGTCATTGAGGCTGTTGGTACCTTCTGGGTAAGAATCAGGCTGCCTATCCCAGCTAGACCCACGTGGGGACAGCAGGGTCTCAGTAGGGCTCCTCAGAAGCCAGCAGTCTCCTGAGACATTATAAGACATTCTGAAGATTTCCACACTGAGTGCTTTTCTTACTCATTTTTTTTTCTCTTCTTCCCTGGATTCCTGATTTTGAAAATTTGGTTGCCAAACTCTGTATATAAAGTGATGTAATAGTTAAGTAACTATATCCATCAGATTTCCTTCCAGATAGAGCCCATATTCCTAGTTGCTAGAATATACAAACAATGCTCAAAACTCATCAGTTAAAAAACAGTCTACTCAGGAAATGAGCAAAAAATGTGAACAGACATTTCACCAAAGAGGATATAGAGATGGCAGATAACCATGTGAAACATGTTCAGCACAGTGGCCGTTAAATAAGTGCAAGTTAAAATCATGAGATACCCCTACACACCTATCAGAATGGCTAAAACACAAAACAATGAAGACACCAAATGCTGGCAAGAATGTGGAAAAATTGGATTGCTCCTACATTGCTAGTGGGAGTGTGAAATGGTGCAGCCACTTCGGAAAACAGCTTGGCCGTTCCTTATAAAAGTAAACATGCAACTACCATACACAACCCAGAAATAAAAACTTACGTTCACACAAACCTGTACCCAAATGTTCATAGCAACTGTATTCATAATCGAAACTGGAAACCATTCAAATTTCCTTCCACAGGTGGATGGTTAAACTGCCGTGTGTGCACACCATGGAATACTATTCATTGATAACAAGGAACGAACTATTAACAGATACAACAATTTGGATGAATTTCCAGATAATTATGCTGAGTGGATAAAGTCAATCCCAAAATGTTATATACTGCTGATTGCACTTTTATGGCAATATTGAAATAACAAAAGTATAGCAATGGTGACTGGATTAGTACTTGCCAGGTGAATGGGGAGGAGATGTCTCTGGCAATATAAGAGTGGTTTGAGGGGTCCCTCTGATGGAACTGTTCTATATCTTTTTTTTTTATTTTTTTTGAGATGGAATTGAGCTCTTGTTGCCTAGGATGGAGTGCAATGGTGCGATCTTGGCTCACCGCAACCTCTGCCTCAGCCTCCCGAGAAGCTGGGATTACAGGTATGTGCCAACATGCCCAACTAATGTTGTATTTTTAGTAGAGACGAGGCTTCTCCACGTTTGTCAGGCTGGTTTCGAACTCCCGACCTCAGTTAATCTGCTCACCTTGGCCTCCCAAAGTGCTGGGATTACAGGCGTGAGCCACCATGCCCAGCCTGTTCTGTATCTTGATTGTGGTGGTGATGACCTGAATCTGTGCATGTGATAAATTGCATGTAACTGAATGTGCGCGCACACATGCACACACACAAATGAGTGCATGTAAAACTAGGGAAATCTGATACAGTGGGTCATATCTGAATATAGTGGGTCATATCTGAATACAGTGGATTGTCAACCAGGGCGTTCCTGGCTGTGATACTGTGCTATTGTCATACCACAGGAGGAAAGTGAATGAAGAATATATGAACTATGTCAGTATTAGTCCTTCCAAACAGTATGCAACTCTACCATTATTTCTAAATAAAAAGCTAAAAAAAGAATGTTAGCCTTGAAGTGAATTTAATTAATGTGTTGTTTTTATCTCATTTACCTTTTGGGGTAGAGAAATCCAAATTGCCATGACTGGTCCCTGGAGGACCCATAAAAGATCAATGGTCAGTCCTGCGAGAGGGACCTCTGGAAAGTGGCCCTGGATCAATAAGCTGCTGCTGCCCACCTTTGAGGGTGCCACCTCCAAATGCAGTCACATTGGAGGTCAGGGTGTCAACTTAGGAACTGGGGGAAACACAAACCTTCAGTCCTTAACGCAGATCCAAGTCAGGGGTGTCGTAAGTTGAGTGTCAGAAGAGAGAGATTAAGGAGGAATGATCAGTGCCAGTGGGCCAAATCTGAAGTCTAGACACGTTACTTAATCATTGCATTCATTCATATAGTAAATAGTCACCAGGTACATATATATGGAGCGCTGGGCTAATTTCTGATGACACAAAAATGAAAGGCTTGTCTTTGTCTTCAAGTTTCTCATGGTCTAGCGTGGAAGACAGACTAAATATTTACCATTCAGGATAATGATATGCGCTGCTGCAGAGTGTGGCTTGGGTACTGTGGGGAGCCAGAGGGCATGGAGCCTGGTTTGGAGGGATACGGAAGACTTTCTGAAATATGGGAGACAAGGCGAAGCCTATCCTGCAGGAGGAGGCAGGACATTCACGGCACGAGGTCAGCATGGCAGCAGTGTGAGGTGCGATGGACACGACCCATTTGTGGAACTGCCAGGAGCTCCATCCGGACCAACATGTCTGAGCTGGGGGCCTGGCATGAGGGTCAGGCAGTCCTGTGGGTGCCAAAATACACTGTTTTTTTTTTTTAAATCCTAAAAACAATTGGCATCCACTGAGGAATTTTATTTGGGAAGAGGTAAAATTGAATTAGGACGGGCAACGTATCTCTGGAAGCAGAGTGAAGGGAGAGTTGGAGGGGCAAGCCCGGAGGCAGGCCCTACACTGAGCTGCATGGTCCCTGCGAGGGACAATGTGAGCCTGAGGTAAACGGGCTGATGTGGGACCGACGGATGGAAGGTGACAGGCTGAGGCTAGGGACCATCATCGCTCCCAGTCACACTGCAAGCTGTAGCAGGGTACAGCCACATCTGATTTGTCCCCAGCGCCTGACCAGAGTTGGAGCTCAGTAAGTGTTTGTTGAGTGAATTCTTACCGCATGGCCAGCGTTTCTGGTCCTGGCAGCTGGGTAGATGGAGGGGTCATGTCGAGAACCCTGGAGTGCAGCAGTAGTCAGGTGTGAAGGGCCAAGCGCATCTGCAGCCTGAGGATGAATGTGGCAGCAGGAGGGTCTCCTGCGAGCTGGTCATGAGTTTGATACGGACGCTGGGATGGTGCCCACTTTTGTTTGTATCCTGGGGTACAGATCACAGCTCCATGAAGGTTTGAGTTAGGCAGGTGAGCCATACTGGGAGCAAAGACAGTGGTAGCTAGGTACTCGCCTGTCCCACCCCAGGTCCCAGGTCCCTAGCAGAAAAGCTATCTGAATTGGCATGGCCTGAATTGTTCCAAAGATCTGCCCAGATGGCAGCAGAGCTCCTTGCCCTGCAGTAGCCGGAGTGGTTGAGAAGGAGGAGTCAGAGCGGGAGAGGGGTACCAAGACAGGGTGAGGTGAACAGGCTGGGTATGGGTGCGCAAAGCTGGAGCACCAGTCGTGTGTGTGAAGATGGAAGTCAGCTTTTCTCCCCCCATTTGGCCCCCTCTTCCTAGTGGTGTGCCAAGATGGGGACAGACACAGGACAAGGACACTGCCAGCATTGGCCTCTGTTCTGGAAGCAAAATCATGGCCGCCATGTGAGCTTTTGTCTTCAGTATAGCTTCAGCTCAAGGGCTGTTTTCATTGTCTGCACAGAGCAGTGAGTGGTCTAGGGAGGGAAGGGTTTGGGAATGGACATTTTCCTCTCTTAGCTGGCTGTAGGGAATGTGCTTCAGCTAAGTAAAGTGGAAAAGCAGAAGTACAAAAGCAAGGGCCCCAGATCTAAGGCCTCTGTAGCTCTGGAATCTGGATTTTATTACAGATTCAACCCTCAGCAGGGAGTTGAAGTGGTCAGCCCTGTGCTTTACAAGGCTAATTGGGCAGCACCCGTATTAGAGTTGTCAACATAAAGTAATTGAAAGGATCAGAATCCAGGGTTTTTAAAGTTGTTTTTGTTTGTTTTTAAGTTTACTTCTCTTTAATCTGTCTTACTTTATTAACCAGGCTGGTTTTGAGCTCCTGGGCTCAAGTGATTCTCCTGCCTCAGCTTCTCAAAGTGTTGCAGGAATCAAGGGACAGGAGAGACCAATGGGTGGGACAGGAAGATTTTATTTTATTTTTTATTTTATTATTATTTTTTGAGACAGAGTTTCGCTCTTGTTACCCAGGCTGGAGTGCAATGGCGCGATCTCGGCTCACCGCAACCTCCGCCTCCTGGGTTCAGGCAATTCTCCTGCCTCAGCCTCCTGAGTAGCTGAGATTACAGGCACGCACCACCATGCCCAGCTAATTTTTTGTATTTTCAGTAGAGACGGGGTTTCACCGTGTTGACCAGGATGGTCTCAATCTCTCGACCTCGTGATCCACCCGCCTCGGCCTCCCAAAGTGCTGGGATTACAGGCTTGAGCCACCGCGCCCGGCGGAAGATTTTATTAAGGTGCGTACCGGGTCAGCGGATTAGCATCCAAAGGCTGATCCCCAAACAAAGACAGGGCTTGACTTTCATACTCGCAACTGAACAGGGCTGGCTAGTTTAGTGGCGGGAAACCTGCAAGGTGGGCAAGCAGGCTTAGGGAGGCAGAACAATGGCAGTTTATCAAACGGTGACAGGTTTACAACTCAAGCATATCTTGGAAACTTTGCTGTGGCACTCAGATGGGAAAACAGGAACTTACAGAGCTTGTAAAAATAGTTGTGAGAACAAAACGAAGAGCAATGATGGAAGAAAAGGGGATGTCCTAGAGGGCAACTGCCCAAAGGAAATTCGTTTTTCTTTTTTTTGTTTTGTTTTTACATCTTCTGCTTCAAAAGTGCTGGGATTACAGGTGTGCGCCACTGCACCCAGCCCAAAATCCAGTTTTAAAGAGTTTCTTCAAGCAAAAAGCTGGGAATGGCCATCTAGGAAACAGACTCCAGAGAAATGGGGTCAGGGCTCTAAAGTTAAAAGTGAAAGTCTTGCTTACATAGGCAGAAAACAAAGAAATTTAGTAACTCCGTAGAACATTTTCTTGTATAACGTTTCTTGTTTAACTTTTTTGTTTAACATTTTCTATACAAGGCTGATTTATGAGTTACAACCTATAATTAATTAAATAATTATAGGTTGTCCCCCCGCCCCCAAACTTGTTTTCTTTTCTCTACAACTTGCTTTCATTTCCTTTCCAATTTAAGAGTGCGTTTAACATTCTATTCCAGACACTGCCATGGTCATGAAGGCTCTGTGAGAGAGGAAAGGAGTTATCTGTAATGAAGACAAACAGTGAAGAGGAAAGGGGTCTTCCCTGGAGCCCTTTGGCCGTATACAACATTTTACACAACAGTGTAGGTAAGGAAAAAGGCTAATCTATAATCAGAGAAGCGAAGGTTGCAGCTGCTTGTTTGTTTACGTGACTCAGGTCCCATGATCAAATTCCCTTAAGTCTCAAAATATTTTTAAAGTTCCAACAGGTTAGATTTCGAATTGCTTATTCTCGTGCAATGGACCTGTGTAAGGAGGTGTGTGTGGGAGAAGATTCCAGAAGGTCTTGAGACACTCCGTTGTGCTGCTGGAGCACCAGAGAGTGAAAGAGGCAAGTGATTTACAATCTCATCAAATAATGGACCAATTCGGGTTTTCCTTTAGTGTTGGGCAGGGCCCGGCTTGACTTCCCCCGTCAGACTCCATGGGGCTCAAACATGTTCTGATTTTCAGGTTCTGAAAAAGCTCTCAGGGAAAAAGCAGCTTCCATTCTGTTTTTCCCTTTCTGAATTCCACTTCCCTCTTATTTCTGGCCTGGTAATTTCTGTCTTAGCAGCTTTTAGATGTCCTTGAGGTTTTTCTTTTCTTTTCTTTCATTATTTTTTTCTTGAGACAAGGTGTACACCAAAAACTCTTTTATTCTTTTTTTTTCTTTTGAGACAGGATGTAAACAAAAAATAAAATTCTAAAGTCCCCCACCACCACCGCCACCGCCTAACCATCTCTATGGATTTCCTCCTGGGCCACGGCGCTCTGAACCTGAAAGACTGGTTCAGGCCATGATGGGAAGTGCGGTCAGGTCGGATAGGACTCATTATACGTCTCTGATAAGAAGCATTTACAGTCTATTCTCTCTGAAGCCTGCTACCTGGAGGCTTCATCTGCATGGTTAAATTTTGGTCTCCATAACTTCCTATTGCAACACAGACATTTTCTTTCTGTTGATCCCAGATCTTTAGATAAAACCAATTGCCAATCAGACAATTTTATATCTACCTATAGGAGCCCCCAACGTCCGCCCAACACTTCAAGTTGTCCCGCCTCTCTGGAGAGAACCAGTGTATTTCTTAAATGTATTTGATGGACATTTCATGTCTTCCTAAAATACATAAAACCAAGCCACACTCCGACCACCCTGGGCATATGTTCTCGGGATCTCCTGAAGGATGTGTTACGGGCTACGGTCATTCATATTTGGCTCAGAATAAATCTCTTCAAATATTTTACAGAGCTTGACTCTTTCCGTTGACAAGGATCTTTTTATGTCATCCAGGCTGGAGTGCAGTGGTGAGATCACGGCTTACTGCAGCCTCTACCTCCCTGGGGTCAAGCGATCCTCCCACCTCAGCTTCCCAAGTAGCTGAGACTGAGAGAGGAGACCCTTAATCACCCTGAAGCATCTAAGACCATTCCGCCCCTTGATTTCCACACTGCATTTCAACAGGAGAAGTACAGGCTGGCATACCAGGCACAACACTAATTGCCCGCCTATAGATCGCAGCATGGTGTGGAGGAATCTTTCCAGGATGCGTTGTTTTTACTTAAACATGATCAAACCCCTGCCTAAGTCACTATACCCCACACCTACTCCTAAGACCAAGACCCTTTCACATGTAAATTCTAGAGTTGTAAGACCAAGACCCTTTCACATGTAATTTCTAAAACTGTAAACCCAAGACCCTTTCACATGTACATTCTAGAGTTGTAAGCCTATATAAAGGCAGAGGTTTCCTTTGTTAAACGAGCTTGGCTGTTTAGGCAACTATGCCACCTTGCTCCCAGCCGAAAAAATCACCCCTTCCTTCCCAGTTCGGTGTCCAAGAGGTCTGTTTCTCGCAGCTGCTCCTGTTATAAGACTACAGGCATGCACCAGCATGCCTGGTTAATTTTTAAATTTTGTGTAGAGATGGGGGTCTGACTGTGTTGCCCAGGCTGATCTCAAACTTCTGGCCTCAACTGATCCTGCCACCTCATCCTCCCAAAGTGGTGGGATTACAGGGAGAAGATTTTTATTATTTTTTATGTTTATGGAGATGGGGTCTCAGTATGTTCCTCCAGCTGGTCTTGAACTCCTGGGTTCAAATGATACTCCTGCCTCAGCTTCTCAAAGTGTTGGGATTACAGGTGTGAACCACCATGCCCAGCCTGGGGGAAGGCTTTTAAAACATATTTTTTTAAGGCTGGGCATGGTGGCCCATGCCTGTAATCTTAGCACTTTGGGAGGCACAGGCTGGTGGATCACTTGAGGTCAGGAGTTCAAGACCAGGCTGGCCAACATGGTGAAACTGTGTCTCTACTAAAAAATATGAAAAACTTAAGTCAGGCGTGGTGGCAGTTGCCTGTAGTCCCAGCTACTTGAGAGGTTGAGAAAGGAGAATCGCTTGAACCCAGGAGGTGGAGGTTGCAGTGAGGCAAGATCACGCCACCGCACTCCAGCCTGGGCGACTGAGTGAGACTGTCTCAAAAAAACAAAAACAAAAACATGTTTTGTTGAGTTTGTTTAGCTATGTGTTCACAGGTTGACTGGAATCCCTCAGCCTGTCCCAACCACACCCGGGAATGCTCTTCCCAGGCTTCCTGACAGGTATTCTCCTTTATCCCTGGATTGCATTTATAGAAAACAGTCTGCTTCAGCTGGGGTCAAGGAACAAAATCTTTCTCTATCTAGGGCATACTCTTCCCGGTTAGCTGATTCCAATTCTATGGGACCTATTTTACAATTCTAAAAGCTACAGACAACCGATAGCAATGAAAAATAATTCTTGTCTATGGACATGCAAATGCATATGTTCTGAAGAGAGACAACCATTCCTTACCGCACCCCCCAATCCTCCAGTTTGCTTTCATTTTACAGATTCATTTCAGTGTTTCTCTTCTCTTCTCTTTTCTCTTGTTTTTTTAGGGTGTCTCCTTCTGTTACCCAGGCTGGAGTGCAGTGGTGCAATCACAGTTTATTGCAGTCTCAACCTCCTGGGCCCAAGAGATCCTCCCACTTCAGCCTCCCAAGTAGCTAGGACTACAGGCACATGTCACCACACCTGGCTAATTAAAAACAATAATAATGTAGGGATGGGCTCTCCCTGTGTTTCCCAGGTTGGTCTCAAACTCCTGGGCTTAGGAGAGGTGATCTTCCCATCTTGGCCTCCCAACTTGCTGGGTTTACATGCATTAGCCACTGTGCCGAGCCCATTTCAATATTTCTGATCAATGAATGTGCCTGTCCTTCAGATTCTCCTTTGAACTAGCTGTCACACCTCTTCAGTTTCTTCACTGAGAAGTTAAATATAATATTTAGCACACGATATTGTTTAGCTTTGTGTTCTCACCCAAATCTCATCTTGAATTGTATTCCCCTCTCCGTGCCGAGGGAGGGAACTGGTAGGAGATGATTGATCACGGGGGCGGTTTTCCCCATGCTGTTCCCATCTAGTGAATGAGTTCTCAGGAGATCTGATGGTTTAAAAGTGTTTGGAGGTCCCCCCGCCATCTCCCTCTCTCTCTCTCTCTCTCTCTCTCTGTCTCTTTGGCAGCTTTGTGAAAAAGGTGCTTGCTTTTCCTTTGCTTTCTGCCATGATTGTAAGTTTCCTGAGGTCTCCCCAGCCATGTAGAACTGTGAGTTAATTAAACTTCTTTCCTTTATAAATTACCCAGTCTCAGGTAGATCTTTATAGCAGCATGCAAATGGACTAATACAGTACATACTCATTTTTATATCTATATTGAGTTATCACTTAACCTGTTTTTGAAAATTATTTTTTAACATGCATTTTTCTCTTTCTTATTCTCTTCTTTTGCTAAAGTCTGTTCTCCAGTAGCTTCCTAAGAAAGGGTGCACAGTAGGCCCATTTTTTGAGCCCTTGCTTATTTGACAATGTTTTTGTTTGACCCTCACCTTTGATTAATAATGTGACTGGATGTTGAACTTGTGAAAGGAAAATAAAAACTCAGCACCCCAATTCAGTGTGCCAGAAGGAAAAAAAAGCTGAAAGCTGAGTCATGTAAGAAATTGCCCTTTCTTTAGTTCCTAAGTAGATAGCTACAGATAAAAGGTTAAATGTCTTCACAGGTAGCTACTCTATGTTCACCTCATCTTATGTAATGTGCCAATTTACTGAGCAGGAGACAAATAAATAATTGACTATTTGCTATCTGCTTTTTTTCTCTTGCAACATGTGAATTACCATACCCTTCTTCCATCCCCTCCAGAGATGAATCTTTTCATGTCTGTTTCCCCCATTTAAATATTGAAACCCTCACTGTCATCTTTGGAGAAAGGTACAGATCATAGATAGTTTTTGTGATTCTGTGTTCTTTTCTTCCGGGCATGCCCTTAACCTTGGCAAAATAAACTTCTAAATGAATTGAGACCTGTCTCACATACTTTTTGGTTAACAGACTCTAGGATGAGAAATATTTCCCCTCAGAACTTTGAAGGCATTGCTCCCTCATCTTCTAGTACTCAGCATGGTCATTGAGATTTGATGGCATTTTAAATTCCAACATATTTATTAACGATACCAGCTTTTTCTCACTAGAAGTAACACATAAAATACTTAAAACAGTTCCTGGAATTTAATGAACTGAATAAATGTTAGATATTACTGTTATTGAACTATCTTTGTCTCTGATGTTCTTTAATAATGTTATTTTTTTCTAAGAGACAGGGTCTCAATCTTTTGCCCTGGCTGGAGTGTAGTGGCACAATCCTAGCTCACTGCAGCCTTGAATTCTTGGCCTAAGTGATCCTCCCGTCTCAGCCTCCTGAGTAGCTGGAACAACAGGCATGTGTAACTATGGCTGGCTAATTTTTAAATTTTTGTAGAGATGTGATCTTGCTATATTGCCCAGGTTGGTCTCAAATTCCTGGCCTCCAGCAATCTTTCTAGATTATAGGACTTCTTGGCTTCCACAATTGCATGAACCAATCCTTTGTCATAAATCTATATCTGTCTGTGTCTTGTGTCTGTCTCTCCATCCATCCATCCATCCATCCATCCATCCATCCATCCATCTGTCCATCCATCTATTTTATTATTCCTGTTTTTCTGTAGAACCCTGACTAATACGGAAGGTAAGCCCAGCTTCTTACTGAGCGTTCTCAAATGCCTCAGCCTCTCCAGGTGCTGAGATCACCGGCATGAGCTGCTGCATTCAGCCTCGGATTGTCTTTGACAGTGATGTGCTCTAGTGTGGGTCTCTTTTACCCACTGTGCTGCTTATTCAGTGGCCCTTTCAACTTGGAAACGTGTGTCCTTTGGCTTTGCAAAAATATCTGTAGCATTGATTGCCTGATTTTTCTGTCTCTGATCAGGCCCTCTGCAGCTTCCAACTCCAGGGCACTGTTCACCCCGTATTCTATGAATGACACCCTCTGGAGTTGTGCTGTTGCACCTGCCTCTTTTACTTATTTATTTGGAACACATTGGAGTCAGATGCCAGACTGCCTTGATCCTCTAATTATCTTATCTCTTTCTTCTTATTTTCCATGTATCTTTTCAATCTACTTTCTTCAACTCTTGGTAGAGGAATTTCTCATTCTGGTTATGCCTTAAAAAAATCTTAAGAGCTCTTTTTTTTCTTTTTTTTTTTTTAAGCATCCCATTCTTGTTTGATGTGTGTGCTTCCCTGTTTCTTCCTGAGCATATTTTTCTAATTTTTGAAGGTTGCATTTTTTCCCTTGTTTTAATTTTCTGCAGAAATCTTTTTTTTTTTTTCAACTTTCCCCAATTAATTTTTTTTTCTCTTTCTTCCTCAGTCTCTCCTGAACCACTGTTTCTTTTTAAGAGCAGATTCTTAGGAACTTTTAAAATTGTATGTGGGTGGGATTGTCACCTAAAGTGCTTTTGTGGAGAGTAATTGGAAGGTGTGATAATTAATTTTATGTGTCAACTTGACAGGGTCTTAGGGTGTCCAGTAATTTGGCTAAACCTGATTTCTGGGTGTGCCTAAGAGGGTGTTTACTGAAGAGGTTCGTGTTTGAATTGGCAGATGGAGTAAAGCAAGCTGCCCTCCTCAATGTGAGTGGGCACCTTCCAATCCCTTGAAGGCTTAAATAGAACAAAAAGGCAGAAGAAAGGAGAATTTTCTGTCTTTGCCAGCACACTTGAGCTGGAACGTTGGTCTTCTCTTATCAGCAGACTGGGACTTATACCTTCGGCTCTCCTGGGTCTCCAGCTTAAAGATGGTGGATCTTGGGACTTCTTGGCCTACACAATTGCATGAGCCAATTCTTTATAACAAATCTATATCCACCTGTCTATATCTTCTATCTATCTACCTATCAATCTATTGACTAATCTAGCCATCCAGCCATCACCTATCTGTCTTACTGGTTCTGTTTCTCTGGAGAACCCTGACTAGTGAAGATGATGAGCCCAACTTCTCGTTGGGGATCCCCGGGTATCAGTGGGTAAAGTGTCTCCTTCTGACACCTTCAGTTTCTCCAGAAATGCACCTTTCCATTTCCATCCTGGGGGCTTGCAAGGGCTGTGGACTTGGTAGCAGGGAAGGGAGCAGAGGCCCCCACAGTTCATGATGTAGTGTTTCCCTTAAACACAGCCACCACTTTTGTAATGTTGGGGTTCAGGGGAGCCCTCAGTTCCCCTTAGAGGACGTTTCTCCAGGCTCTTGGTCTATCATTCCCCAAGAATTGGAGAGGAGACCACGGCCCAGTGTGCTCCTAAAAATAAATGCTGGACTCAAAAGTGTTTGCAGAAAGAGTTTTATTTAGGTAGAAAGAGAAAAAGGAGGAGAGAGAAAGAAAGAGCTAGCTTTCACACCGAATGACAGAAAGAAAAGCTGCTCTCACACTGAGTGAGAAGGGTTCCCAGAGGGAGAAAACCAGAGAAGGAAAACTCCCCTCACACTGAGTGAGAGAATCCAGAAAGATGGAATCCAGGAGAGGAAAGACAGCTTCCACACTGGGTGAAAGGGGACCCCAGAGGGGAAATCCAGGAGGGGAAAGAGAGCTCCAACTATGTGGGAGGGGATTCCAGAGAGCTGGAAATCCAAGAGAGAGAAAGACAGCTTCCTCGAAGGGCATGTTCGTGTTCATGGAAAGGGACCCAATCATGGAGTCCGAAGGGATGAAGAAGAAGGGGACTTTTAACCTGGGAGGAACCCCCACTTTCTCAAAGACCTCTGGCCAATGAAAGGAGTTCCTTAGAACTTCTGCTGGAGTGATTGACTTTTTGATTCTTCCCAAGCCCACAAAAATTAAAACAGAGACTGTTAAATCTCCCGGATGGAGAGAGATGGGAGGGGGGCATGGTGCTGGGAAGTTCTTGCCCTTAAAACTACGCCCGCCCCCTCGTGGGCCCAGAAAGAGAACACTTTCCCTCACTTTCAGCTGGGAGCCCACCCTTTCCTCCCCCGTGCTTCGTATCCTCAAGACTGGACAGGTGTGGTTTCACCACACCATCATCTGGAGTCTCCTGAGAGAGGAGGGAGGAGGGGTGTGTTCTTGCTTGAGCAGGTGGGGGAAAGCGATTGGGGTGCTAGCTGGTAACTGTATACTGATTTTCTTTTTTAGAGGCAAGGTCTCACTCTGTCACCCAAATTGGCGTATAGAGGCATGATAACAGCTTACTGCAGCCTTGAACTCCTGGGCTCAAGCAATCCACCTGCCTCAGCCTCCTGAATGGCTGGGACTACAGGCACACACCACCAGGCCCAGCTGATTTATTTCTTGTAGAGATGAGGTCTCCTATGTTAACCAGGTTGGTCTCGAACTCCTGGGCTCAAGTGATGATCCTGCTCAGCCTCCCAAAGTGCTGGGATTGCAGGCGTGAGCCACTGTGCCCAGCCAGTATACTGACTTTCAGTCAGCCTCATGCTTTCAGTGCCAGTTCTTCTTGGTGCCTGATGTTTGTAAACTAGGATTTAGTGGAGAGTCTCTGTTCTTGGTACCAACTGCCCCTCCACTTTCCCACACCCCCTTCACCTTTACCGTATACTTTCCTCTTCTGAGGCTGCTCCAAAATGTTGGGTGCTTTGATCCTGTCTGCTATTGCCTGAGCTCCTGTTCTTTCCATTCCTGTGGGTCAACAGCTTGTGTTTAGTTCATTTCCTTACTAGCATTTTCGTAGAGTTTAGAAGGCAGGGAGGAGATAGAGGCAGGAAGTTACTCTACCACATTTGTCCGGAGTCTGCCCTGTTGTGGGCATCAGTGGGCAGCACTGGGAAGCCTTGGTGACTGCTGAGATTTGGAAGCACAAGACCAGGAGGAAGGAAGGAGGGTGCTTAGGTATGGGGCTTAGGTGTGGGGTGCAGGTAGTCCGTGCATGGTGAGGAAAGGCAGCAAATACAGAGAGTTTGGTAGATGACAGTGTGCTCTGTTCATTTTGATGGTGGGTCAAAAGAGACGGGTGAGGAATAGGTTGAGAGGATTTGGCCCCACTTTGAATGCAGGGCAAAGGGAAACCAGCGTCTTGGATGTGCCTCAGTTTGTGTAGGTTATCTGGAATCCAGGGCAGGAGGGGCAGACATAGACAGGAGGATGGTGAGTTCAACTGGGTTCCTCGGGAGTTTGGAGTGAATATGCAGGGTCCTGGGCATGCTGCTTGGGTTGTTTACCTGGCCTAGCAGAAGTGGCTAGCAGGCACATGTCTCCAATCCAGCTAGGCTGCAGGTGTTCAAAATCTCTGCAGTCACGTTTTCTGGCTTCTCTGAACAGCCCCTGTAGGTGTTCACACATGCACACGTGCACATATCTATTATATGCACACACATGCACACAGAATGCACACACACACCCTGCAACTCAGACCTTTCCTTTCAGAGCTGCCCCTGGCTGAGACTTCCTTGCCATGTTAAAAATGAGCATTTCTTTGAGAGTAGTATAATAGAACGTGGCACTTCTTGATAAAAATAGAACTCCTTGACTTCTGCCCAGGCTGCCTGGTGGGCAGGCTCACAGCCTCGTTCTCCCTCAGCTTTCCACGTTATTAATTTTTAGTGCCAAAAGACAGTTCTGCTGCTCCAGGCCTCCAGCCTATCTCTGCTAGATTGGAAGGCCTTTCTCAGCCTAACTTCCATCAGCACAGAGCTGGGAGAAGCCCCTTCCTCACCCTGCTGCCTGTAGCTGGCAGATCTGCTCCTCAAGCAGCAGCCAAGACCCATGCTCCTGGCTTAGAAGGGTCCGTCCTGACAGCCATCTCAGTGGGGCGGCCCAGGGCTCCTCAGAACACAAGACCCTGCCAATTTATTGCTCACGATGGCGCCAGGTAGACGCAGCTTCACCCAGTGATCTGCCGGCAGTGCCCCCTTTTCCTCCAGTCCTGGGCTTCTTCATGTCTAAACCACGTGGAGAACTAGAGAACTAGGATCAGCTCTTTGGGAGATAAAAGTCACCTTCCAGCCTGGGGTCAGTGGCAGAGTCTCGGCCCAGGTCTCGACACAGGGAGGAGGCTGTCATGCCTGCCAGCCCCATCCAGCCCCAGCTGGAAATAGTCCTTGCTAAAATGAGCCTGCTGTTTGCCTAGACGTGTGTTTCCAAATAATCCAGAGACCTAGAGAACGGGAAAGGGAACATTGTATTCCCCACTTCCCTCTGCAAAGAGAGAAGGGTGCAGCAGCCACAGGCAAGGCGGGTTAGGAAACCTGTCTGCCGGCAGATTGCTGTCTATAACTTGCCTCCGTAGTTCTCCTAACACTCTCTCCTCCCCCTCGGCCCCTCCCATGGTCCAACTCTGAGGGTCACACAAACAGCTGAGAGGCCTCCAATGTATCTCAGAGCTCCTGATCTGCCGACATTTGAACTTTTTCTGGCTATGACTTGCTCATTTGGCAGCTGCTGTTCTGTAGCCTTGAATCCTCCTAAATGAGACCCTACAGAGAAAAGTAGAAAGAAAACAGCCATCACCAGAGTCCCCCCAGCCCGAGACAGCCCTTGGGTACATTTTGCAGTATTTTGTTTTGTCTGCTCTCAGCCCGCTCTTGCCCAGTCAAGCTCTACTACGTATACTTAAAGAATCCCTTGTTCTTTTTGTTTGGCGTGACATCCTAAGCATTTCCCTGCATCATCCAAACTCTACTGGATATCATTTTTAACACACACGCACACACCCACATGCACACACACACACACACACACACACACACACACACTGTCTTCCGGTGTGGTTGTATGACAAGTCACTTAACTATTTCACACCCAAAGCCTCCCCTTTTCCAAACTCTTCCCTGGGATCTCCTGAAGGCAACAGCAAGATTGGAGCAGGGCTGGATGGAGGCTGCTGTCCAGTCCTCTGTCTAGGAAGGATCCCGAACCTTAACAGGGATGTTAGCTTCCTATGGCTGTTGTAACAAATCCCACAAACTGGGAGCCTTCAAACACACATTTATTGCCTGGTAGTTCTGGAGGTCAAAGGTGCAGAATGAGTTTTACTGGGCTGAAACCAAGGTAGGGCCGTGCTCTCTCCTGGGGCTCTAGAGGAGAATCTGCTTCCTGTCCTCTTCTAGCTTGGAGAGCTGCATTCCTTGGCCCATGGTCCCCCTTCCTCCTCTTTGAGGCCAGCAGCGCAGCATCCTCAGAGCTCCCTCTGCTTCCATCTGCACATTGCCTTTCCCCTCCTGCAGTCAGATGCCCCTCCCTCCCTCTTATAAAAACGCTTGTGATGACACTTAGGGCCTATTGGGTGATCCAGGATCATCTCAAGATCTAGAACTTAATCTTTTTTTTTTTTTTTTGAGACATTTTCTAGCTCTGTCATCCAGGCTGGAATGAGGAAGCATCATTTTGGCTCACTGCAACTTCTGCCTCCCAGGTTCAAGCAATTCTCCTGCCTCAGTCTCCTGAAAAGCTGAGATTACAGGCACATGCCACCATGCCTGCCTACTGTTTTTGTATTTTTAGTAGAGACAGGGTTTCGCCATGTTGGCCAGGCTGGTCTCGAACTGCTGACCTAAGGTAATCCACAGTCTTGGCCTCCCAAAGTGCTGGGATTACAAGCGTGAGTCACCGCGCCTGGCCTCAAAATCTATAACTTAAGCTGTATCTGTAAAGTTTATTTTGCCACATGAAGTAACACTTGCAGGTTCCAGAGACAAAGACCTAGATAGATCTGCGGGGACATCATTCAGCAGACCACGCCAGCCCAGAGCTCCAATCCTGAAGCTTGAGGCTGGCGAGTGTGCCCTTGGCCCCGCTCTGCTCTGACTTTTGGTATTCACTCGCTGGAGTGGCTGCACCCATGTTGAATGCTCGGCTAGATTGCCTTCTGAGCGCAAGAAGAATGTGATTGCTGTTTCAGCTTGCAAATCTCACACTGAATTTCTCTTGGGCCCACATCAACCTGCAGCTATACAGGAAAGGAAATTCTGGAAAATGTATTTCTAGCTTAGTTAAAATGACCCAGCACAGATCCACACAAAGGCACGAACCTCTGTGGTTTCAGATTAAGAAATGGAGTAGCTTCTGGGCTGAGATATTCTCTCATTCTTCATTCAGATACCCTTCCTCTCAGATGGTCTCTGAGACCTCCCACAAAAAGTCCCTGTGGCCTCAGTAGCGGGACCTGAGAGCTGTCGGCTCACTTTTTCTCGGGAGCTTTACTGATGTTAAAATGAATTGTTTATACTTACTTAATGTTACTTTATTCTTACTTGCAAAACAAGTATCTGTGGAAAAATATCTTTAGCCATGTTCCTGTTTTTGCCAGATGCAAAAACAGGTGGAGTTGATTAGAAGTGGATGTGAAAGATCATGGCGGGTTAATTATCACTAGCGATCTCAGATGAAATCAACCACCTATGAAAGGTGGTTTTCTGCTTGAACTGAACAAGCGTGCTTTTCTACAACATCTGTTGCTTTCTAACAAATGTAGCTTTTCAAGGTCCTTAGGACTATTACCTTTCAATATTACTGGAAAGTTCTTTGCTCTTCTTAGCAAATAGACTGCGAAACTCAACTTTGTGATGACAAGATACAGAATAAATGCATATTAGGTGAAATTCTAGGCTCCGACCTATGTGAGTTTTTCTCTATCTACCAAGATGTCAGGGCCGGTTCATGGAGTTCGTCTCCAGCCACCTGTGCTAATCATCGACCATCCTTTCCAAGTATCTAATGACACTCCCAGCTGAGGTCTCTATACTTTCCAGCCAAAAATGAGTTACAACATATGGAACATCTAATTTTCTGTTTCCATTCTAGTTATTTTGTTCTTCAGAGCTTGTGGGCTCCATCCACCCAAGCTCTGGGCAAATGCTCATCTGACTTCCATAGACACAGAGCAAGCAGACAACCACACCAAGAAGAAGAGGGAGAATATTTACCAGCCACGGAACATCTGCTCTGTGCTTATATTTCATATGCATTATCTCTAATTATCAAAATAAGGTATTATTATTATTATTGTTTCCCATTCGCAGATGACAAACTGAAGATCACATTGGTTAAATACTTGCCCAGCATTAACTTAGCATTTGGGCATCATACCTGGAATTAAAACTCAGGTCTGCTCATCTCCAAAGCACCCTAAGCCTTACCACACTCATGGAACACAGCTGCAGCTGCAGATGGTGAAAGGAAAATTAAAACTTGGGAACCCAATTCACTGGCCAAAAAGGCAAAAACAAAAACACAAAAGACAAAAAATGCTGAGTCATGCAAGAAACTGCCTTTCCTTTTGCTCTTAGGTAGATAGCTACAGATAAAAGGTTAAATAGCTCCACAGGTAGCTACTCTATGTTCACCTTTTCTTATGTAAACTGCTGATTTACTGAGCATGAGAAAAATAGTTAATTGACTAATCCCCTACCTGCTCCTTCTCCTTTGCAACATGCGGATTCAGTCATGTGACCACACCCTGCCTCTCTCTCCCCTCCAGCCTTTAAATCGAAGCCCTTAAAACCATCTTTGGAGAAAGGCACAGACTAGAGACTGTTTCTGTGATTTCATGTTTTTCACTTTCAGGCATGTCCTTAACCTTGGCACAACAAATCTTCAAATCAGTTGAGACCTGTCTCAGATAATTTTTGTTTTACAAGATGGAGGCTGAAATTAAAGAGAAAGACCCTCACTCAACTCATAGAACAGCAGAGCGGGAAGAGGACTTAGTGAGAATTCCCTGTTCACAGGAGAAAACTGAAGCGCAGAGAGTGGATGGGCAAGTCCAAGGTCATACAGCCAAGGGCATCCGATCAGGCAGGATGCAGGTTTCCTGCTCCACTCCTCTTTCTACAGCCCGTGCCACCTGTTTCATGCTGTGTCCCTTCACCACCCAGCTGCACATCTGTTATCAGAAGCCAGAGCTCTTGAGAGTGTGTGTGGAGCCAAAGAAGGGAGAGCAATGGCGGCGGTGGCAGATTTCATGCCTTATGGTTTATTTTTGGACTTTAATCTGAAGTGGACAGCAATTTGGAACAGTACCAGCGCCTCGTTGGATTGTGCTGTTTGGGGGAGGTGACACAGAGTATTTTAAAAGACAGAGCAGGTTAAGAACTTTTCATAAAGAATCAACTGAGAAAAAATAAAATAGAAACAGAATGTCCCACATTAGGGCTGAGCATCAAGCAAGTTTGTTTTTTGTTTTGTTTTGTTTTTTTTTTTTTGAGATGGAGTCTTTCTCTGTCACTCAGGCTGGAGTGCATCACTGCACTCTTGGCTCACTGCAGCCTCTGCCTTCCGGGTTCAAATGATTCTCCTGCCTTAGCCTCCCAAGAAGCTGGGATTATAGGTGTGCACCACCACACCTGGTTGATTTTTGTATTTCTAGTAGAGATGGGGTTTTACCATGTTGGCCAGGCTGGTCTTGAACTCCTGATGAAGTGATCCACCCGCCTCGACCTCCTAAAGTGCAAGGATTACAGGCATGAGCCACCGCACCTGGCCTCAAGCAAGCTTTTCAATTGCATTCAGAAGTGCATCAACTAGATGCAGACCTCTGGCATGGAGACAAAATGGGAGCTTCTTGGTGTCTGGCCTGGTTTTGCAGAAATCAGGGAGTTGCAGGGACCAGGCAGCCGCTGCACATCAGACAGGAGTGCTTTCAGCAGCAGGCAACAGAAAGCCTGCCAATGTGACTGAAATAAGAAGGGCTTATTTTTATCCCTAAACAGAAGCTTCTAGCACTGGTTCAAAAGGTCAGGGCACTGAGCTGGCATCCCCATTATACGCTTTTCCTTCCCTTCACCTTTGTAAGATGCCTGGCACAGCTGTGAGCATCAAATATCTGTGCCATGTGGGTGCACATGAAGCGACAAGTGGGGAATGGGGTCTCCTCCATCCTCTGTCCCCAGGCTGGCTTCTCTCATGGTAGCAGAAGGACCCCCACAGCACCAGGCCTCACACCTATCCTGCTGGTAAACTGCAGGTGCTGTCAAGGCTTCCTGCCTTCACATATGAAATGCTCCTCAGCAGTTGGACTGTTGTTTGTTTACTGCGCACACTGCTCTGCTGCTTCTTGGTTGCATCGGTGAGCTATTGCTCTGTGACAGGCCACACCGAAATACAGAGTGTTTCTATCCATCCAGGCCAGGTGTGGCCCACCTTGGCTTGGGCTTGCTGTGGCATCCAGGGTCAGCTGGCAGGTCAGCAGGGGGCCAGCTGCTCTGAAAGAGCCTGGACAGGATGAATTGGTTCTCCTTCCATGTGCATCTTGCATCCCTCCAGCCAAGGATTTGAACCCAGGTCTTGTCTGACTCCAAATGCACGAGGATGGAGCCCAGAGTGACACAGAGGAAGAGGCCCTTGGATGGACACATGAGGAAGGTGAGGCCTGGAGAGGTGATGTGCTTGAGATCACCAGGCTCTTCTGACCCTGGGGGATCTTCTCCTACAATGGCCCTGAGCCTCCAGACCCAGCAGGTGATTCCCCAAAAGCGGTTTATGAGAAATGCACCTGGTAGAGCTCACTTAAGCATCCCCTGAGAAAGACCCTTATGGCAAGTGCAGGTGAATGTGGTTTGGAGTTCTAAGCTAAGGAATCTGGGCGTGGCCAACCTGGAGATTAATTTCTATTCCTTATCTATGAGGAACATCTGAGCTCCTGTCTCGTCCTGTGGAACACAGGCAGTACAGGGGATCAAGGCCTCTTATTTTGGGTTAGGTAAATGTTGCAGGCGGAGACTGTTGGGGGAGGGTGCTGAGTGGACATAGTTATATACGCTGTATGCTTTTTGCGAGTTATGTGGTTCTCTTGCCTAGCCCACCACTGCTAAACGCTCTCCCCTGCAAATAAGCTCCAGTAAAATGCCATGTCTCCTTCACCAGCCCTGGGTCTCTTCTTTGGCCTCTCAAACCTGCCGCCATCCCCATTGGAGTAGACAGGGGTTCAGCATAACAGCAGCCACCAGCTGGGGAAAGGCATTGCCTTTGGAGCTCCCCACACGGGCTTGATTCTAACATGGAGGGAAAGAAAAGAGATTCTGGCCTGCTCAGTGAAGCCCCCACTGAGCCTCCTATCCTGGACCGTGGACATATTTTTTTCCTAGGTGGTCTTTACCCTAATTGCAAGTGGGTTCGTGTCACTGCAGAATCTGGGATGAGTAGATTCAACTCAGTTCCACAGGTTTACTGGGCATTGCCTCCCATGCTTGCGGCCAGGAGGATGCAGGGAAATGTGGCTACCTCCATACCTGCTCTTCTGATGATCACAGCACAAGTCGTTGCACGCATGTGGAGTCCTGGCACCGTGCTCTGGCACTTTGCCTCCATCATCTCCTTTAACCTCTGAGCTCTGTGAGGGAAGAATTATTACTATCCCTAGTATATAGACAGGAAAATTGAGTTGGATTGAGGTTCAGAGAGGTTAAGTCACTTACCCAAGGTCACAAAGCTAGAGAGTGGCGGGCCAGCATCCAAGGCCAGCAACATGAGCTCTCTCTGATCCAAATGATGACTCTATATTTCATCAGTGCTCTGAGAACTCTCCAAATATCTATATCAACTGTCATCTCTTCATTGCCCAGACCTAGACGTGGAGCAACTTGGCTGAGGTCCCATTGAGATTTAGGGGCAGGACCCCTGATGTGAGGTGGAGTGCTTGGTCACGCGTTCCTCCCTCCATCAGTCTCTCCTGACTGGTGTGGACACTCAGTGCACCTGGTCCTGTGTGCAACGCAGTGTGGGAAGGGGATCAAGGACCTTGGCTAATCCCAAGCATTTCCCTAGAATGTCCCAGGTTTAGAGCCCATTGGGAGGAGCTGGGAGGCAGGCTGGTGTCTCCAGGCCCCGTTCCGTCCCAGTTGTGCTGTGCTAAGCCAAATCTCTTTGGGCAGCTTGTTTCACCTCCTGAGCCTTCTCTTTCTAAACTGCTAAATGGGATGAGTCCACCTCCTCTTGGGTTTTGGTGAAGATTAAATGAGACATTAGCTGTAAAACATTTTATCCAGGGTCTGGTATATAAGAAACAGTTGATAAATGAAAGCTTTATTTTTTATTTATTTTTTTTTTTGAGACGGAGTTTCGCTCTTGTTACCCAGGCTGGAGTGCAATGGCGCGATCTCGGCTCACCGCAACCTCCGCCTCCCGGGTTCAGGCAATTCTCCTGCCTCAGCCTCCTGAGTAGCTGGGATTACAGGCACGCGCCACCATGCCCAGCTAATTTTTTGTAGTTTTAGCAGAGCCGGGGTTTCACCATGTTGACCAGGATGGTCTCGATCTCTTGACCTTGTGATCCACCCGCCTCGGCCTCCCAAAGTGCTGGGATTACAGGCTTGAGCCACCGCGCCTGGCATGAAAGCTTTATTGAGTATGATGATCGGTCACCCCAGGTGTCACTGGGGTCTCACGCAGGAACAATGCCTAACTCATAACTGATGCCCAGTAAACATTGGGTGGATGCAATGTTCAAGAAGACAGGTATTCATGTTCAGTTTTACGGAGAAGGAGATAGAGACCAGAAAAAGAAGAAAGTGCCCAGGTCAGCCGGCTGGTAAGAGGCAGAGCTGGAATTTGAACCGGGGTCTGCCTGCTCCAGCTCCACTACTCCGTGACTGCACTGAGAGCCACAGGCACCTTGTATCAGGTAGGCAGGGAGCTGCCTTCTTGCTGTCCTGCTGGATCCTGCCCTGGTGTGGTCCTCCCTGGAACCTGGGGTGGGGCTTGAGGGCAGAGAGCAGAGAGAGATCTCTGGGAAACTGCATCATCTGCACAAAGGGACCTGCTGGGCGTTCTGCTGAAAGCTCTCTGCATGCACCACTGCCTGTCTGCTGCCTGGGGGTTCTAAGCTCAAGAGGGGGTGAGGGCCCTGCTGGGTATTATACCACATCTGCATTGTACTTAAGGTGGCCAGTGGAGGCCCTTCCCAGACTCCAGCTCTGGTCACAAGCCCAACCCCCTCCTTGCTCCTGTCTGGGCTCACCTGGAATCTCTGCCTCACTCTATAGCCAGGGACCCCTTTGGGAGCCCAGGTCACCCCTACTACTCACGCCTCTCATTTGGAGATTTTTACAGTCTACCTCTTGTTCATGATTGCATCCCATCTAAAATGCTTTTCCTTTTCTTGGAATTTTTCCCAGGTTGGCTATAACTGCCGCAAAGATAGATAATCGCAATAATTAATATGCATTTATGTATTTCCGAAAAGTTACTTGAATGTCAAACTCATTATTTTGTCTATAGTTTTGACTAGATTCAAGCTATTTTTTGTATCATAAAAACAAAGTTTTTTATTTATAATTTTTGTGGGTGCACAGTAGATGTATGTATTTATGGGGTACCTGAGATGTTAGATTGAAGCTATGAAGTGTGAGCGTGTAAGTTCAACTCTTTACAGATCAGGGAATTACAAGTGACATCCTGAAGGATGACCACAAATGTTTCGAATTAAGCCCACCTACTAAGCGTCCAGAGGTTTGTGGCTTGGACAAGGTGTTTCCAGAGTGGACCCTGGTCTACTGAGTGTCCTGCCTCTTGCTGGTTCTTTGCAGCAGTCCATTGACCAATGTTGTCTACAGTTTGAGAGCCTTCTGCAGGCTGTGCCACGTTACCATCGAATCTCCACAGCAGCCTGAAAAACAGACCTCCTTTTCTCTCATTTACACATATGTGAACGAGACTCGGTGAGTGAGAAACATGACCGAAAGCCAGGTGGGCACGTGGCCGCAGAACCAAACCCAGCTCCCATGATGTGGTCTGGCTACAGTTTGAAGCCCAGGTATTTCAATAGCTATCCCCAGGCCTGGCACATCAAAGAAGCTCCAGAAATGTTTGCCGAGTAAGTGATGAATCAGCAATTTCTGATTTTCTCCTAAACTTAGAGAATAAGTGGGTTGTCTGCAGTCGCCCAGGGCGCCCACGGCAGAGGTACAAGTAAAGTCCAGATCTCTGCATCTCTGGTTCAAGGCCCTTTGTGCTCCACACAGCTGTCTCTTTGTCATCATTAAAAACAAGGCTCAAGGGACATGTTTTCTAAGCCTCACTTCCCCATCTACAAAATGGGTCGAGTGGAATGGAATGTATCTGCTTCACTCCAGCATCAAGCAGGGAATTCTGATGAATTCAATTTGACTTCTTTCCACGGGCGTGTTCTAAGCAGCCTCCCTCACTCCCCAGTCTCCTCTGGGTAGGGATGAAGACCCCGCTGGGGCTGGAAGAGGCAGAGAGCTGTATGGCGTCACTTATAAATTGATTCAAGTGAGCCAGGAAAGCCGCGAAGAAAAGAGTAACCTGAGTGATGATGCAATGGAGGAACAGGTTTGGAAAGAGGCTGCTGGCTGTCCGGCTGCAGCTCTGGCTTCCTCATCAGCCTCACCCTGGTCTCTGGTGTTCTCTGGCTCTCGTCCATTTGTCTGTATTTCTCTTTGCTAGCTATTGATTAATCTTTGCTGGAGCTGAGCTAGAATTCTGGTGTGTATAAGCAGGTAACTAGCTAAGCACTAGTTGATAACTTTGGAGTTAGTGGATAATCATATGGCTGGGTTACTAAGCTTTTTCAGTTGAAAAATAAGTTAACTATTAATTTGGTGTTTACTGAGCATTTTCCTTGAGGACATCAAGACAGCGGGTTCTCAAAGGACCACCTGTATGAGAATCACTTGGTGCTTTAAAAACCAGCACACACCTGATCCTAATCCAGGGTATTTAGAATCTCTGCATGGTGGTGCCCCAAGAGTTGCAGTGTTAGTGAGCTCCTGGTCACCCTGGGCATATAAAGTTTGAGAAGTCCTAAAGGTGTTACCTGCTTACCCTGGTGTTGGAGGTTACCCCAGGGCTTAGTCAGGCATAGTTCTCAGGCTCAGCTACCCATTGGAATCGCCCAGGAGCTTTAAAAAGTCCTGATGCCTGGGCCCTACCACTAGCTATCCTGTTTTGCTTGGTCTGAGATGCTACATAAGCACTGGGTGTTTTTAAAGCTTCCAGGTGATTTCAGTCACTATGTAGTTGAATTGAGAATATCATTCTTGCCACTGAAAGCGTAACTTCCCAGGTTGGCTGCGTTGGTCTCACCCAGGAATTGTTAGAAATGCGGAATCTCAAGGCCCTCCCAGACCTACCGGATCTGGTTCTGCATTCTAGCACCATTCACAGGCAATTTCTGTGTACATTATTGTCCGGGAAACAATGCGGTAGAAGATTGCAAATGTCTAAGACCCCAAAGAATGCAGTTATAGTGGAGAGACAATAAACGTAGGGAGAATTTTTTTTAGGTTAGTGTCCTTTCCTAGGAGGCCTCTCAAAGCATACCACTATGTTGATTAGACACTCAACAAGCACATAGCTTTGTTTGCATGAAATAAGTCGTAAGAATACATAATGGTGGATTTGTAGTTGTGATATGGTAGGGGGAAATACAAGTCTTACGCTACATTCTTTATTACCTTATTTAGACCTAAAAAATTCTGAAGTGGAAAGGAAAGAGGGAGGCTTCCAGCATTGAGTGTTGTGGTTTGTTGTCCCCAGTTTTAAGCAAGTTTCTTCTTGCTTGCTTAAAGTCTTTGCCCTCAAAGAAGAAAATGAAGTTAGATAGACCTGGCGAATTGGTGAGAGCTGCTGACTTCTGGGGTCACCACATTCTTTCCAAAGTGGGTACAAAGAAATTATCTCTCGTGTGCTCTGGAACTTCATTTAGTTGATGGCAGGCCCACTGAACTCTAGCTGGTGATATCCATGCTTTATCTCTGAGATCATGTAGTCCAATTTACCGAGGCCCTACAAAAATAACCGACTTATCCCAGGTCAGTGAGCTTGTCAGTCCAAATTTCCTTCTGTGGCTTGCAAGGCCACCCACCACCTGACCCTCTTCTCACTCCACTCTCCTCTCTTGTCTGTTATCCATTGCTGTGGAACAAAGCAACACAATCCTAGCAGCTTAAAACAATACGCATCTATGACCGCATGCCTTCTGTGGCTCAGGAGTCAGGGCATGGTCCTCTGCTTAGGGTCTCACAAGGTTGAAATCAAGGTGCATGCCATGGCTGCAGTCTCATCTGAATACCTGACCAGACAAGGATGCCTCCTAAGCTTAGACGATTGTTCGTCTGAACTTGCAGGGTTCATTTCCTTGTGCTCGTATCATTGAGAGCCTTGCTTTCTCTGGCTGCTGGTTGGAGGCCATTCGCAGCTCCTAGAGGCTGCTCTCATTTCTTGCCACGTGGGGTTTCCCAGCTGGCTCCTGGCTTATTAGAAGCCAGCAAAGAAGTAAGAGATGCCAGCAAAATGGCCAGCATATCTCATGTAATATAGCTACATAAGCATGTAGAACCACATATCACGTTGCCTTTGTCCTGTTTCCTACAGGTTAGAAGCAAGGCACAGGTCATAGCTACATTCAAGGAGAGGGGACTGTGCAAAGGATAAACTGCAGGAGGTGAAGAACTTGAAAGCCATTTTAGACGCTGTCTTCCACGCTTTACAATCTACTTTGCAACTGCACTGAGCTCTTAGCAACTCCCTGGCCCCGCTGAGCACCTCCTGTCTTTCTGCCTTTGCATATGCTGTTCACTCTGCCTGGAATTCCATCTCCTCTGCCTTTACCCATCTCATCCTAAGGCCTCTGCTTAGATGCAATTTCTCTGGGCTCTTATTAGCAGCATCCAAATCTGTACTGGTTTCTCCTAATGCTTCCTTTGCATCGTAATTTTTCTGTTTACTTGTCAATCCCCTCCCACCCCTGCCAGTACCTAAAGTAAAATCTACATAGGGCTTGGCACATTATGGATGCTCAATGAGGATTTGTTGAATGATTAAATGAAATAACAAGCCCCAGCTTGGAACCCAGGGCCATAAATTCCAGTGCTGGTCCCTATCTCCTGCCCAGGGCCTAAGGGCTCATCTCTCCCAGGAGCCCCCGTACCATCTCAGTAGCTAAACCAGTGGCGTATCCCACATCCCCTGACTTTGAAACAGCTTTTCCCCTGCAATTCTTAGATGCGCTTCCCTAGAACCTCTCTCGCTGTTCTTTGCCTTCCTCCTCCCCCTGCCATGTATCCCCGCGGTCCTGCCAGAAATCAGAAGCTCCTTATTAAACCAGGAGCTGCCTCACATTATCCCACAGACTACAGATGGCAAGTATTTGCTTCTTTCTCAGCTGAGGACTGACATAGTAAAGGCTCCTTGAGATGTTAGCTGTCAAGGAGGGGAATAAAAGTTTTTCATCTGCATGAGTAATTGTTTCCTGTTTTATCCAGAGAGACAACAGATTTACATCCCAGACACATTCACGCTGGGCCAAGAGCAGCTGCCATTGCAGATTTGAGTCATGTACATTTCTCCCTCTTCCTTCCTGGGGTTGGAACAGAAGCTGGGGTGGTGAGAGTGCAGGTGGGAGGGGAGGGGGCTCCGGAATACGTAGACTGTGAGGGGGGAAATCAGGATGGTGCTTTGGTGGAGGTGGGAGCTGGGCTGGGGTCTTGGCTGGTCAGGAAGGCTGGTGAAGCAGGTGCTGGGGAGGCAGAGCGCCAATTTTCCTTCCTCTCTTTTCCTCACACCCACCTCAGCCCACTATCCAGTCCTGTCAGCTCCGAAATGGATCCTGCCTCCAGTGCCTTCTCAACACCTCTCTCCGCCATTCCAGTCCACGCCACCTCGTCCCTTACTAGGACTTTCACAACAGCCTCCTGAGTGGCCTTGGCTTCTGCTCTCAAACCCTGCAGTGCCTACTCTGCAGGGCCACAAGACGGATCCTTTTAATCCACTCTCCTTGGTCCCTCAGCCCTTGGAATGAAACCTTGGCCCACAGCCCTGTGTGACCTGCCGCCTGTCCCCACCTCCTGACCCCATCTAAGATCCCCTCCCCTCCTCTTATCAGACTTTGTTTCTCAGACACCCCAGGCTTGTTCTGCTTTGGGGACCCTCACACTGTTTCTGTCTCCTGGGAATCTGTGCCCCCTCTGCCAGACCATGCAGCTGGCTCTCTCTGCTCAAATATCCTCTTCTGAGGGGGTGTTCCTTGGCACTATAGTCTGACATGGTACTCATCCATCACGCCAGCCCATTACAGGGCCTGATTTTCCCATAACACTTTTATTGCCTTCTAGAATACCATCAGTTGGGTTCGTTTGTCATCTGCCCCCCTGCCAGAAAGGACATGGATGAAGCAGGGAGGGACGTGCCGGTCCCACTCGCCTCTGGCTCTGCTGCGGCTAGGACCAGGCCAGCACACAGCAGGAGCCCGAGAAATATTTATTAAAGAAATGAAAGTCAGGTGACAGAAGGTAGAAGGAGGGAGACCCCTCAAAGAGGTAAATTTGGTATCTTAGCAAGTGGGTGACTTGCTAAGGACTGTCTGAGGACAGCTGGTATGTGAGGATCAGCTAACGACAGCAAGAACCGTCGCTACTATTTTTTTAGATGAATTTTAGTTTCTGAAATTGTCCAAATCACTTTTATCAACAGAAACTAGTTACACGTCCCTCCAACAGGGAGACTCAACAGGAAAGGCTGCCCCCTCAAACACTAAAGGCACCTAGAGTTACTCACAGTGCTGGGGAACGCCCAGAGGAGGAGGAGGGTAGAGGGAGAGAACATTTAAAAAAATCTCAAACAAGAACAAATTCTGACATGTATATCTCGAGTGATTAAATGTGTAACACTCAGCAATCTCCTACACTTGCCAAATTTTATGGCTTCATGCAGTAATATAAAATGTGCTTCACAAAGCTAGAAGTCTGCACAGAATATAGGGTTCTGATTTATATTTTATTCTTTATTTTTATTTTTTTGTAGAGATGGGATCCCGCTATGCTGCACAGGCAGGTCTCAAACTCCCGAGCTCAGGCAGTCCTCCTGCCTTGGCCTCCCAAATCACTGAGACTACAGGTGTGAGCCACCACTCCCAGCCTGATTTCTATTTTATAAAGAGGCTAAGATAGAGTGCACAGCTGAGAAATTGCTTTCATTTCCGGACCCTGAACATCAGGAAGTGAAGTGTAGGGAGGGTGAAAACTCAGAGGAAAGATCTGAGTTGAGACCTTTGATTTTTGCCCATCACACTTTATAACCCAGACGGCCCTACCAATAATTCAGTGCAGAGACAGCATTTTTGCACTGGATAAGCAAAGGTACGGTGATTTCTTCATAGTTTCTTTTCATTACAAGTGATTCTTTTCCTAAAGAAAAAGTTCTATTTCTGATTTCTCTTCCCTCTCAAAGGGGAGGGGAGTTGTAACACTCTGTTTTCATACCACTATTCCTCAAGATCAAACCCAGGCAGGCGTTTTTACAGCACACATTTCCACATGTCATTGCTAATCCTCACAGCCTTGAGGAAACGGAGGTGCAAAGGGGCTCAGCAATGTGTTCACCATCCTGAACGTGGTGTCAGAACCCAGATCCTGGCTTGGCTGTCTCATCCCCAGGGATGACTCTTTACGCTGTTCTTGATGACTTTTCTTGCAGCAGGCATGAGGCAGCAGGAATTCAGTTCTTCCGCCATTTATCAGGCACCTAGTATGTGCCAAGCCTACTGTAAACATCAAGAAGACATGGTTCCTGTCTATCCATCCAGCATCAGAGAGATCAGGGCTCAAGGCCTGAGGCACAGCCCTGGGTCAGATGCAGGCCTCCGGTGTTTGGGAAGGATGAGCGTGTGTGTGTGTGTGTGTGTGTGTACGTGTATGTGTGCATGGTGTGTAGGGGTGTCTGTATATTGGTGGTTGGGGGCAGAAGATGCTCCCTGAAGTGTTGGTACTAAGGCAAATCTTTGATGGAAGGACTGGGGTATAGGGACTCGAACCCTGGTTTCAAAGTGTGGACTCTGAACACTAGTATTGGACAGCAGACAGGCTAGAGTTGCTGAATTCTCAGAGGTAATAAGTGTTTAATCTGCTCCCCTTCTTTTTTTCTTTTTTTATCTTTTTGAGATGGAGTTTTGCTCTTGCTGCCCAGGCTGGAGTGCAATGGCATGATTTTGGCTCACTGCAACCTCCATCTCCCGGGTTCAAGCGATTCTCCTGCCTCAGCCTCCTGAGTAGCTGGGCCTACAGGCATGCTCCACCATGATCAGCTAATTTTTTGTACTTTTAGTAGAGACTGGGTTTCTCCATGTTGGTCAGGCTGGTCTCAAACTCCTGACCTCAGGTGATCTGCCTGCCTTGGCCTCCCAAAGTGCTTGGATTATAGGCATGAGCCACGGTACCCAGCCTAATCCACTCCCCTTCTCTAAATCAGGGTAGAATTGGACTCAGGGCTGGTTCAGGGCTGAGGCTGCAGGGGGGTGAATGATTCTAGACACTGGGAAGGAGGAGTGATGGGTGATGAATCCAGCAGTTTACAGGACCATGGACTTGGCTGTACATTGCACGTCTGCGTATATTTGGTGGCTGTTTATTGCTTCTGCCTTGCTCCTCTGCCTGCCCATCTTCCATAGTAGGTCCCTGTAGCATAATGAAAATGGGAACAACGTTTTCTCTGGACACTAGGGAATCCAGTCTGATGGATAAAGATAGATGGCTGTTAAACAGTCATATCTTGGGTTCTGTGTGTTCAGTGAAGCCTCATTTACCAGAGCTCTCTGGTTAGAAAGGTGAATGGTGGGGAAAAATACATGTTGTTATCAGAAGTCTGGCAGGGGCCATGTGCAGTGGCATGCACTTGTAGTCACAGCCACTCTGGAGGCAGAGGTGGGCGGATCGCTTGAGACCAGGAGGTCGAGGCTGCGGTGAGCCGTGATAGCACCACTGTACTCCAGCCTGGTTGACAGCGTGAGACCCTGTTTAAAAGAGAAAAAGAAGTTTAGCAGGAAAGCTTTTAGGAGATGGATGATGGTTAATTTTAGTCCCACCTAACATTTTAAACTTTAATATGTCAAAAAGTGAGAATTGTCACCGTCAAAGCATGGAAACCAAAGGAAAACCAGAGGGTTGAGAAGGTGGGAAGGGCTGCAGTGTGACAGGTGGCAAAGTTACTGGGATAGCTTCTGCTAAAGAAACTCATCATCCATCACCTTCAGGAAGGAGGCCCCGGGGGCCCTTTAAGAGAGCAGTTTCAGTGGAGGCTGGGGGTAGGTTGGCAGAAACAAGATTATGAGATGGTCTGTACTAGGTATCAGGCTTGAGGGTTAGTGCCTGTAGCCTATTCTGAGAAGTCTGGCTTTAAAGGGAAGGCTGGAGAGCTAGCATGATACTCAATAATAACAATACCTAAGGCACTTACTGTGTTCCAGACACTGTTCTAAAAACAGCATATTTCAGTTCATTTAATCCTTACAATTATACGAAGTATGTAGTCTTTTCATTATACCTTTTGACAGGTCAGTTACATCCTGGAATTCACATGGCTAGTAAATACCAGAGCTGGGATTTGAAGCCAGGCAGTCGGGTTCCAGAATCTGTGTTTTTATTTATATTTTATTTTATTTTTGAAATGGAGTCTTGCTCTGTCACCCAGGCTGGAGTGCAATGGTGTGATCTTGGCTCACTGTAACCTCCACCTCCTGGGTTCAAGCGATTCTCCTGTCTCAGCCTCCTGAGTAGCTGGGACTACAGGCGCCCGCCACCATGCCTGGCTAATTTTTGTATTCTTAGTAGTGACAGGGTTTCCCTGTGTTAGCCAGGATGGTCTCATTCTCCTGACCTTGTGATCCACCCACTTTGGCCTCCCAAAGTGCTGGGATTATAGACATGAGCCACCGCGCCTGGCCCAGGATCTGTTTTTAACCTTCATACTACATTGACTTTCATCATGAAAAGATGGTGGTGGGCAAGCTTGTTTCTAAGGATGGGAGGGTCCTTGTAATATCTGTATGTACAGAGAGGAGGGACAGTTGGGTTACTTTCTCTGTCAACCTCAGAAAGCCAGGAAGGTTGGCCTGCATCCCTGGGACCTTAGATATTCAAGCAGCATGGCCTTGCAAATCAGGCACTCTATCTATTAGAGTTGCGCAGTGAGGCCCCCTCCACTTCATCCCCAGAATATCTCCTAGGTAAGTTGGATCTCACAGGGCCTGAGTATAAATAAGATGGTGTCCTCTGTTGTTATGGAGTAGCTTGGAGCTGGGCCCCAGGTACCCTGTGTGAATTAGATGAGTGATTAGTATTTGGCAATCTAACTGGAGAGGCTTGCTGAGTTACTGGGGCATATGTGCTCAGCTCATGAATACCAGCCTGACTTCTGTCAATCAGTGAACAGAGTTTGCAGTGTCTACCAAGCACCTGTTGTGTAGTGGAAGAGAGTTTGGACTTTGGAATCAAACATGCTAAAGGTCAGATTCTAGCTCCTCCACTAACTACCTCTGTGATCTCGGCTAAGTGATGGTTATTTTTTTATTTTTTTTATTTTTGAGATAAGGTCTCATTTTATCTCCTAGGCTAGAATGCAGTGGCATGATCATGGCTCACTGCAGCCTCAACCTCCCGAACTCAAGAGATCATCCCACTTCAGCCTCCTGAGTAGCTGGGACTATAAGGCATGTACCATGGCACCTGGCTAATTTTTCATCTTTTGTAGAGATGGGATTTTGCCATGTTGCCCAGGCTGGTCTCGAACTCCTGGGCTCTAGTGATCCACCCACTTCAGCTCTCCAAAGTGCTGGGATTACAGGTGTGAGCCACCATGCCTAGCCTGATGATTGCTTTCAGAGCCTTGGCTCTTCATCTCTGAAATGAGGGGAGGAACACAGAACAGTTTCCATGGGGAGCTCATAACACATGCGGGCCTCTCTCCCCTCACCCCAGCCTTTGGTTAGATACTTACTATTTGCGAAGACCCAATTTCTTCATCATAAGAAGGCTGCCACAACGCTTGAGGGAGTGACCCACTTACAAACAATTCCTTCCTTCTGGGTCATTCTGATGGATTAAATGAAGAACCATTTAAAGCCACAGCCCAAAGAGCCAGAGGGAGAGGCAGCAGAGGGAAGATGCAGGTGAGTCTTCATGCACTGCATGATGAAGCTTTGTACCACAATCAGGAAAAGCTCCAGGCACACAGGGCCGCCTTCATGGCCAATCAGAGTGCACCTCTCACCTCGGCAACTCTGCTAACCTAAATAGACCAGTCACACAGCAGACCTGCAAAAGAAGACATGATAATTACAAAGACCCCAGGGGACCATCTGTGCTGGCTGATGCTTTGTTTCTCCTGACCCCTCAGACCTCTCTATTTCACTGCAGACTCTCAATACCTACGGCCTTTGTTTTGCCGTGAACACTTCCATTCCTGAGTACATTTTCTATGAGGAGTTGGCAGGAAGGGAGTCTCAGAATGAGTTATATTTTCAGCACACCTCTGGGTTCATGTTGAATTTGGCTAGAACTGTTTTGACCCAGGAAACAATTTGACTAATGGATATTTCAATCCAACAAGTACTCTCTGGGTCCTTCTAATATTTCTGGCACTGGTTTGATGCTGAGGACATGGAGATGAATAAGAAAAGGTCTCTGTCCCCCAGCTGATAAATTAACATTGATGATCTCCTGTGTGCCAGGGGCTTTACAAATGTGATTACCATTTCTTACAACAACGTAGTAAGGTAGAAGGCATCTTTGTGTTACAAGTGAGGAATAGGAAGTTAAAAAAGGTTAAGATATAAGGTCAAAGTCACACAACTAGTAAGAGGTAGAACTAACGTTTGGATTTGGGGCTGTTCACCAGCAAACCCTATATGCTTTTGATACAGGCAGGAGACAGGGAAATACTGGGTAGAATAGGGCAGTTGCCTGGCAAAGGCCCTACCCTTAAACCTTGAAATCCACAGCCCTAAATGGGAACAGGCATTCCTGTTTTCATGCCCCAAAGTTGCCTTTTGGCCTGTCATGTCCCCCATCCTATACCGTATAAATCCCAGACCCCAGGCTCCAGAAGCAGATGAGACAAACAGAAGGGCAGAAGAATGGCAGAATGGCACAGAAGAGAGAAGAGAAGGAGTGTCTGAACATTGAGAGGGATTTGGCTGGGGGTGGTTGGAGAGGAGATTCGCCACGGGGTGGCCAAACTCCAGGGGAAGATCACCTTCCCACTCCATTCCCCTTCCAGCTCCCCATCCATCCTGCTGAGAGGCACCTCCACCACTCAGTAAAACCCCTGCATTCATCCTTCAAGTCTGAGTGTGACCTGATTCTCTCTGGACGCTGGACAAAGACCTAGGTACCAAAAGGGTCTAACACTTAAGTCATCCATGGATAGCAAGGCTAACAGAACACTGTAACATGTGCCCATTTGGGGTCTGGGAGTTGCAGACACCCACCCATAGATGCTACCATGGGGCCAGAGCCCAAAAAGCACTTGCCCTGACTGCTGCACCTGCCTGTCTGCATGCTTCCCCGTGTAAGGGGTTTGAACATGTGGCGGCTGAACATAAGAGCCACGCCTCTGCCACACGTCATGGGATGGGGGTCAGGGAACTCTCCCATTTCACTTTTAAATATTCCAGGCCCCCTTTTTGTTTGGGAGCCAGAATCTAGGACAGACAGATAGAAAGCCTGAAATAGGATCCAGGCAATATAAACCTACATGCTGTAGGCCAAGTCAGAGACTGATGTGATAACAGAAGTCTGAATAAAAGGTGGGAGACAATTATTCTGACTGAAAGGGAGGCAAGCGTTCCTGCCCTAGGCTGGATGCTGGGCGCCCCTGGCTTCCTGACTCATTTGCAAATGGAAAATCCTATGGCATTGTGGGAAGCTTCTTTCTCCATTTGTATGGGGAAGGAGAAAGAATGGCTGGGCTGAATGAATTTAGCCCTTGGTCCTCTTCCAACGAAGCTCAGCTATGAAAGATAAATGCATCTCTCCCCACCCCCTTCTCAATGGAGCCGGGGAGAAATTGAAAACCCTCTGACAATAAGGAGACCAAAGTTTGCAAGGGCAAGATGAGCCTGTGCTAATGGAGAAAGTGATGTTTCCTCAATTTGGTTTTAGACTATCTTCTCCTATGGGGGAAAAAGTTCTGTCCTTGGGAGAAGTGCCAACTTTATAGATCTATTAATAAAAGAACTGGCAGTTTCACAGTTCTTGCCAATGAGGAAACTTGAATGAGAGAAGCCAGGCTCATCCTTGGCCAACATACTGGAGCCCATCATCTGAACTTTACCCCGCCTCCCCTTACCCAAGCATCCAAGGCTAGGCAGCACCCCCACCCCCCGCCAACCCCAGCAGCTCCCACCTGGCTGAAGCCTGCATCTGCTCCAGACTGAGGGTTAGATGAAAACTTGGCATGGGAAGGGCTCACCTGTGGGCAGGACAGAATCTATCCAAGGAGACCTAAAAAATGAGTACCTATGAGACACGGAGTGATCCTGAAGGCAGGCAGGATAAAGGGCTGGAGGGACACGCCACGGGGGAGTTTCTCCTGGTGAATACTGAAGTTACTAGATGTTTTGTCTTGCAAAAATCTCAAACTCTACCAGTTGTCTGTCTTGCATCAACATTGTCCTTTTGAAAGAAACCCACCTTTCAGTAAAGAAACTTGTATTGGCCTGTGCAGCCTGGTGTGCTCGTTTTGTGGAAACTGACTGGCCCGGGTGACCACGGGGGGAAGAGCCTGGCTCCCCCGCACCAGTTCCTTGTGAAGAAGGGGCCTGGTCAGTCAGGCAAAGGACATCACTTGCCAAAATGTGATATTGTCAAGTGCTTTTGTCCGGCACTACTGTAGATTTAAAAAATGTATCTCATTTCTAAAATTTGCATTTTCCTGATTACTTGTAAGACTGAGCATCTTCTCATATAGCAACTGGCCATTTTCATCTCATTTTCTGTGAATTCTAGCTGTTCCCTATTTTTCCAATGGGCTGTCCCTTTTACTTGCTGATCTGTAAGAGTTCATTACATATCCTTTGCTCTATATTGTTACCATCTTCTCTTACGCTGGTCACTTTTAAAAATTCATGTATTGTCATAAGAAGTCTTTTATACTTCTTATGTCATATATGTGTCATACTTTTGCTTTGTGCACCATCTCTGAGAAGGTCATCCCTATCCAAGGTCATAAACATGTTCTTAATATTTTCATATGTTTATTTTCCAAGGTTAGGTCTTAGAAAATTACAAAATAACGATTTGTAATTTCATGTTGTGAAAGGTGGAGGAAGGGAATTTCCTCTTCTTGCCCTTACTTGTATCTGAGCCGATTCTCCGTGTTCCTTTCAGTTATACTAGAACAAACGCCCCTCCTTCCTCCAAGCCAAGTCACCCCGTGCCCTCGCCACTGTGCTTGCCTTAAGTTTATACCTTGCCTGTAGTCATTCTCTCCTGCATCAATTCCATCAGCACAAAGACATATCTTAATTCCTTCTACCTTAAAAAAAAAAAAAAGAAAGCCCTCCCTCCCTTAGGGTGAGATGAAGTTGTGTGCAACAGGCCAATGCTGCTTTCAGAGGCGTTTGAACCAGAGGGACTCCATTTTGAATAGGGGCTGAGTAAAATAAGGCTGAGACCTACTGGGCTGCATTCCCATGGGCTTAGGCATTCTAAGTCACAGGATGAAACAGGAGGTAGGCGCAAGATACAGGTTGCAAAGACCTTGCTGATAAAATAGTTGCAGTAAAAAAGCCAGTCAAAACACGCCAAAACCAAGATGGTGACAAAAGTGACCTCTGGTCGTCCTCACTGCTCATTATACATGAATTATAATACATGAGCATGATAAAAGATACTTCTACCAGCACCGTAACAGTTTACAAATACCACGGACATGTCAGGAAGTTACCCTACATGTCTAAAAGGGGGAGGAGCCCTCAGTTCCAATTGTCCACCCCTTTCATGGAAAACTCATGAATAATCCACCCCTTGTTTAGCATATAATCAAGAAATAACCATGAAAATAGCCAACCAGCCTGCTCTGCCTACGGAGTGGCCACTTTATTATTTTACTTTCTTAATAATTAACTTGCTTTAGCTTTACCCGATGGCCTTGCCCCAAATTCTTGCATGAGGTCCAAGAACCATCTCTTGAGGTTTGGATTGGGAAAGTTTTAATCTATTAAAAAAAAGCATCAAATGGGCATTCCAGAACTAATAAACATAAGATTTGCACCAAGCAATCAATTGTTTGAGAGCAGATTGGATACAGCAGATGTCAGCATTAGTGAAATGGAAGATAAACCAATAGAAAACATCAAAATTGAAGCTCAGAGAAGGAAAAAGGAAACAAAACAGAACAAAGCATAGGAAGCATGGGCACAGTTTGAAGTGTCTGACAGTGTCTGACTGGAGTCACTGAAAGAGCAGGAAAGCAAGGGTGAGATAGGAATAGCTGAAGATATAATGGCTAAGACATTTTCTCAAATAATGGGTAAACTATTAGAGCTAAGTGAATTAATCTAGGTTTTGGATGTGGTGTCAATGTACACAAACCAGTTGCATTTTTTATAACAGCAACAGACATAATACAGAATTTAAAATAACATTTAAAATAGCATCAATCCAATAAGAGTTAATTTAATGAAATCAGAACAATTGAAGACAACCCATATTATGGAAGGACACACTATGCAATTGCTTTGGATTGTAAGGTTTAATATGGTGGGGATGTTAAATCTCTTTAAATAGACCTACAGATTCAGCACAATCCCAATCAATCTCAGCAGGCTTTTGGAGGCGGGGAGGATTAACAAGCTGATTTTAAAATTCATATGGACATGTAAAGAGAAGAGAATAGCTGTATTAGGGTTCTCCGGAGAAACGGAATCTGACTACATCAAGACCTATTTGAAAGCTGTAGTAATTAGCAATGTGGTGTCAACACAAGGAGAGACGAACAGACTAATGGAACAGAAAATGTTCAGAAACAGACTCATACAGAAATGTTCCCAGATTTATGACAGACGTGATAATACAGTACAGTAGAGAAAGGCTAGTTTTTAAAATAAATGGCATTAAGTTAACTGGATATCAACATGGAATATTAATCTAAATAAAACCTTTAGAAGAAAATAGTGTACATTTTCACCTCAGAATAAGCAAAACTTTCCTAAACCCCCATTCTTTAGTTCCATGATTGGGTTGAGTTTCTTTCACTACTTTGCAAGTCTGTTCTGCTCCCTGTCTGAAATAAGCAGAGCTGGAACTTGGACGTTCTCATTTTTATTATTATCTGTACACTCTCCATCCAGTCTTTCTCTAGTAGTCATGATCTTTGATTACTAAGCCACTCTATGGTTTTATCATTAGTTCAAACATTAAGTGCATACTTACGTCACTCCTTGTCTCAAACACTCATTGTTCTTCCTCAAAACCAGCTGCTGGGACTGGCGTGTTTGATCCTGACAATGGAGCATCAGCGCCACCCCCTGACCACCCCCCCGCCACCGTATTCTTATTCTTTATCATATTAGCCTGGGTAATCCTCATTATTCCTGATCTCCAGACACACCCTGAATTACCTCTCCTCCAGATCTACTCATGCTGCTTCCTCAGTGAGATAATTTTGCCAATTACATCTGTACCACACACCATCTAGGCTATCTGCCCTTGGCATCTTGCCTGCCCTGCCATTTTGGCCCAGTACCCAGGAGGAGCTGAACAGAAATGTGCAGAGGTATTAGTGACTCTTAGCAGCCTCCCAAGCCCCGCACAGTGTGCCCCCTTATTTGTGGTCTGGAATCCTCCCGGCAAGAGGCTGTCCAGCCGCCATATCCTGGGGGCTTGGGGCTTGTGAAGGACTCCCTCTGCTGGAGGAGGAGAGCATTGAGCCCAGGCATGAGTGCACTGTCAGTATCAGGCAATCCTGGGAGCAATTCCGGTGAGATCAAAGTGCTTCTCAAAGACGTTGGTGACATCTCTCCAGGAGAGTAAATCCTTCAGGTCACAGGTGCCAGAGATGGACAACTTGGCCAGAAAACATAGCCTTATCTCAGACACGACATGGACAAAGGCCAGCTGAAGGACCAGGGACCAAACTGTTCCCGCCTGCAGCTCTGGGGCTTTTTTCAATGCAGGTCCAAGGGATGAGGGGTGGGAGACCTGGCCAAAGAGGGTGATAGGTGAGACTGGTAGTTAGTACTTTCTGCCTCTGGAGACCTCTGCTTACCTTCTGACCACCCACTCATGGGGAGGTGTGCTCAGTCTCCGCCCTCAGACCCTACCACCATTTCCACAGTGGCCACTACGGATCTCCCTACTCAGGTTCCGCCTCTTTCATGAAATAAGCCAAATTAGAGCCAGGAACAGCGGGGTCCGAATCCCTCTGCTACCCACTTCGTTCAGGTTACTAAGCCACTCAAGCCTCTGATACTTCCTCCATGAAATGGGGGTGACAGTTTATGGAGTTGTTGGGAGGTGTCAATGAGATACCCTATGAAAAATGCCTGACATGGCATAGGGGCTCCCCACATATTAAGCAATCTTTACCACCAGCCCACTGACAGCCACACCCGTGCCCATTAGGGAGCGAGGCTGAGAATACCAATATGTATATATTTGCAATAGGAAGTGAAAGAAACAGTAGTTGCAAGGGTAGGACTGATGGAGTCTGCCTGGGAGAGGGAACAAGTCTGAGAACACGACTTGACCAGCGTATTTCAAGTATTCGCTATGTGTCAGGGTTTAACACTTTACTCACAGCCTCATCTGATCCTCAGTGGAGTCCCACAGGGTAGGTACTTATAGCAAACAGGCTTCAGGGGGCCCAGGAGACCAGGGTTCTCCATGATCCCTGCTTCCTGGTATTCATAACCTTGAGTAAGAGTAGGACCTACCTCTCACCAACAGAATATGGCAAAGGTGATACACGTATGTGATTCCATGTATGGATCACATTATATGAGAGTGGGATGTCCCTTGTCTTCCTGGCCCACTGCATTCCCACCCCAAGTGTTGGTTCCTTGGAAAGCACTGGGGAAGGAGGTGGAATTGTTACGAAAACAAGGCTCAGACTTCCACAGAAGCTGCCCAGTGAGTTCTTCAAAAGTGGTTATCCTACCTGCCACTTACGCTGGATCAGGACTGCCCAGAGCTCATTTTCACATCTCCCCAGGGGAATGCCATCATCTCAACACTAATTTTCACTTGAACTACAAGAATCATGCTTGTGGTTTTCAAAAGGAAAAGGCTCCTATTCATGGTGCATTTAGAAGCAGCCCAGGGTGCTTATAGAAGGGACCTGCTTCTTGCTATGTTCTTGAGCTTCTGTGGCCTCTTGACAAAGTGGAACCAATAAGGCAACCAGGCCAAGTGAGCACTCTGGGCCTCACGGCCAAGGATGGGCTGGCAAGGTGGCCTCGTGCCCTCCCATAGCCTTGTTTTTGTCGGCTTTATCTGATCCTGATCTCAGATGCTGATAATGCACTGGCTTATTTTGTAAGGAGAAGGAGCTTGATTTGTGCAGGATGCGCCTTCACCAGATATCTCCAGGGGCAAGAATCCACGGAGTTTACAGCGCTGGACCGCCTCTAAGCTTTAGCTCAAAGAAGAGTCCCTGACACCGAGTCTTGTTAAAGGAATGACCACAGGGGTGGGAGAGACCAGGGTCGTGCATGCCAGCTCAGGATCTGGGGCAGGGCGGTTGGCAGGGGGATTGCCAGGAGCAAAGGAGGGGAATTACCTGCTAGAAAATTGGGCAGGGGTGCTCAGAGAGGAGGCTGCCGAGGAACTAGGACCAGTGGAAAGGAGGTGGAATCGATCTTAGAAGCCAAATTCCTTGCAGAAGCCTGGAGTGAAGCCTGGGCAGCTCTATCCCTGCGAGCCACATTTTGCCCCCAGCAGCTCACAGTCCAGGCTCTGCCCCTCCAGGAGACCCAGTTCTTTGACCTCGCCCCTGCCTAGCCCCTGCTGCGGGTTGCTTGTTTTCCCCCTCCTCCCCCTCCTCCCCCTCCTCCTCCTCCTCCTCCTCCTCCTCCTCCCTCCTCCCCTCTCCTCCCCGCACTGATCCTGCCCCCACTGCCGGCCCTGCCCACAACCGGCCCCACCCACGCCGGAGCTGCTCCTCTTAAGGAGGTTGCGCACCTGGAAAAGGTCCACATGTGCGCCTTGAGGCCAGCCCCGGGTGCGGACTTGCTATGGCCGAAGCTTGTCTGCATCCAGGGGAGCCCCCCGCCCGTCTGTGGATCCAAAGGCCTGGCATCTATGAGGACGAGTCGGGGAGGAACTGGGTGACCGTAGTCGTGAAGTTCAGTCCATCGCAAAGAGAATGGGCCAGGCTCTCAAGCTCCCAGGGCAGCGCCTCCCAGAGCAGCACAGTGAGTCCTGGTCCTGAAGGGAGGCTGTGGGAGGGCTGCGCACTGACCCTGCCAGTGCAGGGATCAGAGAGGACCATTATCACCCACGCTGGAAAACTCACTTCTGTGCAGGTCTAGGAGCACAGCAATGTCCATACCCAGTCCTGGCCCCAGGAACCCGCCTCTCCCCCCCCCTGCCCCCACGCAATAAAGGGACCACAGGCACAAGCTTATCCAGGTGAAATAATGTGGTTCTGCGGGGTGAAGCTGAGGCTAAGGTAGCTCAGGGCTTAGTGCCATTCTCAGTGCATGCTGCGAAGATTCACAAATGGGGCAGCACTTGAGTTGGGGTTTGTGGGATGAGTAGGAGTTCTCCAGGTCCGGAAAGGAGGCAGGGGTAGTATATGCAAAAGCATTGCAAATTGGAGGCAGCAGGTGGGCCAGTAGGATGAATGCGACATTGGTTTCAGATTCCTAATCTGCAAAATGAGAGTATGTCTGTGGCAAGCCAGTGACAGACGTGGCTCATGGCCTGGGGAAGCCTTTGACAGATAACAGATCCTGGAATCGCCTCTGGAAATTAATTCGGGAGACTTGGGTGAAGTCCTGGATTCTTTACTTTAAAAAAGCTCTCCAGGTGATAATGAAAATGACTCAGGAAACAGCTGAAGATGAGGGTTTTAGATCACAGCTGGTCTTTGGGGGATAAACTAAATACAGTGTTTATCTCCGGTGTGTGAGGGAGATTGATTCCAGGAACATCTGTGGATGCTCGAGTCCCTGATGGAAAATGGCCCGGGTGGTAATTACGTGTAACCTCAGCACATCCTCTCCTATATTTCAAATTAGATTACTAATAACACCTAATGCAATGCCTACACATCACTTCAAGTTCTGCCTCTTGAAGTTGGTGGAATTTCTTTTCTCCCCCAAAGTATTTTTAATCTGAGGTTGGTTGGATTCATGGGTGCAGTACCCACGGAAATGAGGAGCTGATTGTGCCTTAGTGTACTATAGTAAAAGCTTATACGGATATTTAAAATAACATTTAGGTCATCATAAACAATTTACTGCCTTTGTTGTTGTTGTTGATTTGTTCGTTTGTTTGAGACGAAGTCTTGCTTCATTGCCCGGGCAAAAGTGCAGTGGCGTGATCTCTGCTCACTGCAACCTCCGCCTTCCAGGCTCAAGCAATTCTCATCCCTCAGCCTCCTGGGTAGCTGGGATTACAGGTGTGCACCACCACACTCAGCTAATTTTTTTGTTTTTAGTAGAAACAAGGAATAATCATGTCGGCCAGGCTGATTTCGAATTCCTGACCTCAAATGATCTGCCCGCCTCGGCCTCCCAAAGTGCTAGGATTACAGGAGTGAGCCACCGCACCCAGCCAATTCACTGACATTTGAAACAATATAACACATTTCCTAAGAAGTCTTCAAATAGGTTGTTTCAAAAAATATCCTTACAGAACATGGAAAGGCTTTTCTGTACCTACACTAAATAAAGGATGCAAAAATTCTGGAGCAAATATTTTAAGTTTTTAAAAAGCCTGAAAAAGAGGTAATGGAGGGAAATGTAAAACGGTACAGCCACTACGGAAGTCAGCATGAGGCTTCCTAAAAAAAAATGAATTATTGCACAATCCAGCAATACCACTTCTGGGCATATACACAAAAGAATTTGAAGCAGGACCTTAAACATGTATTCATACACCCACGTTCACAGCCGTAACGTTCATGCTAGCCAACAGGTGGAGGCAGCTAAGTGTCCATTGATAGATGAATGGGTAAACAAAACACAAACCGTCAAGTATTCATACTTAAAAAGGAAAGCCCGACACATGGATGGAACATGGAGACATTATACTAAATGAAACGTGCCAGTCACAGGACAGATTCTCTTGTATGAAGTACTCAGAGTGGTCTAGTTCATAGATAAAGCAGAATGGTGGCTGCCAGGGGCTGGAGGGAGTGAGGGATGGGGAGTTAATGTTAATGACAGGTATGGAGTCTCAGTTTGGCAGGGTAAAAAGTTCTGGAGTTGGATAGTGCTGATGCTTGCACATGTGAATGCACTTACTGCCACTGAACTGTACTCTTAAAAAAATTTTTTTTTTCAATGATTCGACTGAGTTCGGTGGCTCATGCCTGTCATCCCAGCACTTTGGGAGGCTGAGGCAGGCAGATCATGAGGTTAGGGGTTCGAGATCAGCCTGACCAACATGGTGAAACCCTGTACTTAAAAAATACAAAAGTTAGCTGGGCATGGTGGCACATGCCTGTAATCCCAGTTATTCAGGGGGCTGAGGACCTGGGAGGCAGAGGCTGCAGTGAGCTGCCATCGCACCACTGCACTCCAGCCTGGGCAACAGGGTGAGACTCTGTCTAAAAAAAAAAAAAAAAAGATTCAGTGGAAATAGAATGGATTCTTCAAATAACTTAGCCATGGGTGGGATTAAGGGAGCTACATAGTATTTTTTTCCCTCTTTCTTAAAAGTAGATAAACATCTCAGGGTGGAAAATTATGCTTCCTGGGCACCTCTAATGCAAAGATCAGCCGACTTTTTCTGTGAAGGGTCTGACGGTCACACTTTCCACTTTGAGAGCTATCCTCTTGCAACTACTCAGCTCTGCTATTGCAGTACAAAAGCAGCTAAAGGCAATGGTAAAGGGCTGAGGGAAGGGCCTTAGTATAGTCACAATAAAGGTTTATTTGCAAAAGCAGATGGCAAGCTAGACTTAGTTTTCTGATCTCTGATCTAAAGTCAGAATCCAAAGAGACGGAGAAATTTTGCCGTATAATTTAAAATATTTTTCTTTGCAAAAGCAGTCTATAAAAAAGGGCAGCAAACTGAGAAAAATTATTCACAACATGTCTGATTGATAAAGCGCTAATATTCTTAATTCAAAAAGATGTTTTATCACTGAAGACAAATACTTAGAAAATTGTATAAAAGACTTTCCATTTTGTTGCGTAACGTAGGAAGCTTTGGTTTTCCTTTTCCTTTCACCTTTCTAACTTCCAGTATCGGCCTAATTTTGTTATTTTTAATTATCTATTTTTTTTTAGATGGAGTCCCTGTCACCCAGGCTGGAGTGCAGTGGTGCGATCTTCCCTTACTGCAACCTCTGCCTCCTGGGTTCAAGCGATTCTCCTGCCTCAGCCTCCCAAGTAGCTGGGACTACAGGCGCGCACCACCACGCCCAGCTAATTTTTGTATTTTTAGTAGAGATGGGGTTTTACCATGTTGGCCAGGATGGTCTCAATCTCTTGACATTGTGATCCTCCCGCCTTGGCCTCCCAAAGTACTGGGATTCCAGACGTGAGCCATCGCACCTGGCGTACTATTAATTTATTTTGAGACAAGGTCTCGCTCTGTCTTCCAGGCTGAAGCGCAGTGTTGTGATCATAGTTCACAACAGCTCTACCTTCCAGGTTCAAGAGATCATCCCACCTTAGCTTCCCGGAAGCTGGGACTATAGGCACATGTCACCATGCTCAGCTAATTTTTTATTTTTTTGTAGAGACAGTTTCATTCTGTTGCTGGGGCTGTTCTTGAACTCCTGGCTTCAAGCAGCCCTCCTGCCTCGGTCTCCCAAAGTGTTGGGATTACAGGCATAAGCCACTGCACCTGGCCTTATTTTGTATATTTACTATAAGTATGTGAAGGTCATGATCAGAGCTGCAGTATATTTTGGGGGGGAAATTATCACCCTCGGATTCGGGAGTCCATGGATATCTTGTTTTTAAAAAGGAGATTTAAAAAATTACGCAGTGGTGGAGATGGAGCCCCAGGAGAATGCTCAGCTTTAACCTAAGGTTGTTGACAGGTTGGCAACAGTGGCTAAATTTGGGGGTTGGAGTGAGGTGAGGCGGGGTGCAGGTCAGAGGGGGCCAGAAGAGCCCCAGCCATCCTAGATGAAGCCACAGGCACCAGTGCCAAGGCTCTGGGTCTGGAATTCTGAAAACATTGACCTCTGACCCTGGCAGCCCCCTGGCCGGGCTGGGGCATCTAGGCCTGCCATGTTTGTGTGCAGCCTCGTTGGCAGGGAACCCTATCCCTGATCTGTGGCCTCTTCTCTGGTCCCTTCAGTATGAACCCAGCATCACAGTGCACTTGTGGCAGATGGCAGTGCACCGCCAGGATCCGCTGTCCCCCAGCCAGATGCCCTTCTCCCGGCTGCCCCCCGTGTGGCAGCTCTACCCCGGGAACAAGTACCGAGCATCGGATTCCAGTTTCTGGGAAATAGTGAACCACGGCCAGGCAAGTGTGTGGTGGTTCCAGGGGGAGAGCGACAGGTGGTGCCCTGGTGACTGCCATGGCCCTCCCTCTTCTGCACCCCGGCCCCCTCAGGGTTCTTGTCTCTCCTCTTCCTTCCAGCAGGCTTGAGTGTGTGAGGGTGCGTCGGTGCACGAGTTCCCATGTGGGACGAGGGTAGGGTGGGTGAGGGAGGGAGGGTTGCCTTCCCTGAGCTAGAGACATCCGCAAGCCAGAGTTCCCACCTGCCTCTCGCTGCTGCCAACCTGCATGGGCGGCTGTCAAGGCCGGCTGGAACAGCATCTCCCACGGGTTCTGATGGCTGCTCCTTTCCTGCAGATCGACTCCATCGAGCAGCTGGTCCTAACATATGAACCAGAGAGGAATCACTGACGTTGGGAGCGGCTGGTATGTTGGGTCCCTGTGCCTCTCAGTGCAGGGATCAGACAAAAGCGAGACCTCTCCTCTTTCGAAAGACGGCGTGGTCTCCTCCTCCCTGCTGTTTCCTGAGTTTTTCTTACATAGCCGCCTGTCACCTCTGCTCCCCCAGCCCCTTGGATGTGATTGGCCACCATGGGTGGGCCCTCATCATAAGTTCCTAAAGCATGGGATCTTATCGAATACGACTCATCGTTTAATCCTTGTGAGAATTCTGTGAGGTGTACATGTTAATGTCCCATTTCACAGATGAGAAGGCTGAGACTCTGGGGTTGAGAATGATTCCCTCAAGACCGTAGAGCCAGGAAATAGCAGTGTTCCGGCTCACATTTAGTGATCTCAGATCCCTAGATTTAAGCATGGCACTGAGGTGGCCTCGGAGGCCACCTAGATTTAAGCATGGCCATGTGATGGTGGCCTCGGAGGACCCAGCACTGACCCACAGAGGGCTCCTCTCAGATGGGCAGCAGCTGGAGCAAGCCAGGCAGGGCCTGGTCCATTGGAGGGGCTGGCACTGGCCTTGCCTTTGACCCCAGCAGCTTGGGGTGCCAGGCTCCGCCGTAGTTCACTGACTGTCTCCTTTGGTCTTCTCCCAGGCCCTGCTGGCCCTGCGTCCTCTGGCCTGGTATCTCCCTGGGCCCCTCAGTGAGGATCTTCATGTACCTGCTCACCATTTGCACACTCAGCATGGCCTCTTTGCAGGCAGGAGGCAGCGGGGTCCTGCACACTCAGCTTCCCTCATTTTCCTCAGTTGTCAGCCCCGTTCTGTCCCACTCCAATCTGCACTTAGGGCAGCTGGCCTGGATGGGCTTTACTAGGGGCCCCGTCTGTGTGCTGAGCCCGTTTCCCTTGCTGGCTGCAAGCCGTGGGTTCTCTTTCCCCTCTGTGCCCCTCGTGCTGATCTTCTAGAGGCCGCTCCCCAATCTCCTCCACTCCACACCCACCGGATGTGTGCCCAGCCAGGCCTCTGGCACCGCCATGGCAGCCCACGATTGGAAACCCACTGTCAGCAGGCAGGAACTTGGTTTAAGAGATGCCACAGAGGAAGCCTGGTTTTGATGTGGACTCGGATGCCCTGTGGGTATCAGTCCTGCTGACACTTTGGCCCGAAATAGATCCAGTGCTGAGTAAGCAATGTACGCCGGAGCCTCAGTGAGTCCATCTGCACAGTGGGGAGCATGGAGGGATGGGTTTGGCCTTTACTTCTGCTTGTTCAGTCCTTCAGCTCGCAGAAGGGATGCTAGTCCATGAAGGTGACCTCCCAGAACGGGTTAATTAAACTTTATCACTCACTGTCCGCTTTTGTGCTGAATTGGAGCCTCTCTTTGACCTCTTTCTAGCATAAAAATGCAGCTGCTGGCACCGAAATGTTAAGGTAACATTTTAACGATCCGTTTCATGTTTTTCCACACTGGGAAGGAAATTGTGATTGGTCCATTCAGCAGCAGGACGCTGGTGGGAGGTAAGGAAGGGGAGGAGGCTTATGCGAGCTCTGGGCGAAGCCTTGATGTAAAAGGGCAGGAAAGCCCGTGGTGGTCACGGGAGAACTGGGAGCAAGGGAGAGCTTCCAAAGTGAGACGGTGAACAGCATGTCGGTGCGGGAGATGCAGTGATGCGGGCACAAGGGAGAAGGGTCCATGTGCGGGACGGAAGACGTGACAAAGGAGCAGAGTCCTTGAGCAGAGAGGGATGGGGCAGGGGCCAGGGCACTGAGCAGTGCCGCCACTGTGACCAGGAAGAAGAGAACGACACAGTGCAGGTCAGGGTGGCCGTGCAGTGGCGGCAAGGAGAGGGGATTTTCCCCCTCCATTTACAAGAAGAAATGACCCATGGGCTGAGGTCCCCACCTTACAAAATGAATCTGTGAAAGTATTCACAGAAAGTTAGGGGAAATGTGTTCGTGAACGTGGGGCACAAGAAAGCAAATAAGACACAGCGGTAAGCAAAAGACAGTGTAAGACAGACTTTTTCCAGTGAAGCATTTCTGTATGACAAAATATTAGGACTGCAGCAGTGCCCCCTTGTCTGCAGAGGACGTGTCCCGGGACCCCCAACGCAGGCCTGAAACCTCTGATCGAACCAGTCTGTGAGCCCTGTGTCAATCAGTCACCGCCTCCTCAAACTGTACCTTGAAACTCATGCATTCTCCACCAACTGTCCTTTCTACTTGGAGATCCCTTCCTGCATAGAAGAAGCTGTTTGTCTTTCTCGTCTACCTATTAAACCTCTGCTCTTAAACTCCTCATGTGTGTCCTGTCCTGTTTTCCCGGCAAGACAATGAGCCCCAGGGTATATACCAGAGACAAAGTAGCCGCTTCAGTAGTGGGCTCTTTCACATTGCCTGGGCCCCAGCGGCTCTGGCCCAGTCTGCTTTTGCTGAAGTTTCTGTAACATTGTGACACGATAAGACATACAGATTTGGTTTCCATCCCCAGGTCCTGGCATAGAGCTCCTGAAACCTTTCCAAGTGATAGGAGTGAGGAGCATCTTTTGTTATTCATAATGAACCCCTTTCAACCTACCATGTGATTGCAGGGTTGGAACTTTTAGTCCCACCCTCCTGACCTCCAGGAAATAGAAAAATAACAACAGTGTTTCCAAACATTGGGAAGGGGAGGAGAGAGAGGATGGAAGTAAAGTACATAGGTTTTCCCATGGAAGGAAGTTCAGAAAATACAGTTGAAAGATCAAGTAACAGGGCTGGGAACATATTATTTAAAAGGAAAACCAGAAGAAATAAGACTCATAAGAAAACCAAAGACGGATGGGAGGAGAGAGGAAGCACAAGGGTGCGATTTCCTCATCCTTCACGGGACAGTTGGGAGAGATCATAGAATAAATAATAAACAGAACAGCCATATAAAATTCTAAAGGGCCTGGCGTGGTGGCTCACGCCTGTAATCCCAGCACTTTGGAAGACCAAGGTGGGTGGATCATTGGAGGTCAGGAGTTTGAGACCAGCCTGGCCCACATGGTGAAGCCGTCTTTACTAAAAATACAAAAATTAGCCAGGAGGTAGTAGCTTTAATCTAGCTACTCAGGAGGCTGAGACAGGAGAATCACCTGAGCCTGGGAGGTGGAAATTGCAGTAAGCCGAGATCACACCACTACCCTGTCTCAAAAAAATAAAAAATAGAAGCTCTAAGATGTGAGAAAAGTTGAGAAGAATCTGAACAAGGAGAGCTGTGAGGGTGGAGTAGGGTTAGCAGAGATCAGCAAGCAATGAAGAGCTGCAGGAACTAATTCCGGCAGTGGTCAGGCAGATGCAGGCATCAGAGCAGTGGAACGGAATGGGGGTGAGGGGACAGCTGAAAACGCAAGTGGGGATTTAGTACATGAGTGAAGGCTGGTAGAACATGGCACTTTGGCATAATTATTATTTTGTGCTAATGGCCCTTGATAAACAACAGATGCACAAAGGGTACTCTGACATCTCCTTTTTCTCCCTGAAAGTGAGAGAAACCCAAATGTGGAAGATGTCCTCCCTCTGATGAAAGTAACACTCATCGCCAGGGCTGGCAGTTGAGGCCGAGAGAATTCTGTACACACTAACCTCATAAATGAACCTTTCTCCTTTAACCACAAGGAACCCCCCTAGCCTAAGGCCCCTTGCCTTTTCACATTTTCACAATGTACTACTCTTTGTCCAAATAATAGTGTTTAACTGTTTCTTTGGGTCTTCATTTCCTTATAAGGGCTCCTGTGTCACATAAAAGTTATATTAAATCAACATGCTTTTCTCCTATTAATCTGTGTTATGTCAATTCTCTAGCCCAGCCAAAAATGTTAAGAGGGTAAGAGGTCAAATTTTGCCTTCCTTACACAATCAAGGTGGCATTTGAAAGCACTACCAAAGGATACGTTAGTCACTAAACATTGTAGTATGGTGACAACTGGCTAGCCATTTGCATAAGAAAGTTGGATCACTACTTCATTTCTCATATGAGAGTAAATTCCAGATAGATTAATGGATAGACAAAAACATGAAGAAAATTTGTTATTGTGGAGCAGAGAAGCCCTTATTAAGAAAAACCTAGGCCGGGCGCGGTGGCTCAAGCCTGTAATCCCAGCACTTTGGGAGGCCGAGGCGGGTGGATCACGAGGTCAAGAGATCGAGACCATCCTGGTCAACATGGTGAAACCCCGTCTCTACTAAAAATACAAAAAATTAGCTGGGCATGGTGGTGTGTGCCTGTAATCCCAGCTACTCAGGAGGCTGAGGCAGGAGAATTGCCTGAACCCGGGAGGTGGAGGTTGCGGTGAGCCGAGATTGCGCCATTGCACTCCAGCCTGGGTAACAAGAGTGAAACTCCGTCTCAAACAAAAACAAAAACAAAAACAAAACAAAACAAAAAAAACAAAAACATAAACCGGAATACACTAAAGAAAAACAATACCTGTGTCACGCCTGTAATCCCAGCCCTTTGGGAGGCTGAGGCGGGCAGATCATGAGGCCAGCAGATTGAGACCATTCTGACTAACGTGGAGAAACCCTGTCTCTACTAAAAATATAAAAATTAGCGGGGTATGGTGGTACGCACCTGTAGTTCCAGCTACTCAGGAGGCTGAGGCAGGAGAATTTCTTGAACCTGGGAGGCCGAGGTTGCAGTGAGCCAAGATCACACCACTGCCCTCCAGCCTGGGCAACAGAGCGACTCAGTCTCAGAAAAAAAAAGCAATACATGTGACAGTGATTAAAAATTTCTGCCTAGCAGGAACAATGTTGGAAACAGGCTTATAACGTCGGGAAAAACCCACACGGAGACAATGGATCACTCAGCAAGGCTAGTTTACTTCCTGCAGGAAGGGTGCAACTCACCGGCAGTCTTGCCACGAGCGCACACCTGAACAAGGAGACGGGGACATTTATAACTGCCATAACCTGATGCAATCGCCCTGCTGCTGTGTCCAGTTTCCATTGGCCAGAACAATGGGACCTCACATTGTATGTGTGACCCGATTGGCTAAAAACTTGGAAACTTTCTGAACAGGTAAAGGCAGAGGAGAACAAAGGAAAAGAGGAAGTCACTTGAGGAATGCTTAGAGAAGCGATAACATTTCCAAATAAGGAAGGGGAATAAGCTATGACCTAAGGCTTGCCTGGGCTTGTTCAGGCATGTCAGGGCAAATACCTAGGTTAAAGTGGAAAAACTAAGAATGTGGGAGGCACTTACATCTTTATGACGACTAACAGCTACTTTCGGATTATTAGCAAAAGCTTTCAAGTACATTAACCTTGGAAGAAACTATTTGTAATGAACCAAGAGGAAAGCTTTGAAGAGGAACCTTTTATTATTTCCTACAACAACAAAATAAAGTACAAAACAACATGGCAAAAACACAGATAAGTATGTGGAGAAACACCGACAAAGGACTTCTTTCCTGAATATCTAAACATTCATCTTTCACCAGCTTAGATTCTATGTTCCCAAAACTCCTTCATACACATGAGAGACTGTCTGCCCCGCTCTTCTGTATCATTTGCCAGGTGAAATGCCACATTTTGTGGAACGTACTTTGCTTTCTTATTTTCTAAACCTGAGAGAAAAATATCGATAGACAAAATAATAGTAAAAATAGGCTGACAATTTCCACTTTGAATTCCTGCCTGTAAACCTCAAAAGGCCAGATGTGCTCAACAATTCTATCAAGTTTCTCTAGTAACTTGATCCTGGATCCAAGCTGGCTGTTTCAGTCCATCAAACGTATGATGTCATTGCCTTATGCTTGGCTGAAAAAGTGACCTCAAACAGGAATTCTCAGAGGGGCCTTACCCAGCTGGCCCACGCTAAGCCCTTCCTGTGTTCCTGATCACTGCGCTGGGTTTCTTTCTATCATAGGAGTTCCTTCTGGGCTAGAATGTGTACCCCTTGCACCCAGCTCAGGCCCAAAGATTGAGTGGAATAAACGAACGCCAGAAGGGAGAAACGGCAGATTCTGGCAACGTCCAGACCACACCACTTACTAACTTGGGGCAAGTAACTTCTAGTCTCAGAGCCTGTTTCTTCACCAGGAACTTGGGGGAAACAAGAGTACTTACTTCTTCGTAAGGCCTAAAGGAGATAATGTCTGTTAATCACACATTGTCCTAGCTAGTCCACTGGGATCACTTTTTGGACCAACTGCCTTTCTTTTTTTTAGCTTTCCTTATTTACTAAATTCCCTTAAGTGTTACTCATATTATAATTCAAGTTTAAGACAGGATGTATCTTATCAAATATTTATGGCTAGTTCTCTTCTTCGTATAAATGAACCCATAAAAAAGCATCCCCTAATTCCTCTCTACTTTCTCTAACCTCCTTGGTTTTCTAAAATTGAAAAGTAATTCTGGTGTACTAAAACCAGAACCAAGTTTCCTCAGATCTTTCATTCCTCAATCAAGGCATACCACACACTGTTACCTGTACTTTCCAGTAAAGGACTCTGAGGGGCTGGTGTTTTTTGCTTAGTGTAACCATTACATTACACGTTTTTTAGGAAGCCAGGGGTGACAAGTATGTGCTTGTCACGCTGGCCTCCTAAAAAAATATCCAGAATTTATTATCTTGACCTTACGTGCCAAGTGGGGCTGGCAAGAGTTTGTCCTGGGACAAGATTGTAGGTGGTTAGGCGTCAATAAAACCCCAGCTTCGTGACTCCACATGACATTACACACCTTCAGCCCCACATTGCCAACTGCTGGGCACATTACCCTGAGCTTCTTGTAACAAAGGTGGTGATGTTCATTTTAAAAATATCAAGAAACCGATTAACAAAATTTAGAATATAATATTTACAAATCTATCTTTACAAAAGGATTAGCAATTTGAGGAGAAAAATGCACAATATACACATCTTACTCTTTTCCTTATATATTCAAAGACTTTTGTTACAAGGAATTACAAAGCTAATGAAACAGTTTTATTTCAAGCTTAGTTTTTCCTACTGTGGCATGAGCACCTGGATGCATTCATTCTTAGCTGGAAGCAAATGTAGGTGGGGGGTGCTTGTCACCCTGTTGAACAGTTGCCAAAGAAAGTGGAGATGTTGAAAAAAGGCAGTTGTAACTTGGAGCAAAAATCGACCTAATTATTTGTGATTATATGTCATGTTTTTTAAGGTGAGCCTCTCAAGCCAATTGTTTGATTTTTTAAAAAATAGAGCAAATTGTGTTATTCTTGCAACACTGTTGATCTCTTTAGTTGCAGACCAGTAGTAGTTCTTTCCCTCCTGCTTAAATCATGTGAATAAAAATGAAAGGACAAGACATCGACATTTGGTTTGTCCTTCAGTGCTTTTTATGATCTTTTCTCAAAGTAAAATAGTCTTAGGAAAGGTTTTAATTTTTTCCTCTTAAGAACACTATTCATGACACTTTTCACTAAATACGGACAATATCAGGAAGGAGGAATATTGACATTTCTGGAACCCGCTATGCCGGGTACTTTTCCTCTGTTACCTGCTTTAAAACTAACAGCAACCTTCTCATCACAGCCCAATGGGTTCATTTTGCCCGCTGCCCTGAAAAAGTACAACTACAGTGGGTGTTGCAGGGCAGCTGGGTGAGAAGAGGGAGAAATTTCTCAAACCCATCTCCCTTAGAATTAGGAGGCATAGGTGTGGGGAACTGAAACAATTAAGTCACTGGGGATGACGTCATGGGGCATCTAAAACTGTTTTCTTGCACCTGTGTTCCCAGGAGGGCGGGCAATGGTTTTAGGATTAGGTGGCATCTCTTGGTCTACTTTACCATTCTTTGGCAAAGTTCAAGCTTCTACCATGATTCTAAGCTTGACTTAGGAATACGACTTCAGTCTCTAAACGTGGAGGGGGGTCAGTTTTTCTGGCCTGAAAGTTTAGCTATAAACTGAATTACTATCACGGTTATCTTGGCCTTCTCACTAGAAGCAGCGAAAAAACCAGTTTAGCCTATGAGTTTGGAAGCAAGATGGAGTCGGTCTTGTTAGAGTTCGCTTATTACCTATAATTCTGCAAAGGCCGTTTCATTATAAGGTAGGTTTTAATACACCTCTCTTAGCACAGGCGAGGAACTGAGGCTCTGAGAAGTGTAACACTTCACCTGTGAGTCTGAGAAAGTAACTGAGCTGGGATTCCATCCAAGCATGTTTTCCTCTCTCAGTCTGTACAGTATAGCATGGTGACTAAGAGTATAGACTCGAGCGTGGCCGTGTTTGAATCCAGAGCTTCTGTTTACTAGAGATGTAACTTAGAGCTTGTGCATAATCTCTCGAAGCCTGTATTCCCTCCTGTTAAAAAAAAAGGCATCATTGTAATAATGCCTCCTATAGGTAGGTTCTTAGAATGCCTCTTTCTTGGCCAAGCAGGCTTGCTCTTAGTCCTGGACCAGTCTCAGTCCAGTCTCCTGGCCTTTGCCCACTCCTGGAGCACTCAAGAACTTTCCCCCACAGGCCTAAATCCCACCCACTTTCCAGAGAGTATTCCTTAACAGGTCCTGTTCATGGAAGCTTTTTCCCCATTCTTCCTCCTTTCTCAACTCAAACATTCCCTGAACGGTATGCAAGCAAGAAAGAAAATTGAAAACTTATAATTGACGACAGCAGCTTTGCCTCCTAGGAGAGACATAATTTCTTTTCGGAATAGTCTTTTATTTAGCAAGTCACATTGTGGCAGGCCAGTTCTCCCTGACGGTCACACAGACAGGCCTGCATGACAGTCGACAGGCAGGCCAGGATAGCACCCCAGTTACACGGAGCCACTTCCACACGGCATAGCACCCTGGTCACACGGAGCCACTTCCACAGAGCTGCCTTAACACTGAGCACATAGTGAGCCCTGGGGAACTCGGTGCCCAGGCATCAAGCTAGAAATGAAACATGGTCAGTAGGATCCTTGCACAGGCTTCTCCCTTGCTGGAGCAAACCAAAATAATGGAGCCAGCCTTACCTTCCTAGTGCCAGGGCCTACCTTGAATAGACAAAATCAGAGACTAGTCAAGGTAACAGAGGCAGCTGTTTGAATAGATTTGTTGGAGAGTCTAAGGCAGCTCTCTGGACCAAGCTGTAAAAGAGGTAAGAGAAAAATAATCACTCTGGTATCACAGTAGACAGGCCTTGAAGATACTGGGGCCCACACGGCTTAATCAGACTTAGCAAGCATTTTTTTTTTTTTGGGAGGGGGACTCTGAACTTCTAGTTGAAACAAAATTAGTTACCTATAGACTTAGGTGAATGCTATACTGCACATAGGCACATAACCCCAATCTATATAAGCACTAAGAAAATTGTAACACTTTTCATTGGTCTGGTGGAATTATCTCCAGCCTTCTCCCTGTATCCAGTTACAGCAATAAATTTCCTTCTCTCCTATATGATCTGGCTTGGTTCCAGGAACAACACTGACAGGTGTTAAATCCAGAGAAGATAGCCTCAAGTTAGACAACCAGGTTGCTCTGCATAATACAGCAAGAATGTTGGTGTTTCAAGGATTACCTACGTGAAGGGAGGAGGAGGGTGCGTTCTGTGAGGCAGAGAGGCCTCCAGAAAGATGTGAGTGGTACAGCTTTATTGGGGCGGTGGTAATACTGTAACAATCCCTCAGGGACTTATTCAAAACAAGACTTACTAATAGCCCACTTAGAGCTGTAGTCTGAATGTTAACCCCTCCCCCTCCCTAAACCCTCAAACTTAACCCCCAGGGTATCCCCAAAGGCTGTCACCTGCAGCCCTGTGGGGAAAGAATCAGAGTACTGCTCAGTGTAGGGCAGGGTGACGTGCATGGAACAGGAATAGGATCATCCATAAACCACACCAAATTGGTGGATGTTAGAGCTCAAAGTGAAGGGTGATGGGGAGAAGTGTGAAACCCCAGTGAAATCCTTGGAGAGACTGTGAAAGCTATGATGGGAGGGAGGGTCAAGCTAAATTAAGCCTAAAAAGATGGAGTACCCCGTCCAACATGTAGATACAGGGGGCAATCATCCCATCTGGTTCATTGTGAAATGCCCTGTGCCCCCTGTATCTATCTGTCAGACGGGGCATTCCACCCTTTCAGACTTAATTTAGCTTGACCCTCCCTCCTGTAATCCCAGCACTTTATGAGGCCAAGGCAGGTGGATCACAAGGTCAGGAGTTTGAGACCAGTCTGACCAACATGGTGAAACCCCATCTCTACTAAAAATACAAAAATTAGCCCGGTGTGATGGTGCACGCCTGTAATCTCAGCTACTCAGGAGGCTGAGGCAGGTGAATCTCTTGAACCCGAGAGGCGGAGGTTGCAGTGAGCTGTGATCACCCCACTGCACTGCAACCTCGGCAACAGAGTGAGACTCCATCTCAAAACAAAACAAAACGAAGAAAACAAAAACCCTATGATCATAGTCTATTGATAGAAAATAGGCTAAATATGTATGAGTCCCTTCTAAATTGAAGCTTCACTGTGGTTACTGATGACCTCCAAGTTGTGGGGATGAGTAGAAATGAGACACCCCAGCCGATAAGATGGTAAAGCGGCCCTGACTTCTTACTGTCCTTGCTTAGTGAGCTGATAAGGCCAGTGCTGAGGAGAGGCACCACCAAGTCAGAATAGCCCTGGCCGTGTTTACTGGATTTCAGCCTTTTGGGGGCCTTCTAAGTCCAGGGGCCTGAGTAATTGTCATCTTAACCAATGAACCTGCTGTGTAAGTAAGTCCCACACTGCTGCACCAGGTACCAATAATGAATTTATAAGTTTTAGTATTGACTAGTACAAAGAGCTCTCCCATATTATTAAAATGTGTTTAGCAGTTTCAAGAGCTATAGAATTTTCACCTCAAAACTATAAATGATCATTATAGTAAAGTATTTGTGAGAGCATTTTCTTGGAAAATTTCTCACTTAAATTTCTAAGTTCTATTTGCCATAGGAGGTTCACTGACAATAAATTCACTAGACTAGTTCAAGTTAACTCATTTGACATACAAAAAAGTTAGAATCTCTGAGAATTAGTTTATTTCTGCAGGCATTTCCCCTTTGTAAATAAAGTTGTTTTGTAAGCAAAATACAGTGACAGTAACAAAGTAACTTTAAAATACAATAAGATTCAGGGCAAGATGCTGACAGAGGCATTGTTTTCCAATCTCCCAATTCTCACAAAGTCCAGCAGACCAGCCAAGATATCAAAGAAAAACTGAGTAAGTAAAGTAGGAGAAAAAAATCAGTAGAATAAAAAGACGAAAAGAATTGAAGACAAAGTGATGGATATAATAGGCAACGAAGATGCAACATATCCATAATAGAAGTCTCACCGCCAAACCCCCACAAAGAGGAAAGTAAGGCAGTGGGTAGAAACTATTAAAAAAAAATTCCTGAAGACAAAAAAGATGACATGAACCTATGTATCTGAAGGGACCATGATGTGCCTAGAACATGTGAACAAGAACAGTGACCTCCAAGACACAGTCTTAAAATTATTGTATGTTATGGAACAGAAATCCCTTTGGCATAAGGCAAAATGACCAAGGAACTTACCTGGGATTAGATCTTCACAGAATACTTAAGTTAAAACCACAGAGAAGTAAATGGAGTAACATAGTGCAAATACCAAGAAAGGAAATATAACACCCTCCTCACTTTGAGATTTTTAAATTCTTGAGTCAAATGCCTTCAAGAAGAAAGGCCACAGACAAACCTCAGTGAAGAGGAAGGAATCCAGAAATAATGTTCCTGTGAGCACTTCCTGAGTAATCCACTAAGCTGTGACCTTCAGACAATCAAGAAGTATTTAGGAAGCTTTCCATTAGGACTAGTGGTGAGAAATGTCTAACCCTAACCCTAATCCTAAATAAGGCGCAGGAGTGTGAGAAATCCTATGTGTTTGTTACATTGTCTGATAATAAAGGTATATTTCAGTTATCAAAAATGGGGAAAAAATGGAGAGTATACAGAAAGTAAGCTGGATGGCTTCCTTGGAGATATTACTTAGCATTTAATATTAATTTAGATGTGTTGGAGAGGGAGAGGGGTTGGGGAAGGAAATGTTAGTCATTTCAATTTTGCTTGCAGTAGGGAACCAAAAGACCTGCACCACCCAACAGGTGGACCCCAGTCACATGTGGCTATTAAAATTCAATTAACATTGAATACAATTTAAAATTAAGTTCTCAATTATACTAGCCATATTTCAAGTGCTCCATAGCCACAGTAGCTAGTAGCTACCACACTGGGCAACATAGATACAGAACATGTCCAGTATTATAGAGCGTTCTTTAGACAATGCTAGAGTAAATAGTATTTTTTTAGGAAAGGCTGGTCAGGTGCAATGGCTCATGCCTGTAATTCCGGCACTTTGGGAGGCTGAGGTGAGAGGATTGCTTGAGCCCAGGAGTTCAAGACCAGCCTGGACAATATAGTGAGACCTCATTTCTACAAAAAAATTTAAAAATTACCTAAGCATGGTGACAAACATCTGTAGTCCCAGGTACTCGGGAGGCTGAGGTGGGAGGATTGCTTGAGCCTGGGAAGTGGAGGTTGCAGTGAGCTGAGATCATACCACCGCACTCCAGCCTGAGCAACAGAGCAACAGAGACAGAGCAAGACCCTGTCTCAAAAAAAAAAAAAAAAAAAAAAGTAAAAGAAAGGAAAGAAAACAAGCACTGAGGAAACTACCCTAAGATATAAGTGTAAAGATATGAAATGAAAATGCAATGCCAAGAAAAATGCTAAAAAGGAATGTAGAAAGCAGAGCATATAGAGAAAATTTTATATGTATATAAAGACAAACATACAGCAATACTAAGACCAGTACATCAGATATATCATCAGTACCTGAAATGAGTTTCATTCACCAATTGAAAAAATGCATCAAAATCCAACCTTTTCATATACATGCACACACATATGAATGAACATGCCTAAAACAAAGAGATTCAGAAAGATTTAAATAAGATGCTAGGCACAGATATGCCAGACAAATGCAAATTAATACAAACAGATAGACACAGTTCACGATCTTCATGTATGTCAAGGTAGAACACTAGCCAGAAACCACTGAAAGAAAGGATAGATCATTGAGCCAAAGGCTACACAAGATATAACAATCAACACTTATGTGGCCGGTAGCACAGCAACAACTTTATGAAACGTCAACTACCAGATTAAAGGAGAATATACCAATAGGAAACATTAGTATATTTTTTTCAGGATGAGATAGAACAAATGAACAAAAACAATGACTGAGAACACAGAAAACCTAAGCCATATTATTAATAAAACAGAGATTTACATCTCTGAACTTAGTTGAGAGAAATGCCTCCTTTTCAAATGCACATGGGAGAATCATGAAAATTGAGCATATCCGTGTGCATTTGATACATAGGCATAATTTACATGGCCTGATATATTTATTTTTATTATTTTATTAATTTTACTTTGTATTATGTATTACTTATTTAGTTTTACTATTGATTGACTGATTGATTGATTGAAACATGGTCTCACTCTATTGCCCAGGCTAGTGGTATGATCTTAGCTCACTGCAACCTCCACCTCCCTGGCTAAAGCAATTCTCCCACTTCAGCCTCCTGAGTAGTTGGGATTAGAGGTGTGTGCCACCATGCCTGGCTAATTTTTGTATTTTAAGTAGAGATGGGGTTTCATCATGTTGGCCAGGCTGGTCTCGAACTCCTGACTTAAAATGATCCACCTGCCTTGACCTCCCAAAATGTTGAGACTATAGGTATAAGCCACTGCGCCCAGGCTTTTTATCTATTTATTTATTTATTTTAGAGATGAGGTCTCAACATTTTGCCCAGGCTTTGAAAGACAGAGGCAGAAGGATCACCTGAATCCAAGAGTTCAAAACTAGCCTGAGTAACATGGTGAAACCCTGTGTCTAATAATATTTTTAAATTAAAAAATAAAATTTGTAGTATTAAAAACTTATATATGATACTAAAATCAGACAAAGACATCACAAGAGAAAACTACAGACTAATACTTCTTATGAACACAGATATAAAAACCCTTAACAAAATACTAGCAAACCAAATCCAGCAACATATAAAAAAGATTATACACTAGGATCAAGCAGAATTCATCTCAGAAATGCAAAGTGGTTCAACATACAAAAAAAAGTGTAATACACCATATCAATAAAATAAAGGACAAAACCCAACATTCCAGTAGATGATCATCTCAACAGATGCAGAAAAAGCATCTGACAAAATCTAACATCTCTGGGTGATAAAAACACTCAATAAACTGAGAATAGAAGGGAACTTCTTCAACATGATAAAGGACATTTATGAAGAAGCCATAGCTAATATCAGACTTAAGGGTGAAAGATGAAACTTTCCCCCTAAGATCAGGACCAAGGCAAGGATATCCACTCTCTTTCTTTCTTTTTTTGAGATGGAGCCTTGCTCTGTCACCCAGGCTGGAGTACAGTGGCATAATCTTGGCTCACTGCAACTTCCACCTCCTAGGTTCAAGAGTTTCTCCTACCTCAGCCTCCTGAGTAGCTACGATTACAGGCGCCCACCACCACGCCCAGCTAATTTTTGTAGAGATGGGAGTTTCACCATGTTGGCCAGCCTGGTCTTGAACTCATGACCTCAGGTGATCTGCCTACTTCAGCCTCCCAGAGTGCTGGAATTAGAGGCGTAAGCCACCATGCCCAGCCCACTCTCACTATTTCTACTCAACACAGTTCTGGAGGTTCTAGCTAGGGTAATTAGGCAAGAAGACAAAAGAAAAATCATCCAGATTGAAACAGAATAAGTAAAATAAGTATCACATCATACTTGTGAGGATGGACGTTATAAAAAAAAAACAGACAACAACAAATGCTGGTAAGGATGTGGCAAACCCTTGTGCACAGTTGGTAGGAATGTAAAATGTTTAACTGTTACAGAAACCAGTATGAAGGATCTTCAAAAAATTAAAAATAGAACTACCATATGGCTCGGCAATCCAACTTATGGATATTTATCCAAAAGAATTAGGAAACAGAATCTTGAATTGATATTGCTTGCCCACATTCATTGCAGCACCATCCATAATAGCAAAGAGGTAGAAACCACCTCCTATCCACTGATGGATGAGGAAATCGTGGTCTATACATACAATGAAACTTTATGCAGCCTTAGAAAAGAAGGAAATCTAGCCAAATGGATGAGCCTTGAGGGCATCACAGTAAGTGAAATAAATCAGCCACAGAAGGACAGATACTGTGTGATTCCTACTAATGTGAGGAAGCTGAAGTTGGAAAACTCATAGAAGCAGAAAGAAGAGTGGTGGTTTTCTTTCTCATGCAAGAGGAAAAAGTTCTAGAGATCTACTGTACAATAATGTTCATATAATTAACAATTATATGAACACTTAAAAGTCTGTTATGAGGGCAGATTTCATGTTAGGTTTTTTGTTTGCTTTTTTTGTTGTTTGTTTGAGACAGGGTCTTGCTCTGTCACCCAGGCTGGAGTACAGTGGCACAAACACGGCTCACTGCAGCCTTGACTTCCCAGGCTCAGCAATCCTTCCCCCCTCAGCTCCACAAGTAGCTGGCACTACAGGTACATACCACCACACCAGGCTAATTAGATGTTTTTTTTAGCATAATAAAAAAAGAATAAACTTAGGAATCAATTTAACAAGAGAAATGTAAAACCTATACTCTGAAAACTGCAACATGTTATTCAAAGAAATTAAAGAAAATATAAATAAATATATATGGAATAAAATATGTAGAGGGAGGCTGGGGACAATGGCTCACTCCTGTAATCCCAGCACTTTCGGAAGCTGAGGCAGGCAGATCATCTGAGGTCGGGAGTTCGAGACTAGCCTGACCAACATGATGAAACCCTGTCTCTACTAAAAATCCAAAAATTAGCCAGGCGTGGTTGCAGAAGCCTGTAGTCCCAGCTACTTGGGAGGCTGAGGTGGGAGAATCACCCAAACCTGGGAGGCAGAGGTTGCAGTGAGCTAAGATCATGCCATTGCGCTCCAGCCTGCACAACAAGAGTGAAACTCCGTCTCAGAAAAAAAGTATGTAAGGGAAAAATTATGAAGTATTTAAAATACATTGGCAAAACAACTTTGTGTAGGGAAAATTTTTAAAAAGATTAGCATAACATAGATCAGCTGCTGGCACTGCTCTGTCGGATGCTGGCACGTGCGTCTGTGCCTCCAGTTTGTGCCTTCTAGATTCCTCAGTCATCTAGGATTGTTCCTGGGATTGGGCCCTCTGTTCTGCCCCATCAGGTGGTCACTTTCCACCAACCCTTTCTTGGAGCATGCATGCCCAGGCTCCATTATTTCCTACTTGGAACATACTCAGCACCTCACTTTTCCAATTTTCCTTACAACAGGGCTAACAGCAGGGCTGGCTCTCCTCAACACCCCTCCTCTCCTGCCACACCAGCAGGGCTCTGCCCCATCACAGCATTGACACTGCCTGGCAAGGTCCCCATCGCTCTCCACGTACCAACTCCAATGGCCACATTCCTTCCTTCCCTCTACGCAGTCTCTCAACAGCGAGTTCCTCAGCTGCCCACATCCTCCTTAAAACACTTTCTTCTCTTGGTTTCAGACATCTCCATCACTAAGCATTGGTGACTTGTACCTGTAATCCTGGCTACTTGGGAGGGAGGCTGAGGCAGGAGGATCACTTGAGCTTGAGAGTCTGAGATCAGCCTGGGCAACATGGCAAGACCTTGTCTCAAAACAAAAAATAATAATAAATAAATAAAACAAAGAGACCACCATCTCCCCATAAGTGATCTCAGTCAAGCCCCTGGCTTTAATGATCATTTTAAAGACTCTTCAATGTATTGTTCTGGACCTGAGCTGAGTTCTAGATCCATATTCAATCAACAGACTATCAGCAATTCAACTGGGGTATCCTAAGTAACTCATGTGTAACACACTAACACAGAACTCCTGAGATATCCCCCACCCTTGGCCAAACCTATGCCTCCCTCATCCTGATAAATAGGACGTCTAACCATTCCAGCCCCATTGTCTGCCCAACCATTCCAGCCAAAACCCTAGTCAGTCTTATGGAAAACTGAGATTCTGCATTGCATTTAGTTAATTTATTAGGGACATTTTTCTTACAAAACAATATTTCTTTTAGTGAGAAGTGATCCTTTTGCTATGTTTGTAATTTCCACAGCAAATTAAATCTTCACAGCGTTTGCCATTACCTCTTCCTTAGAATCTAGCTCCCTCTTTTTCAAGGCTCAATCTTTTTTTTTTTTTTGAGATTGAGTCTGTCACTGTTGCCCAGGCTGGAGTGCAGTGGTGCAATCTCCAGTCACTGCAACCTCTGCCTCCCAGGTTCAAGTGATTCTCCTGCCTTAGCCTCCAGAGGAGCTGGGATTACAGGCGCCCGCCACCACTCCCAGCTAACTTTTTGTAGTTGGAGTAGAGACGGGGTTTCAGGATGTTGGCCAGGCTGGTCTTGAACTGATGACCTCGTGATCTACCCGCCTTGGCCTCCCAAAGTGCTGGCCAGGCATGAGCCACAGCGCCTGGCCTCAAGGCTCAATCTTAAATGCCACCTTCTCAGACAGGAATTTCCTTACCAGCCATTCGAACTCCCTACCCTGTTACTTTGTTCTATTTTCTTTTGGGATTTTGCACCGTTTCATCTTTTTCCAGAACTAAGGCTGCATCCCAGCTCCTGGCGCTGCTCATGGTGATGGTTAAATATTCGGTAAACAAAAGAATCTTGCACACGAGCTTTCCTCTTTCTGGGTCTCCATGTTCCTATTCCTAAAATGAGGCGGCTGCCTGACCTCCTGTGGTGCCACTGCTCTGACTCTCCATGTTTTGGCCCTGCTGAGAGGCATCTGTACAGTAATTGCTCCCACAGACCGAAATCCCAGGCTGCCATGCGCCGTGCTGGGTGACGGGTTTACAACAAGAGACACACACCCTGGCACGCTGGGCGCCAGTGTTTCTTCTCTGTCTAGTGCTGGTTAAGAAACCTGGGTTCAGACACTATAAAGTGGGAGAAATAGTGTTTTCCTTACACAATTCTCTTAAAGCACTTGAGTTATATGTCCCACTGAATTCTCAGAAGGACCCTCTAAGTTCATCTCTGTGACGAGAAAGCTGTGGACTAGAGACACAAGTGGGAGGGCCAGGATTCTACCCAGGATGGATTCCACTCTCCGGAAGGCATCCCCCGGTAATATCCGAGGTCCAGCTACCATCTAGGGAGTGGCAGCGGGTCTTGGGAAGGGAGTAAGAGGAGGTCACAGGGCGGGCTCTGCTGTGACTGCAGGTCAGGGGATGTGGGGAGGGGAATCTGCCTGGGGCCTGAGTGCTCAGGGACAGTTTCAGGCAGGAGGGGCTCCTGCTGGGATTGAAGCAGAAAGGATAGAAGTATCCGGGCAAGGACAGAGCCTGGTGACTGCCTGGGTGAGGAGGAGGCAGAGCTGGCGGGGGCAAGGGCGCATGGGAATGAGGAGGATGCGGAGGGCAGAACCACGAGGAGGCGGATTGGAAGGGCTCTTGAATGCCAAGAATTGCTGACAACGTTTTTGAGGTTGCTTACTCTAGTGGTTCTCAACATACGCCTCCAAGAGCGCTGGGGTTTTAAGTGTTGGATTACATGGACGAAAAAACTGTAGTCCCTTATCTCCAAAGTAAAAGAAGTAAATCCATGAATATTTATTTCTTGTTTGGTGGCTACCTATTCTCACTTCTCTCCACCAGAATCTAAGCCAAGGATAGATACTGATTCAGCACAAAGTTAGAGAAATCATCTTGCATTTAATCAATCGATTATTACAAAAAGTATTCATGCCACATACAGCCTAGTAACAACACCCAGGTGTGTGGTCATCTATAAAAGTGGGGAAACCCAACGTCCATCCCTTTCCCAGGTAGGCAGCCAAGGGTTCTGGGGGTTTGTCCACGGGGCTCAGCGGCCTGGCCTGATGCTGCGTCCCAGGCTGTGGACCATTGACCCAAAGGCTTCTGAGTCCTGAGCACAGATATGGGCTCCTTTCAGGCCTTTCCTTGAGCTGCCCCTGAACCCCTGTTGGCAGGCAGGGTTTGCAGATGTATTTGTGTGCAGGCACAGCCCCACGCGAGACCACTGGCCCAGGGTCTCAGAGGCCTTGCTCAGGTGAATCGGCTGTGTTCTCAGAAGTTAGGGAGCTGAATGGGTGTGCGACATGAAGCACTAGTGCCGTGAGGGACAGAAGGGACAGAAAGAGGCCAAAGACCATCAGCCAGCTGAGAAAAGCCAAGGCACAGGTATACTGGGCACCTGGAGGAAGCTCTACCAACTGGAGTCCTCCCTGGCAGGAGTGGTAGTGCTGATGGGTGCACAGTGAGCCACAGGCAGGTCCAGCAGGCCCTGGGTAGAGCTCATCCTCTGTCTGTCTGTTCTCTCCCAGACCCCAGCATGGTGGAGAAGACGACACCGGCATAGGAAACGAAGGTGAATAGAAACACGAACATCCCCATTGTGGACTGGCCAGGCGCAGGCCCTGGGGTGAAAGGAGATGGGTGCTGCAAGACCTGGGAAAGGACAAGAGAAGACAGAGTCAAGGGTGAAGGAAAGGACCAGGTAGGGGTGAGGGGCGGTGCTGCGGGAGCAAGTCTGAGTGGGAAGCCTGGTGGTCAGTGATGGCCCCAGAGGCCTTCTGTCTGAGCCAAGGCAAATTCTAAACAGGACAGAGGGCTTATGGTCAGAAGACCACTTCCTCAAAATGCAGTAACACCATCTAATATCTGGCTCGGTTGATGTAATTTAAGAAAGCAACTGACAATGAAAGCGCTGGCTGAAACTTGTGAGCACTGTACAGATGTGTGCAGCTGCGCTAAGGGGGCCGTATGCATCTGCGAAGCTCCTGGGTCCCAAAGAGGTAAGGGAGAGACATGAGTGCCTCTAGGAAGCCTCTCCCATCCCAGGACCCTCAGAAGGCAACAGTTGGGGAGGGGTTAGCACTGCCCTCACGGAGAAGGGGTGGTCTTTCCTTCTGATACAGCCGCTGTGGACTAAGAGGGGTCAGGCCCCAGTGGAACTCACCATGCCACACTTAGTCAGCTGGCAGCTGCTCGAGAAGCATGTTCTTCACACCTTCAATCTGAGAGGCAGAGAGAGAGAGAGGGCACTGATGAGCCAGAGCCCTTCTCTCCCTCCATTCCTCACTCCTGTGCCTTCCCTAGCTGGGAATAACAGTGGAAAGCCGAGTGTGAGGATTTCGGGGGCTCTTGGAGACTGCCCTCCTCCCTGTAGCCTTCAGCTTGTGACTGCCCACCAAAGGGGGCTTCCTGCGGCCAGGCTGGGGGCTGGCAGGGAGTAGAGGGAGGGTTCTGTTAGAGACCTCAGAGGATCCATCTTCTCTCTGTTAAAATCCTTTAGAAATCCGCAGTTGTACATTTCCCCCATTTTTTAATGCTTTTGGCACTGGGATGGAGGGAAGATAAACCACTGAGGCCAGGCACTGAGGAGGGGAAACCCAAGATCGCCCGATAGATCCCTGGGAGAAACACACTCGCCTTGACGTGGTACACTATGCGCCAGAAACTGGAGTCTGAGGATCGGTATCGTCCATCAGGGTAGAGCTGCCACATGAGAGGCAGCGGGCTTCGGCCTATCTGGGTGGGGGTCATAGGCTTCCCCAGGACGGTGACTTCCTGACGAAAGAGCACCCGTAATTTATCCGCCTTCTGAGGAGAAGAAAAGGACAGGGCATACCTTCAGGGTCCACTTGCCAGGGCTCCTCCAGGCACAGAAAACCGGAGTCCTTCCTGCCAGCCACGCACCCAGCTGGGGAAGGGTCCTAGTGTGAAATGCTGGTCATCACTGTCCCCTGAAGCTGACTTCCTTAGGCCATGCATGATCCTCACAGGGACTCTGGCTGGGCCAGAACCACCAGCATGCACACGTGTCTAGCCACCTAGCAAGGGCCATGAAAGGCACACTTTTTTCTGCTGAGTTGCAGTGACTCACACTTGTAATCCCAGTGCTTTGGAAGGCTGAGGCAGGAGGATCACTTGAGGCCAGGAGTTTGAGACTAGCCTGGGTGACAGAGCAAGATCCTGTCTCTACCAAAAAAAAAAAAAAAAAAAGACGAAAGAAAAAAAGAGAAAAAGAATGCTGGCTTTTTCAAGTGTGTGAGGCAAACCCTGCCCCATAGTTTGCTAGTGGGTTACTTTTTGTGTGGCATTTAACATGATTATGTGAAAAACTATCTAGATTCGTGATTTTGGTGTCACATTGAAGAAGAGATTTCTCAAGCAGACATTTTAAAAAAGATATTCACTGAAATCTTCAAATTATTTTTCAAATTTTGACTTAAGTAAACATTTGACATGATTTTTGAAGAAAAATGTATATTTAAAAAATTTAAATGCCAACAGAAGTGCAAATTTTGGTGGTTGAAGAGCCTAGAATTCCAGCCCCATTACCTACTAGCAGTTCTACCTTGGGCAAATTACGTTTTTGTGCTTCAGTTTCCCATCTGTAGAGACACAGTCAACACTCAATAACTCTTATTTGCTACTGTATTACATGTATGTTCTAACATATTTTTAAATCTGTATGCTTTCTTCAGTGTATGTTTGGAAAGAGTTTGAATATTTTTTGACTCTTGCATTGAGTAAATTCAAATACTTGTAAAAGAGTTACATTACTTTAATAAAAACCTAACATGAACTAAAGACGCATCTTAAAGTATCACATATGAAACCGCGCCAATACTGATTCAATACCGGCGCTTGTACTCGTTAAATTTGTTCTTCTTAATAAAGCACAGAGGAAATAGGAAATACCTCACACTCTAGGGCTATGTTCATGGTTGCCATGGCCCGAAGCTGTTGAGGGTTCTTTTTAAAATACAGATTTCTGGGACCCACCTAAGATGATTCCGATGTTTGGCCACATGAATGAGTCACTTACTTTAGAGATACCCGTTTTAAGGATTAGGACCCCGAAGCCCAGAAACGTCCTGCTGTAGTCAACATTATAGTCACACTCACAGGCACTGGGTCCCATCCTTTGGTCGACATTCCTTTGTGGTTCTCCCACCCTTCTTCCCGGCCTGGTGAACTGTTCATCCTCCAGAGCCCAGCTCAAAGTGGCTTCATCTGTGGGGAGCCTCCCCGCCCCACAGTGGGTGCTTTTCTAGGCCTCGCCCGTCCTGGGGCCTCCCAAGCTCCCGCGGCTGCCCCTGCTGCCCCACCATCCGCTCCAAAGCGGGCTGTACCTCCATGACTAAGGGCAGCCAGGTGCACTGGTTCTCATCCAAATACACGAGCGTCTGCCAGATCCACAGGCGGTCCGGGTGGTCAGTGATCGAGTCCGTGCGTAACTGCTGCTCGACCATGGCTCCCTCGGACCCTCTAAGAAGCCAGAGCCAGAGCCTCTCCAGGTAGCTCGCTGGTCCCTGGGATGTGGGGCCACGCTTTATAGCCAGGCAGCCTGCGGTCGCCACCCAGCGGCGGGGCGGGAGGACGGCCTTGGGGCGGGGCTCCGGGGCGGGACGACGACCTGGGCGCAGGGCGTAGGGCAGGATGGGGCGGGGCTCGTGGGGGTCGTGGTGGCGAGTGAGGGTCCCACGCAGGCGCTACGTCCCGGCCTGACTTGCTCCCTGGAAAGGTGGCAGCGCCTGGGAACGCAGACCTGGCCCCAGCAGGCCCACGGCGACCCCGACCGCCGGCCTCCGCTGCTAGAGAGGCACCTGGGGTGACGGTGGCCCTTTCTTCTTCTGGGAGGCCCCGCTGCTCCCCTCCGCTGCCGGACCCGGACTCTGGGCACTCTGCTGGGAACTCACAGTTGGCACCAGGATGCCCAGGGCCGGGACCCCTTCCACATTTTCTGGGAGCAGAAGAGACCCGCGCGGGCCTCAGCTAGGTCTGGGCTTTCCAAGCTTCCCTGGATCGGTCCCAGCCTGGGCCTTTGAGCGTCGGAGTACATTTCTTGGCAAAGTGCAACTCTTGACGCTCCCCCTTCGTCTTCCATACACAAAGCATGCGTGTTCCATGGGTCGGTGATGCTGTGGACATCTAACAGGTATTACAAAATGTGGTGGAGAAACATGGGTGTTTCCCTTTGGGCTTTGAATTTACTAGTGAAAGCATAGTTCAAAATGAATACTTAAAAAGAAACCCCTCCTTCCACCCTAAGATCAGTGGATTTCAAAAGTTCCTTGTTTATATGATCAAAACCATCTCTGTAAATTAGAAGCAATAAGGAAAACAATTTCACTTTATTTTGCTGTAACGAATTCCCACTGAGGCAATTAAGAAAGTCAGCACAATGAGACACACGTGAGGCCAGCTCCAGCCTGGCTCAAACATCACCACGGGATGGAGTTCCACGCCTCACGTTCTAGCTCTTTCCCATCTCTCTGGCCAGGCATTAATAAAATAATTTGTGATTCTCTGAAGTGTCACAAAAGTGGATATCAAGAGATCTGATGAGGACGCCTGATTCACCTGGCAGCTGGGTATCTGCCTTTTTGCCTGTCCAGACAACCTAATTCCCAAGAAGGGGCTGAGGTGGCCTAAGGTAGTTGAGATATAACGGGATTTACCAGGAACACAGAAGAGAAGAGCAGAGGGAAGTTGGGGTGGAGTGAGGGTCCTTGAGCCCAGCAAAGCTTTTTTCCACTGTAGCCCTTAGTGGTGTTCATATTTAATATGCAAACTTACAGGTTTCAGGCTGATTTTCCTGTGAATGGCTCTTGACTTCAGACCCAGATAGCCACAGAGTAAGATGAAAACGTTGCTAACCAGCTCTGTTGGGGACGTCTCATCCCAGGCCAGAGCTCTGAGGTAAGAAATAACAAGTCCAGTTTAAATAGTGCTGCTGAGATGGACTTTTGTGGCCAGGGAAGGGGTCCCCAGGAGCCAATGTGGCCACTGACCCAGCCCCATCCGTGGCCCTAGGATCCAGAAGGCTACAAACAATGGAGCAAGAATTGGATCCTTGTGTCTGGGAAAGCAGAATGTTCTGGGAATAGAATTTCTTTTTCCTTCTTTTGTAAAAACTATTCAATTTTGCATGAGGGCTTCTTAATATTGAGCAAGAATATATATATTATTGTGTGGGATTTTAAAAATTATTTGAGAAAGGGTTCCAAGAAAAGAAAATGAAGTAAAATGACTGTGGAGTTCACTGGGCAACTTACAGAGCCCTTGAGCTTTTTTTCGTGAACGTTCCGCAAGAGGGGAAGCAGTAGCTGCTGCATAGTCTCAGAGCTGTCTCTCAGCTTCTGCGGTATGTTATCTGCCCCGACGAAGGGCTATAAAGGCCATCAGCCTAGTTTTCAAATTGTTTCCTTTCTGAGTCTTAATAGTCTGTGATTTCCCTGAGGATAAGCAAATGGACGTTTCACACAGAAAGCTACAGGAAGCAATCATTTTGACAGAATCCTTAACGGATGCGTTCATGTCCTGACTTAGATCTAGTTTTGCCTTTGCCATGATCACCTGTGAACTTGGCAGATCCTTCGCCAACTTGGCCTCAGTGCCATACTTTTGTAACGAATGGGGCGAACTACATGTGCTGTAAGCCCGTTTCTAACTCAGTAGTCCCCAGTCCTCCTATAACATTGCCTAGTGGGAGGAGGGAACAGTTAACAAAAGAGATGAACAAAATCTATGACGTTAGTTCAGGAAAGCCTGTAGTTTTGGGTACGGTAGCTCTGGATCAAGGACCCCAGTGGAATTCTTGGAAGCCATTTTTCTTGTTTGGGTTCCAAAGAATGGGTTGAGGGGTAGTCAAGACCATCAGGATGACCTTGATTCCCAGTGTGGTCCCTGAACCAGCTGCAGTAGCATCACCTGGAGCTCATCAGAATGGCGGAATCTGAAGCCTCCCCCTGAGACCTACTGAGTCAGAATCTGTATTGGAATGAGACCCCCAGGTGATTCATGGGCATGTTACATTTTGGGCTATGGGGGGAGGGTCAGGAGGGAGAGATGGGGGTGGGTGTTTGATTCTTCCCACCAGTGCCTTCTAGATTTCTCCAACTATGACACAGGACTTATATTGGTGTTTATATATCATTTAGTTCTAGGCTATCTTATTTTCTGTCAAAATCACCTCTAATATATAGAGTATTTTCGTCTTTAAAAAAAAAATCCTGATAACCAAGGTCGTCCTAATCAACCTGGGATCCTTGATGGTCAATGATTGTAACAAGCTGGAAAGAGCCTACTTGGCGGCTACTCAGGTGTTTAGACCTCTGGGCCCTATGATGACTGACCCTAAACCACTAAGAATCACCTGGGAAGCTATAATACTATACCTGCACCCATTCCAAACCAATTAGATCAGAATCTCTGAGACTGAGGCTTGAGAAAAGTAGGTGATTCTAATATGTAGCTAGAATTGAGTACAATTTCTCTAAGATCTGAGTGACTGTTTTTGATGTGTGCACAGATGTGTAAATCTAAATAACCATGAACATGTCAAAGCTATTCTTGCTACCATCAGTTCTCATTGTAAACTTCATCCCAACTGCATTTTTACTACTTCCCCTTTGCCTTGCTTTGCTGCTTCCAATCCTTTGTGGTCAGGGATCCACAGCACTAAGCCTACTGGAATTATAAGGGTCTGAGATCTTGCTAATGTGTATAATACAATCTGTGATATGTAGCTGTTAAGGCATCTATGCCCGGAGTGTTCTTTTTTTTTTTTTTTTTTAATTCCTAAGTCTGGGCCATGGTTTAAATAATTAAGGCTGCTCATCAAGTGAGTTCAGGGTAAAAAAAGATGTTGTAGCCTTTATTCATAAGGGATGAAATGGTATCTCTAAATTAATGGGGAACCTGGGACAAGGATATTTCAAGTAGAAATTAGGGACTGACCCTACTCTGCCCACTGCATAGCTATCATCTCTCTTCTTAACATTTTTAGGTTACTTAAAGCTTTGCCAACTTTAAGTTGGTATGGAGGTTTTCTTTGCAGATTCTAATCTGGTGGAGTTGAGATGATTCTCAAGATTCTGCATTTGTAACATATTCATATCTTCGGAGGTGAGGCAGATACTAATGGCCTATATATCACCTCTGGGAACCGAGGTCTTGTACTACCCCCATGCTACCTTTAATACTCACACAAAACACAAATGAGAAACACAACTCATAACCCCTACTCAAAATGCACAAAACATTGATTCTGCCGAGCTAGAAAGCGAGCAAGATGTGATAGAATTGCACTGGACACTTTGAGCTGCAACTGTGGCTCCCATCTGCCAGAGGCAAGTTAAAGTTGACCTACATTTGTATTGGAAACATTTCCCAATCCTGGATTACTCTACATCTTGGGTGTTACAGTCCTACTGATGCTGTGATGTCTATGGCTTTGTTTTTCTGTTTTGTTCAAAAATGCTTTGGCTATTCAGATCTTCTGTGGTTCCATATGAATTTTAGGATTATTTTTTTCTATTAATGTAAAAATGTTGTTGGAATTTTGGTAGGGATTGCATTGAATATGTAGGTTTCTTTGAGTAGTATGAACATTTTAATAATTTTAATTCCTTCAATCTAGCTTTCATTGTTCCATTTATTTGTGTCTTGTTCAGTTTCTTTCACGGGTATTTTGTAGTTTTCAGTGTTCAGATCTTTCACTTCATTTGTTACATTTATTCCTAAGTATTTTTTTTATTTTCTGTAGCTATTGTGAATGAGATTTTAAAAATTTCATTTTCACATAGTTCATGGTTGGTGTATAGAAATGTTACTGATTTTTGTATGTTGATTTTTACGTCCTATAATTTTACTAAATTCATTTATCAGTTTTAACAGCATTTGGATGGAATCTTTAGGAGTTTCCTATACATATAAGATCATGTCCTCTACAAACACAGACAATTTAACTTCTTCCTTTTCATTTGGATACCTTTTATTTCTTTCTTTTACCTGTTGCTCTGACTGGGATTTCTGACTAGGGTTTCCAGTTCTCTACTGATTAGACAAAGCGGGAGTGGCCTATTCTTCCCTTGTTCCTGATCTTAGAGAAAAAGCCTTAAAGTTTTCACCATTCAGTATGACGTTGGCTGTGAGCTTGTCAAATATGACCTTCATTGTATTGAGGTACATTCTTTCTAGGCCTAACTTGTTGAGTGTTTCTACCATGGAAGGATATTCAATTTTGTCAAATGCGTTTTATCTATCGAGATGATCATATGGTTTTTGTCCTTTATTCTGTTAATGTGATATGTTACTTATATTGGTTTGTGTATATTGAACCATCCTTGTATCCCTGGGATAAACATCATTTGATAAAGATGAATGATCCCCTTTTAATGTGCTGTTTAGTTCAGTTTGCTAGTATTTTGTTGAGGACTTTTACATTTATATTTATCAGAGATATTGGCCTGTAATATATTTTTTTTCTTGCAGTGTCCTTGTCTGACTTTAGTATCAGGGTAATTCTGGCCTTATACAATACATTTGGAAGTATTCCTTCCTCTTCAATATTTTGGAGCACTTAGGAAGGGTTGGTATTAGTTCTTTAAATGTTTGACAGAATTCAACAGTGAAGCATCAGGTGCGGGGCCTTTCATTAATGGGAGACTTTTTGTTACTGATTCAATCTTCTCACTTGTTATTACTCTGTTCAGATTTTCTATTTCTCTATGATTCAGTCTTAGTAGGTTATCTATGTCTAGGAGTTCATCTATTTCTTCTAGTTTATCCAATTTGTTGGCACATCATTATTCATAGTAGGCTCTTATGAACCTTTGTATTTCTGTGGTCAGGTATCATTACAACATCAGTTGTAATGTTTCATCTTTCATTTCTGGTTTTGTTTATTTGGGTCTTCTCTTTTTTTAGTCTAGCTAAAGCTCTGTTGATTTTGCCTATCTTTTCAAAAAATCAGCTCCCAATTTCTTGATATTTTCTACTGTTTTTCTAATATATTTTGTTTATTTCTGCCCTGATCTTTATTATTTCCTTTCTATTGCTAATTTGGACCTAATTTGTTCTGCTTTTTCTAGTTTGTGGAGGTGTGATGTTAGGTTGTTAATTTAAGATCCTTCTTCTTTTTTGATGTAGGCATTTATTGCTATAAACGTTCATCTTAGAACTGCTTTTGCAGTATCTCATATGCTTTGGTATGTTGTGTTTCCACTGTCATTTGTTTTAAGACAGTTTTAAATTTTCCTTATAATTTCTTCTTCAACCACAGGTTGTTTAGGAGCATGTTGTTTAATTTCCACATATTTGTAAATTTTCAAAATTCCTCCTACTGACTTCTAATTTCATGCCATTGTGATTGGAAAAGATACTTGACGTGATTTCAGTTCTCTTAAATTTGTTAACGCTTGTTTTGTAATCTAACACATCGTCTATCTTGCAGAAGGTCCTCTGTGCTCTTGAGAATATATTCTGCTTATATTGTATAGAATGTTCTGTATATATCCATTAGGTCCATTTTGTCTAAAGTATAGCTTAAGTGCAATATTTATGTATTGATTTTCTGTCTGGATGATGTGTCCATTGTTGAAACTGGAAGTATTAAGTTCTCTTACTATTATTGTATTGCAGTCTATCTCTTCAGGTCTATTAGCATTTGCATTATATATGTAGGTGCTCTGATGTTGGGGGTATGTATATTTGTAATTATTTTATCTTGTTTATGAATTGACTCCTTTATCATTATATAATGGCCTTTGCCTTTTTTATACTTTTTAACTTAGTCTGTTTTTTTATGTAGTCAATGTTCTGCTGAATTAAAGTCTATTTTATCTAAAGTAAATATAGTTATCTCTGCTCTCTTTCGGTTTCTGTTTGCATGAAATATTTTTCCAACCCTCCACTTTCAATTTATGTGTGTTCTTTTTTTTATTGTACTTTAAGTTCTGGGATACGTGTGCAGAACATGCAGGTTTGTTACATAGATACACACGTGCCATGGTGGCTGGCTGCATCCATCACGCTATCATCTACATAAAGTATTTCTCTTAATTCTATCCCTCCCCTAGCCCTCCACCCCCTGACAGTCCCTGGTGTGTGATGTTCTCTTCCCTGTGTCCATGTGTTCTCATTGTTCAACACCCACTTATGAGTGAGGATATGCAGTGGTTTTCTATTGTGTCAGTTTGCTGAGAATGATGGTTTCCAGCTTTGTCCATGTCCCTGCAAAGGACATGAACTCATCATTTTTTATGGCTGCATAGTATTCCATGGCGTATATGTGCCACATTTTCTTTATCCGGTGTATCATTGATGGGCAGTTGGGTTGGTTCCAAGTCTTTGCTATTGTGAACAGTGCCACAATAAGCATGTGTGCATGTGTGTTCCTCATAGAGTGATTTATAATCCTTTGGGTATATACTCAGTAATGGGATTGCTGGGTCAAATGGTATTTCTAGTTCTAGATCCTTGAGGAATCACCACATTGTCTGAAACAATAGTTGAACTAATTTACACTCCCACCAACAGTGTAAAAGTGTTTCTATTTCTCCACACCCCCTCCAGCATCTGTTGTCTACTGACTTTTTAATGATCTCCAGCCTAACTGGTGTAAGATGGTATCTCAAAGTGGTTTTGATTTGCATTTCTCTAACCAGTGATGATGAGCTTTTTTTCATATGTTTGTTGGCTGCATAAATGTCTCCTTTTGAGAAGTGTCTGTTTATATCCTTTGCCCACTTTTGGATGGGGTTGTTTGTTTTTTTCCTGTTAATTTGTTTAAGTTATTTATAGACTCTGGATATTAGCCCTTCGTCAGATGGGTAGACTGCAAAATTTTTTCCTATTTTGTAGGTCGCCTGTTAACTCTGATGATAGTTTCTTTTGCTATGCAGAAGCTCTTTAATTAGATTCCATTTTTCAGTTTTGGCTTTTGTTGCCATTGCTTTTGGTATTTGAGTCTTGAAGTCTTTGTCCATGCCTATGTCCTGAATGATATTGCCTAGATTTTCTTCTAGGGTTTTTATGGTTTTAGGTCTAAACCATCTGGAGTTAATTTTTGTGTAAAGTGTAAGGAAGAGATCCAGTTTCAGCTTTCTGCTTATGGTTAGCCAGTTTTCCCAACACCATTTATTAAATAGGGAATCCTTTCCCCATTGCTTGTTTTTTGTTAGGTTTGTCAAAGATCAGATGATTGTAGGTGTGTGGTGTTATTTCTGAGGTCTCTGTTCTGTTCCATTGGTCTATATCTCTGTTTTGGTAGCAGTACCATGCTGTTTTGGTTACTTTAGCCTTGTAGTATAGTTTGAAGTCAGGTAGGATGATGCCTCTAGCTTTTTTTTTTTTTTTGCTTAGAATTGTCTTGGCTATGCAGGCTCTTTTTTTTCCCCCATTTATTTATTTTATTGCATTTAAGGTTTTGGGGTACATGTGAAGAACATGCAAGATTGTTGTATAGGTACACACATGGCAGTATGATTTGCTGCCTTCCTCCCCATCACCTACATCTGGCATCTCTCCCCTTGCTATCTCTCCCCAGCTCCCCACCCCCCACCGTCCCTCCCCTATTTCCCCCCAACTGACCCCAGTGTGTAGTGCTCCCCTCCCTGTGTCCATGTGTTCTCATTGTTCAACACCTACCTATGAGTGAGAACATGTGGTGTTTGATCTTCTGCTCTTCTGTCAGTTTGCTGAGAATGATGGTTTCCAGGTTCATCCATGTCCCTACAAAGGACACAAACTCATCGTCTTTGATGGCTGCATAATATTCCATGGTGTATATGTGCCACATTTTCCCTGTCCAGTCTATCATCAATGGGCATTTGGGTTGGTTCCAGGACTTTGCTATTGTAAACAGTGCTGCAATGAACATTTGTGTGCACGTGTCCTTATAGTAGAACGATTTGTAATCCTCTGGATATATACCCAGTAATGGGATTGCTGGGTCAAATGGAATTTCTATTTCTAGGTCCTTGAGGAATTGCCACACTGTCTTCCACAATGGTTAAACTAATTTACACTCCCACCAACAGTGCAAAAGTGTTCCTATTTCTCCACATCCTCTCCAGCATCTGTTGTCTCCAGATTTTTTAATGGTCGCCATTCTAACTGGTGTGAGATGGTATCTCAATGTAGTTTTGATTTGCATTTCTCTGATGACCAGTGATGATGAGCATTTTTTCATATGTTTGTTGGCCTCATGTATATCTTCTTTTGTAAAGTGTCTGTTCATATCCTTTGCCCACTTTTGAATGGGCTTGTTAGTTTTTTTCTTGTAAATCTGTTTTAGTTCTTTGTAAATTCTGGATATCAGCCCTTTGTCAGATGGGTAAACTGCAAAAATTTTTTCCCATTCTGTTGGTTGCCAATTCACTCTAATGACTGTTTCTTTTGCTGTGCAGAAGCTGTGGAGTTTGATTAGGTCCCATTTGTCTATTTTGGCTTTTGTTGTCAATGCTTTTGGTGTTTTGTTCATGAAGTCCTTGCCTACACCTATGTCCTGAATGGTTTTGCCTAGATTTTCTTCTAGGATTTTTATGGTGTTAGGTCTTATGTTTAAGTCTTTAATCCATCTGGAGTTAATTTTAGTGTAAAGTGTCAAGAAGGGGTCCAGTTTCTGCTTTCTGCACATGGCTAGCCAGCTTTCCCAACACCATTTATTGAACAGGGAATTCTTTCCCCAGTGCTTGTTTTTGTCTGGTTTGTCAAAGATCAGATGGTTGTAGATATGTTGTGTTGCCTCTGAGACTTCTGTTCTGTTCCATTGGTCTATATCTCTGTTTTGGTACCAGTACCATGCTGTTTTGATTACTGTAGCCTTGTAGTATAGTTTGAAGTCCAGTAGTGTGATGCCTCCCGCTTTGTTCTTTTTGCTTAGAATTGACTTGGCTCTGCGGGCTCTCTTTTGGTTCCATATGAAGTTTAAGGTGATTTTTTCCAGTTCTGTGAAGAAGGTCATTGGTAGCTTGATGGGGATAGCATTGAATCGGTAAATTACTTTGGGCAGTATGGCCATTTTCACGATATTGATTCTTCCTAACCATGAACATGGAATGTTTCTCTATCTGTTTGTGTCCTCTCTTATTTCGTTGAGCAGTGGCTTGTAGTTCTCCTTGAAGAGGTCCTTCACATCCCTTGTAAGTTGTATTCCTAGGTATTCTCTTTGTAGCAGTTGTAAATGGGAATTCACTCATGATTTGGCTTTCTGTTTGTCTGTTATTGGTGATAGGAATTCTTGTGGTTTTTACACATTGATTTTATATCCTGAGACTTTGCTGAAGTTGCTTATTAGCTTAAGGAGATTTTGGGCTGAGATGATGGGGTCTTCTAAACACACAATCATGTCATCTGCAAATAGAGACAATTTGACTTCCTCTTTACCTATTTGAATACCCTTTATTTCTTTCTCTTGCCTGATTGCCCTGGCCAGAACTTCCAATACTATGTTGAATAGGAGTGATGGGAGAAGACATCCTTGTCTTGTCCCAGTTTTCAAAGACAGTGCTTCCAGTTTTTGCCCGTTCAGCATGATATTGGCTGTGGGTTTGTCATAGATAGCTCTTATTATTCTGAGATACATTCCATCAATACCTAGTTTATTGAAAGTTTTTAGCATGAAGCATTGTTGAATTTTGTTGAAGGCCTTCTCTGCATCTATTGAGATGATCATGTGGTTTTTGCCTTTGGTTCTGTTTATGTGGTGGATTATGTTTATTGATTTGCGTATGTTGAACCAGCTTTGTATCCCAGGGATAAAGCCAACTTGATTGTAATGAATAAGCTTTTTGATGTGCTGTTGAATTCGGTTTGCCAGTATCGTATTGAGGATTTTTGCATTGATGTTCATCATGGATAATGGCTTGAGATTTTCTTTTTTAGTTGTTTCTCTGCCAGGTTTTAGTATCAGGATGATGTTGGCCTCATAAAATTGGTTACGAAGGATTCCCTCTTTTTGTATTTTTTGGAATAGTTTCAGAAGGAGTGGTACCAGCTCCTCTTTGTACCTCTGGTAGAATTCAGGTGTAAAACCATCTGATCTTGCACCTTGTTTTGGTTGGTAGGCTATTAATTGCTACCTCAATTTCAGACCTTGTTATTGGTCTATTCAGGGATTTGACTTCTTCCTGGTTTAGTCTTGGGTGGGCATAAGTGTCCAGGAATTTATTCATTTCTTCCAGATTTTCTGTTTTATTTGCATAGAGGTGTTTATAGTATTCTCTGATGGTAGTTTGTATTTCTATGGGATGGGTAGTGATATCATTTTTATCATTTTTTATTGCATCTATTTGATTCTTCTCTCTCTCTTTTTTTATTAGCCTGGATAGCGGTCTATCTATTTTGTTGATGTTTTCAAAAGACCAGCTCCTGGGTTCATTGATTTTTTTTTGGAAAGGTTTTTTTGTGTCTCTGTTTCCTTCAGTTCTGCTCTGATCTTAGTAATTTCTTGTCTTCTTTTGGCTTTTGAATTTGTTTGCTCTTGCTTCTTGCTTCTCTAGTTCTTTTAATTTTGACGTTAGGGTGTTGATTTTAGATCTTTCCTGCTTTCTCTTTGGGGCATTTAGTGCTATAAATTCCCCTCTACACACTGCTTTAAATGTGTCCTAGAGATTCTGGTACAATGTGTCTTCATTCTCACTGGTTTCAAAGAACATCTTTATTTCTGCCTTCATTTCATCATTTATCCAGTAGTCATTCAGGAGCAGGTTGTTCAGTTTCCATGTAGTTGTGCTGTTTTGGGTGAGTTTCTTAATCCTGAGTTCTAATTTGATTGCACTGTGGTCTGAGAGACTGTTTGTTATGATTTCCATTCTTTTGCATTTGCTGAGGAGTGTTTTACTTCCAATTACTTGGCCAGTTTCAGAATAGGTGCGATGTAGTGCTTAGAAGAATATATATTCTGTTGATTTGGGGTGGAGAGTTCTGTAGATGTCTATTAGGTCTGCTTGGTCCAGAGCTGAGTTCAAGTCCTGGATATCCTTGTTAATTTTCTGTCTCGATCTGTCTAATATTGACAGTGGGGCGTTAACCTCTCCCACTATTATTGTGTGGGAGTCTTAAGTCTCTTTGTAGGTCTCTAAGAATTTGTGTTATGAATCTGGGTGCTTCTGCATTAGGTGCGTATATATTTAGGATAGTTAGCTCTTCTTGTTGCATTGATCCCTTTACCATTATGTAATGCTGTTCTTTGTCTCTCTTGATCTTAGAAGGTTTAAAGTCTGTTTTATCAGAGACTAGGGTTGCAACCCCTGCCTTTTTTTTTCTTTCCCTTTGCTTGGTAAATATCCCTCCATCCCTTTATTTTGAGCCCATGTGTGTCTTTGCATGTGTGTTGGGTCTCCTGAATACAGCATACAGATGGGTCTTAATTCTTTATCCAGTTTGCCAGTCTGTGTCTTTTAATTGGGGCATTTAGTCCCATTACATTTAAGGTTAATATTGTTATGTGTTAATTTGATCCTGTGATTGTGATGCTAGCTGGTTATTTTGCTAGTTAGTTGATGCAGTTTCTTCCTAGCATCAATGATCTTTACAATGTTGTATATTTTGCAATGGCTGGTACTGGTTGTTCCTTTCCATGTTTAGTGCTTCCTTCAGGAGCTCTTGTAGGACAGGTCTGGTGGTGACAAAATCTCTCAGCATTTACTTGTCCATAAAGGATTTTATTTTTCCTTCATTTATGAAGCTTAGTTTGGCTGGATATGAAATTCTGGGTTGAAAATTCTTTTCTTTAAGAATGTTGTCTGTTGACCCCCACTCTCTTCTGGCTTGTAGGGTTTCTGCCGGCAGATCTGCTGTGAGTCTGATGGGCTTCCCTTTGTGGGTAACCTGACCTTTTTCTCTGGCTGCCCTTAGCATTTTTTTCCTCCATTTTAACCTTGGTGAATCCGATGATTATGTATCTTGGGATTGCTCTTCTTGAGGAGTATCTTTGTGGTGTTCTCTGTATTTCCTGAATTCGAATGTTGACCTGCCTTGCTGGGTTGGGAAGGTTCTCCTGGATAATATCCTGAGGAGTTTTCCAACTTGGTTTTATTCTCCCCTTCACTTTCAGGTGTACTGATCAAATGTAGATTTGGTTTTTTCACATAATCCCATATGTCTTGGAGACTTTGTTCATTGCTTTTCACCCTTTTTTCTCTAATCTTGTCTTCTTGCTTTATTTTATTGAGTTGATCTTCAGTCTCTGACATCCTTCCTTCTGCTTGTTGATTCAGCTATTAAAACTTATGTATGTTTCACAAAGTTCTCAGGCTGTGTTCTTCAGCTCCATCAGGTAGTTTATGTTTTTCTCTAAACTGGTTATTCTAGTTAGCATTTTGTCTAACCTTTTTTCAAGGTTCTTATCTTCCTAGCATTGGGTTAGAACATGCTCCTTTAGCTTGGAGAAGTTTGTTATTGCCCACCTTCTGAAGGCTACATCTCTCAATTTGTCAAACTTATTCTCCGTCCAGTTCTGTTCCCTTGCTGGCAAGGAGCTGTGATCCCTTAAAGAAGAAGAGGCATTCTGGTTTTTGGAGTTTTCAGCATTTTTGTGCTGGTTTTTTCCCATCTTTGTGGATTTATCTTCCTTTAGTCTTCGAGGTCGGTGACCTTTGGAGGGGGTCTCTGAGTGGATGTCCTTTTTGTTGATGTTGAAACTATTTCTTTCTGTTTGTTAGTTTTCTTTCTAACAGTCAGGCCTGTCTGCTGCAGGTCTGCTGGAGCTTGCTGGAGATCCACTGCAGACCCTGCTTGCCTGGGAATCACCGGTGGAGGCTGCAGAACAGCAAAAATTGCTGCCTGTTCCTTCCTGTGGTAGCTTCTCCACCAGATGCCAGCCAGAACTCTCCTGTATGGGGTGTCTGTTGGCCCCTACTGGGAGGTGTCTCCCAGTCAGGATACATGGGGGTAAGGGAGCCACTTGAGGAAGCAGTCTGTCCCTTATCAGAGCTTGAACACTGTGTTGAGAAATCTGCTGCTGTCTTTAGAGCTGCCACGCAGGGATGTTTAGGTCTGCTGAAGCTGTACCCACTACCACACCTTTTCCTATGTGTTTTGTCCCAGGAAAGTGGGAGCTTTATTTATAAGTCCCTGATGGGCTGCTGCCTTTTTTCAGAGATGCCCTGCCCAGCAAGGACATCTAGTGAGACAGTGCCTGTAGCTGCTGAGCTGTGTTGGGCTCTGCCCAATTCGAACTTCTCGGCAACTTTGCTTACACTGTGGGGGTGAAACCACCTAGTGGAGCCTCAGCAATGGCAGACGCCCCTTTCTCCGCCAAGCTTGAACACCCCAGGTCGAGCTGAGACTGCTCTGTTGGCTGCAAGGATTTCAAGCCACTGGGTCTTAGCTTGCTGGTCTCCATGAGGGTAGGACACACTGAGCCAGACCACTTGACTCCATGGCTTCAGCCTCCTTTCCAGAGGAGTGAATGGTTCTGTCTCACTGGTGTTTCAGGTGCCACTGGGGTATGAAAAAAAAAAAATCAAAAACCCTGCTATGACTAACTTGGTTTTTGCCCAAACGGCTGCCTAGTTTTGTGCTGTAAACCCAGGTCCCTGGTGATTGTGTGGGTACTGGAGGAAATCTCCTGGTCTGTGTGTTGTGAAGACCATGGGAAAAGTGCAGTGTCTGGGCCAGAGTGCAGGGAACAGTCCCTAATAGCTTCCCTTGGCTAGGAGAGGGAGTTCCCTGACCCCTTGCAATTCCTGGGTGAGGCCACACTCCACCCTGCTTCGGCTTGCCCTCTTTGGGCTGCCCACACTGTCCAATCAGTCCCAAAGAGATGAACCAGGTACCTCAGTTGGAAATGTGGAAATCACCCACCTTCTGCATCTGTCTCACTGGGAGCTGTGCACTGGAGCTGTTTGTGTTTGGCCATCTTTCCCAGGCACCCCAATTTATGTGTGTTCTTAAAGGCAAAGTGAATCTCTTGTAGGTATCATGTAGTTGAGTCTGTTTTTTTTCTTTTTTTAAATCAATTCAACCACTCTTTTGCTTAGAGAATTTAATCCATTTACATTCAAGGTAATTATTAATAGGTAAGGACTTACTACTGTAATTTTGTTCATTGTTTACTGGTTATTTTGTAGATCCTTTGTTCCTTTATTGCTCGCTTGCTGTTTTCCTTTGTGATTAGATGATTTTCTCTAGTGGCATGCTTTGATTCTTAACGTTTTATCTTTTGTGTATCTACTATAGAATTTTGCTTTGTGGTTACCATAGGCTTACATAAAACATCAAATAGTTATAATGAGCTATTTTAAGCTGATAACAACTTAACCTTAAGCCCCAAAACCTCTGCACTTTTACTCCAGTGCCCCTCCAACCACATTTTATATGTTTGTGTAATAATTTGCATGTTTTTATATTGCATATCCCCTAACAAATCATTGTAGTTGTTATGATTTTTAATTTGGTTTTTTAACAGCCCTCCCCCCTTTTTGAAGTGGAGTTTCACTCTTGTCACCCAGGCTGGAGTGCAATGGTGTGATCTCAGCTCACTGCAACCTCCGCCTCCTGGATTCAAGCGATTTTCTTGCCTCAGCCTCCTGAGTAGCTGGGAATACAAGTGTGTGCCATAACACCTGGCTAATTTTTGTATTTTTAGTAGAGATGGGGTTTCACATTGGCCAGGCTGATCTCGAACTCCTGACCTCAGGTGATCCATCCACATCAGCCTCCCAAAGTCCTGGGATTACAGGCATGAGCCACTGTGCCTGGCTTTAACCTTCATACTAAAGATATAAGTGATTTACACACCACCACTTCAGTATTAGGGTATTGTGAATTTGACTCTGTACTTACTTTTACCAGTGAATTTTATACTTCTGTATGTTTTCATGTTACTAGTTAGCATCCTTTTCTTTAAGGTTCGAGAATTTTCTTTAGCACTTCTTGTAAAGCATGTCAAGTGGTGACAAACTCCCTCAGCTTTTCTTTTCTGAGAAGTCTTTATCATTTCCTGTAGGACAGTTTTGTCAGGTAAAGTATTCTTGGTTTACAGGTTTTTTTTTTTTTTCCCCCTTCAGCATGTTGACTGTATCATCCCACTTTCTCCTGGCCTGTAAGGTTTCTTCTAAGAACCACCCCAGCCTTATTAGAGCCCTCTTTTACGTGATATGCTTCTTTTTCCTTGCTGCTTTCATGATCCTCTCTTTGTCTTTGATTTTTAAGAGTTTGATTATAATATGGCTTGGTGCAGTCTTATTTGGACTGAATTTGATTGGAGACTTTTGACCTCCCTATGTTTATATTTTCCCCTAGATTTGAGAAATGTTCAACTTTTATTTATTTGTTTATTTTCTTTGGTCCCCCTTATGCCCCAAGAAGCTTTTATTTCTTCAAATAAGCTTTCTGATTTTTTGTTCCTCTCTTCTTCTACTTGGTCATCCATAATTTAAGTATTTGTTCTCCTGATGCTGCCCATAAATTCTGTAAGCTTTTTTCATTTTTAAATTTTTTCTTTTTTCTCCTATGACTGTATACTTTCATATAACCTGCCTTTGAATGTACAGATTCTTCTTCTGCTTTATTAATTCTGCTGTTAATGCTCTCTGTTGCATGTCACATTACATTCATCAAATTCTTCAGCTCCAGAATTTTTATTTTTATATATGATTTCAATCTCTGTTTATTTTGTATGGGATTTTGATCTATTTTGTTCATTTATTTTTTTCTGATTTAATTGAATTGTTTTAATGTATTTTTATTGAAATTCTCTGGGCTTCCTTATAACAATTACTTTGAATTCTTTGTCAGGCAGTTTATATGTCTCTATTTCTTTTGTGTCAGCTACTGGGAGATTATTGGTTTTTTGTTTGTTTTGTGGTGTGGCATACTTTGGATATTTGTCCCCTCCAAATCTTATTTAGAAATGTGATTCACAATGTTGGAGGTGGGGCCTGGAGAGAGGTTTTAGATCATGGGGGCAGATCCCTCATAAATGACTTGGTGCCTACCTTATGGTAATGAGTGAGTTTTTGCTCTATTAGTTCATGTGAGATCTGGTTGTTTAAAAGAGTATGAGACCTCCCTCTTTCTCATACTCCCTCTCTTGCCAAGTAATATAGCTGCTGCCCCTTTGCTTTCTGCCATGAATAATAGCTTCCTGAGGCCTCGGCATAAACGAGTGCTGGTGCCATGCTTCTTGTACAGTCTGAAGAACCATAAATCAAAATAGGCCCCTTTTCTTTATATAAGCTACCCAGCCTCAGGTATTCCTTTATAGCAATGCAAATGGACTAATACATGGTGATATGTATTCTTGGTTTTTCATGTTGCTTGTTGCCTTATGCTGAATTTTGCACATTTGTTAAGATCAGTCCCTTCAAGACTTGATGGCTAATTTCGATGTAGAAATACCTTCTACTAGTTGGAGGTGTGAAGGCACTTCCTGGATGCTGTGTAGCAGTTCTGATACCAGTGAGGGTGCCACTGTTGTGTGGTCTCTGTGAAGCTCTGTCAGCTCAGGTGTTGACGTTGCTGAAGATTATAATGATCCTCAGCAGCCAACATTGTGGATGTCTGCAGTGGTGGTGAAGATTGTCAGAGTTTCACTGGTGATAGCTGCTAAGATCCTCCCAGCTTCTTTTTCTCCAGCTGGGGAAGTTGTGGATGAAGAGTTCTCTTTTGGTATTGGGTCCAGCTCTTGGCCCATTGTATGGGCAGTGGCATCAGTATTGATGAATGGTACCCTGGGGTAGCCATAGAGCTGAGATCTGAAGCTTGGGCATGTGTGGAGGGACTGAGGCTCTGGAGCCTGGTGGTGCCTAGACGAAGTCACCCTGCTGCTCCATTGGTGACAATATATGAGGTGTGAGTGCTTGTGAAGTGTCAGAGAGCTATGAATGGGAGCATGGACTTGGTCAGAGTTACAGTGGCTCCAGGGTCAGGGCAGGGCCTAGTTCTTTATGACAGCTGAGCTCGTGCCTGGAGCATGGACATGTACATGTGCAGAGAGGCCTTGGTTCTGGGCTCTGGGGTGTAAGCTTGTTCTGTGGCTATGCCTCTGATGTCTGTGGGTGCAGTGCAGCCACAGAGCCTGGTGTCTGGAATATGGGCACTCATGGGGCAGCTGTGGCTCATGTGTCAGGGTCATACCCAAGAGGGAAGGTGATTGCTCTGGTCTTGAAGCCACCCAACACCATCTGTTTCTTGGGTGGGAAAAACACTACCCAGGGGTTTTTTTCTCTCTTGGTTTTCGCAGTGGAGATGGCTGTAATTAACCTCAGGGGCAGAAGATGGTGGTATATCCTGAGACGTGGCTGCTGGGGATAGGGTGGCTTCTATCATATGGTTGATGCCAGTAGCCTCTGCCTTTCTTCTTTGTTTTTAACCATTTTCTGGCATCTCAGTTCTGCCAGTCTCACAGACAGTCCTTTCTGTGTGGGTATTCTCTGTTACTTTTTGTTTGTTTGTTTTGTTTTCTGTTTTTTCTCTACTATGTTGCTGCATATTCTTTAATGGGCTCTTGAGCCCTCCCAGGGCTACTTTGGTTTGCGGACAACTGTCAGTATTTGTTTTGTTGGGGGATGAAGGCTGGTTTTTCCTACTCCACTATCTCAGGTGGCATCGCTCTACACTCACTTCTTGTATCTATTTCTCCTTCTTAGATTCGCTTCTTGATGGAGTAATTCCTCTAAGAGCCCTTATAAATAAGGCCTTCATGTGGCTAACTTTCTAAAGATGTGCCATCCAATAGGTGGCCACTGTCCACATGTGACTATTGAATATGTGAAGCGTGGCCAGTCTATATTGACTATAGACTATATGTGTGAAATGCACCCTGGATTTCAAAGATGTAATACATGTATACACAGGCACACACAGACACACACAATGTAGTGTGGCGCATATTCCCATATTTGCCAGCTTTCTTCATTTTGCTTATACGTTTTGCTTTTAATCTTTGTCAACAAAAAACTCATGAATTTCTTAGGATTCTGTGTGATATGCAAGCAGATGGGCTCTGAGCGGAGCCTAAGAGGCTCCCATAAGAGCAGAGACATGAGCTGTAATATGTAGACATTAAATCATCTAAAAGCTGCACAGAGAGCTTTTCAGTGACTGTCGAGTCCTGGAAACTCTCTTGGACAATCAGGGCTGCTGTTCAAGTGCACTCTGGACAGAGATGATGTCACAGAGCCTCTCCATAAAGGAGGACATTATTCTTACATTTAATAAAGAAATTGGAATTAGGAAAATTGGTGGGGAACTTGGGTGGAGGTGGGAAGCAGGGATTCAGCACTCAGGTATACTTTGGCAGGAGGCATGCTGTGACCTGGGTACACAGGCCTGAGGATGGGAGGATGCCAAGATCAGGCCAGGGTGTCTCCAGGTAGGTGAGGTCACAGGATGGTGCACTGGGCAGATGAATAAATATAGCCCTGTGTAAATTACTCAGCGATGAAGTGGAGCTAAGGAAGATTAACCAGTATTACACCGTATTTATAAACATGGGTTTTAAGCTCATTATTGTTAAGAAATATAACTGAGAGGGTATCATGGAAGATTGATTCACTAACTTTGGCAAAGTGGAACAAAAATAGTAACAGTATTATTATAATTTTTTTTTATCACTGGTAAATGAGGGTATTACATGTAAGTCAGAGATTGCAGCCTGAAGTTCAAAGCTAGGGCGGATTTTGCTTCAGCCCCCAGTAAGTTTCTCATTTCCATATGAAACCTTGTCAGCCTAGCCATTACTGTCCATATTTCTATCTACATTTTGGTCACAGCCACTTACCAGTCTCTAATAAGTTCCAAACTTTCCCTTATCTTCCTGTCTTCTTCTGAGCCCTCCAAACTCTTTCAATTTCTGCCTGTTACCCAGTTCCAATGGCACTTTCACATTTTCAGGTATTTTTATGGCAATACCCTACTCCTCAGTACTAAATAAGGTACTAGTAAGCGAGGGTGTTACATATAAGTCAGAGATTGCAGCCTGAAGTTCAAAGCTAGGCATCAGTGTGCAAAATTTTCTTTATATGCAAATAAATGACTTCTTTTTGTAGGGAGATGGTCCAAAACTCTAAAAGTTAAGAACTACTTCATGTGGTTTATTTTCATTATAATTGAAGTTTTTTTCTCCATTTATGACAACTTAAAAATATAATTGGCAGTAGGGGGTGGGGCAGAGAATTCTCCCTCTAGAGGGCATCACGTCTATCCTTGAGTTCATAAAGGGAGTAGACTAAATATAAATAAATCTTCTTTTCTGGGCTCTATCATGTCAAGTTATTATGCCATGTAATGACTGGAAAATGTTCACAAGGAGTCTGAATACATTGCCTGATCAGGCTGCTCACCCCTTAAAAGTTAAAGTCTGTGCTCCCTCAACTCCTCTATTTCTTAGCTCCATTTGCTTTGCAAAAAATTTATCTACTTTCTTTTCTCATTCTGTTAGCCATCACTTTCTGATGTCTCCTAATCTGTTGTCTAATTTTACATGATCTTATCTGAGTGAGAGGCTAGGGATGGCAAAGGCTGGATAACACCCATTTTTCCTAAAGCTTAGTGGCCTCACTAAAATCTTTTTCATTTCCTAGTTTGTATTTGTGCCAAAAAGCTGACCACTGGATTAGTCTAGGCATTGCTATATTGTGTTAAAATTGAGCAGAACAGTTGTGGCAATAACCTCTGGAGATTAGAATATATTGCTAGAAAATCAAGCCAAAGAGTTGCTGGGTTTTTTTTTTTTTTTCCTCATTTTAATTTCCAAGCCTCTATTGCTGGCTTTATCTCTTCCCTGACCTCTGAGTGCCACTGGAGAAGGTCATAGGATCTTTCTGATTTTCTACATTCATCATGTCTAATCCCAGTTCAGCCCACTCAGCAGTCTTGATGATTTATTTTATTACTCATATTGAAGATTTCAGACTTAGCTTTTTCTAACTCCCTATTGGAATGTAAGCTCCATAAGGGCAAAGCTTTTGTTTTGTTTTATTGAATTCTACATAGCCAGGAGAGACCTTGTCACACAGGAGGTACTTAAGAAATACTTGAATGGATGAACTAATGTCCAGAAAAAAACCATATACTGGGAAATGGCAGAAGCTCATTGGACCGCCCAGAGTGGGGTGGAGGGTAGCACAAGGAGTCACTAAACTCTACCTTAAATTCTTCCCTAATAACATTGGTAAATTGGATTTCCTGAGATTAAAAACTTTTTTTCATTAAATAAAGTAAAACCCCACAGAAGAATCACCTCCCAAAGTCCCCACCTCCTCATATTGTTATGTTGGTGATTAGGTTTTTAACAATATGAATTTTGAGAAGACAAACAGAACGTCATAGCACCTATTAAAAGATGCTTCACATCGTTATTCATTAGGTAAAATGCAAATTATAACCCCAAAAGATACCACTCTTCATACCCCCCACTAGAATAGCCACAATTGTTTATATTTTTTGACACATGGTCTTGCTCTGTTGCCTAGGCTGGAATGCAGTGGTGTGATCATGGCTCATGCAGCTTCAACCTTCTAGACTCAAGCAATCCTCCCACCTCAGCTTCCTAAGTAGCTAGGACCACAGGTGTGTGACGGCACACCCAGCTAATTTTTTTATTTTTCATAGAGATGGAGTCTCCCTGTGTTGCCCAGGCTGGCCTTGAACTTCTGGGCTCCAGCAATCCCTTGCCTTAGCCTCCCAAAGTGCTGGGTTTACAGGTTTGAGCCACCACACCCAGTGCCACAATTTAAAGAAGTGAATGATATAGAACAACTGAAATGTGTTTCTGCTACATGTATATCCAGCAGTGGAATTGCTGGCTGATATGTCTTGCTTTATTAGATTCTCCAAGTGGTTTTCCAAAGAGGTTGCCCTAATTAGCACGACCTCTTTGGAAAACTATTTTGAGAATCTAATAAAGCAAGACATGTCAGCCAGCAATTCCACTTCTGGATGTACATGTAGCAGAAATTCATATCTCCATCCACCAAAAGATAGATACCAGAATGTTCACATCATCATCATTCATAATGACCTCCAATTGGAAAAGCTCAAATATTTGGTTGACAGCAGAATGAATAAAAGGTCATTTATTTGTACAATGAAATTCTACAGAACAACAAAAATGAGCAATTCTGCTTCACTCAACAATATGAGCAATCCTCACAGATAAAATGTTCAGTAGCTAGCTAGGCACAGTGGCTCATGCCTGTAATCCCAGCCCTATGGGAGGCTAAGTTGGGAAGATCACGAGGTCAAGAGACTGAGACTATCCTGGCCAACATGGTGAAACCCCATCTCTACTAAAAATACAAAAATTAGCTGGGCGTGGTGGTGCATACATGTAGTCCCCACTACTTGGGAGGCTGAGGCAGGAGAATTGCTTGAACTTGGAAGGTGGAGGTTGCAGTGAGCCAAGATTGTACCATTGCACTCCAGCCTAGTGATGGAGCGAGACTCCGTCTCAAAAAAAAAAAAAAAAAAAAAAAAGTTCAGTTAAAGACACCAAACACACAATAATAAATATTATGTGATTTTATGTATATGAAATTCAAAACGGCAAGCATTTGGGGGGAAGTGGTATCTACTGGCAGAAGAAATAAGAGTGCTTGGTTGAGTACTAGAAATGTTTTCTCTCTTGGGCTTAGTGATGGTTACAAGAGCATATGAATATGTAAAAATTTACTGAACTGTATTCTTAAGATTTGTGCATGTTAGTATGTGAAGTTATACCTCAATAAGAAGTTTAAAAAATGAAAAGGAAAGCAAAAATTTTAAATGGAAAATGTATCAACAAAATTTATCACAATAACGATAGTAGATTAAGAAACTAAGGAAAGTCCAATGAACCTTTCTATAGACACAGAAAATGTATTTTGTAAATTACAGATCTTCTGAGAGAGAGATGATATATATGACAGTATAACTAGAAATACACAGGAATTTATTTTAATTGATAACATCCATCTAAAGTCTGTTTACAGCAGATATTGTACTTAATGGGAACTTTGAGACACATTATTTCTAAATTTGTGTCTTAGAAATTTAGGGTTGGAAGCAATGAAATAAGTGTTGCCAGGTATAAGATCAACATTCAAAAATCAGTCGTATTTGTTTATCTTAGCAATAACCAACAAGGAAAAAGTAATAGAAAATAAAATACCATTTATAATGAAGACAAATCTAGTAACTATCAAGGAATTAATCTGTTAAAAAATGTATAAGATCTGGCCAAGTGTGGTGGCTCACACCTGTAATCCCAGCACTTTGGGAGGCTGAGGTGGGTGGATCACTTGAGGCCAAGAGCAGCCTGGCCAACATGGAGAAACCCCATGTCTACTAAAAATACAAACATTAGCTGGGTGTGGTGGCACGTGCTTATAATCCCAGCTACTGGAGAGGCTAAGACAGGAGAATCACTTGAACCTGGGAGGCAGAAGTTGAAGTGAGCTGAGATCTCACCACTGCACTCCAGCCTGGGTGACCAAAGTGAGAGTCCATCTGTGATATGATGTAAGAGGAATCCCAAGTAAATGGAGAGACACCACCATATGCCTGTAAGAGAGGAGAGAGGAAAGGAGTAAGTTAGACAGATAGTTAGGACAAGGCCTCAGAAGAATTCTTTTCTAACAAAAAGAGCAGCTGGGAAGATCAAGCTACAAGCATAGATAAAGAAGTGAGGTCTCACACAAAAAAAATGCTTTTTGAGTAACCAGCAAGTTTCACATATACATGGAGGGCTTCAGTGAGCACACCCCTTACTTTTTGGGGGGCATAGTCAGATAAGGGAACTTGTACAGGAGTTTTTGCCTAAAACATGTCTTCAGCTGCACAGATAAGATACACTGAACCAGGCACATTCACAGATGCTAGCCCCGAGATAACCCCCTCCAGGCTGGAAAGATGTCTGCCTCAAGATAAACCCCCCTCCTCCTAGAGAGATTCCAACCCCACCGTAAACTTCTCCACACACATAAACATTCCAAGCTGTGATAAGCCCCCTCACCCTAAAACCAATATATACTCTTTATAAGAGAAAGCACTCCTGACCAAAATTGGCCAGGAGCCCCCCTCAGGTTTTATCTAAAGAAAACCCATCTTTAACTGCCAGCCCTGTTTTGTGTTTCTTTCCTCTTTCTTTAACTCTTACACTTTCTTCTTTTGCTTATTAAACATTTGCTCCAACCTCACCCTTGGTGTTCAAGCTCCTTAATTTTCTTGTTGTGAAACAAAGACCTTCAAGTGATGCCTTGGGTAATGAGAGTGCTTCACCTGGATGGATGTGATGACTTGGTATTGTAAAGATGTCAGTTTTCCTCCAAAGTGGTTGACAAATTCAATGTGATTCCAATCACAATAAAAACTCGACATATTCTAAATGTTCATGGAAGAATAGAGTTTTTCTAACAGCAAAGTTAGAGCAAAGAGGGTGTCCCTTATGCATTTTAAAAATATTCTGACAGCCAGGCCGGGCGCGGTGGCTCAAGCCTGTAATCCCAGCACTTTGGGAGGCCGAGGCGGGTGGATCACGAGGTCAGGAGATCGAGACCATCCTGGTCAACATGGTGAAACCCCGTCTCTACTAAAAATACAAAAAAAACATTAGCTGGGCATGGTGGCGCGTGCCTGTAATCCCAGCTACTGAGGAGGTTGAGGCAGGAGAATTGCCTGAACCCAGGGGGCGGAGGTTGCAGTGAGCCGAGATCACGCCATTGCACTCCAGCCTGGGTAACAAGAGTGAAACTCCGTCTCAAAAAAAAAAAAAAATATTCTGACAGCCATAATGATAAAATGGGGTACTATTTTTCCAACAACAGACAAATTAATCAAAGGAATAGCAGTATATATGAAGATTAGGTATAAGATCAAGGTATCATCTAATGAGGAAAGCATGAGCCTTTTAATAAACAGTATTTTAGAAACTGCCTTACTATATGAAGAAAGCTAGGTTCCTATCCTTCAAAATATTTTAAGAGGAGAACAAAACAAAAACCCCAAACAAAAATTCTAAATGGTTTAAAGAGGCACAAATGAGAGGTAAAACAATATGTAATATACTTGTAACTCAGGAGTACAGAAGAAGCTCCTTAACAAAACCTTAACAAACAAAGCATATAGGAAAAAAAAATGGACTTAAGTATACCAAAAGTATATACTTAAATTCAATGAAGAAAGCTATCAACAAAAATGACAGGCAAGTACCAGGACAGGAAAATGTATTTGCAGTATCTAAAACCTATGAACCTATGAGGTGGCCGGGCACGGTGGCTCATGCCTGTAATCCCAGCACTTTGGAAGACTGAGGTGGATGGTCATTTGAGGTCAGGAGTTCAAGACCAGCCTGGTCAACATAATGAAACCCCATCTCTACTAAAAGTACAAAATTTCTCTGGGAGGCTGAGGCAGGAGAATTGCTTGAACCAAGAGGTGTAGTTTGCAGTGAGCTGAGATCACACCATTGCGCTCCAGCCTGGGCAATAGAGAGAAAAACTGTCTCAAAAAACCAAAAACCTATGAGGAATTAACAGCCAGAGCATTCCAAGAGCTTTTTTATACCAGCAATATAAAGACAAAAAATCTAAAGGAAATGAACAAAGTCTATACAGAATATTCAGATGGGGAAACCCCATTGCTTGGAAAAGAGGTGTTCAACATAACACTAGTGAAAGAAAGGCAAATTAAAGCAACATAATACCATGTCAAAACCATCACACTGAAAAACAAAAAGTCATCTAATGCTGAATTCTGGGGAGTCTGCACAGAATAAAAACCTGCAGGCATAGGTGGTAGGACGGTAAAGGATGTAGCCCTTCTGGAGATCCAGTCCATCTGGCAGGACTCTGAAATTAAGTATATGTACCTTCTTTGACCCAGAAATCCCACTCAAAGATGTAATCCCCCAGAGTAATAGTTGCTATAAGGGTGTTTAATTTAGTATCATTTAACCACTGCTTTAACCCCAATACCTAGATTACTGCATGAAGGATAAAAGTACTCAACAGATGTTTGTGAATCAGGAAATGAATGAATGTAGCAAAGAGAACAGAAAGTAAGCAATCTGCACCTGTGGGCGTGGATAAGTAAAATGTGGTATGTTTCTATGAGGGAAGAGGATACCATAGTAGTTACATGTAGTAAAATGTATTTAACTGGATCCACCTGGATAGACTGCAAAAGCACCTGTCAAAGGAAGCAAGTGAAAATGGAATTAGATTTGTTGAAGAAATCCCATTCATATAATTTTTCAAACAAAACCCCTCAAATTATTTTTTTAAAAGTTATACATCCAAATGAATATTGGAAGGATGCATAAGCACTAGGTTGGATACTCCATAACATCGACCAAATTGGGATAATGGATGGCAGATGGAGGATGGAGAAAAATAACAAGATACCAAAGGGGCATTTTGCCCAAAACTGTTACCAGAAAGGGATCCCAATCCAGACCCCAAGAGAGGGTTCTTGGATCTCATGCAAGAAAGAATTCAGGGCGAGTCCATAGAGTAAGGTGAAACCAATATTTAAAATAAAAATAGTCAATTAATATCATTTATATTATTATTAACAAGTATAAATTTCATAGTACCTTGTTGGTATTTCTCAAATTGTATCTGTTATTTTAAGATTATTGTTATTGAAATAAAAAATAAGACCATAAAATCTCAGCTGTCTCAAAGTTCTCAATTTCTTTAAGTGTATGTATACATGCATAGACTAAATAAAGCAAAACGGGCATGGGGAAAAACAACCAAAATGCTATATTGCCTCTGATGGTAAAATTTTGAGTAATGTAGTTTTTATGTTTATATATTTTTCATTTTTCAAATTTTCTTCATTGAACATGTGGACATGCATTATGCTTTTAATCAGAAAATAAATTTTAAAAAAATACTGGGTCAGGTAGTGTGAATGGTCCAAAATTTTACACTTTTAGTAAGCAAACAAGTCAGCAAAAAAAAAAAAAAGAATAAAAGATGGCTACTCCATAGGCAGAGCAGTAGCTTATGCTGCCGGACTAAGGATACTTAGTTATTTCTTGATTATATGCTAAACAAGGGGTGGATTATTCATGAATTTTCTGGGGAAGGGGTGGGTAATTCTTGGAACTGAGTGTTCCTCCCCGCTTTAGACCACATAGGATAAGTTCCTGATGTTGCCATGGCATTTGTAAACTATCATGGCACTGGTGGGAGTGTCTTTTAGCAGGCTAATGTATTATAATTCGTGCATAATGAGCAATGAAGACAATCAGAGGTCACTTTCATTGCCATCTTGGTTTTGGTGGGTTTGGGCCGGCTTCTTTATCACAAACTGTTTTATCAGCCAGGTCTTTATGACCTATAACTATGCCAACCTCCTATCTTATTTTGTGACTAAGAATGGGTAACCTCCTGGGAATGTAGCCCAGTAGGTCTCAGCCTTATTTTACCCAGCCCCTATTCAAGATGGAGTCTCTCTGGTTCAAATATCTCTGACAAAACTGGTGCTAATGTGCCCAGAAGTGACTGTGAGGAACTCAGTTCTGTGCACCTGAGCTCCTAAACACCACCTACCTCCCAAAATTTCAGACCAGCTCTTGGTACAGAAAGTGGGTACAAAAAGTGGTCAGAGGAGGATTTCCTTCCTTATTTCTTGCCTCCCAACTCCCTTTCCTCCCTGCTTTGAGTAACCTCTTTCCCCCTCTGTGCATCCATTTACCTAACCAGTCCCCACCCCCAAGTGCTCTGTGTCTGTAACACAAGGTGAAAGCCTTTGGGAGCATAAAGGATAGTTCTCAGAGAAAATTCAGTCTGCAACATGAAAGAGCAGCAGAATTAAAACCCCAAGGGCTTTGTCTAGAGTTACTCTCTTAAAGGAGTAACTTGGCGACTTGGCACATACATGTTCCTCTCATGGAAGACAGAGAATGAGAAAGTAAGAGATGAGTTTGAAAGGTTTTTACCCTTCTGCAAAAAACAACTAAGCACCTTCTATGTCCCTGGTTCTATGCTGAAGAAAGAGAAATTTACTCAGGTACAATACCAGTCACTCTGTCTGCTGTAGTAGAAGGAATATGGGCCTTGAAATCAGACATTCCAGCATTGGACTTGGGCTCTGTTAAGCACAAAAAGCCATGTGACTTTTAGCAAATTGAGTCATTGATGATACTCAGCTGGTGCATCTTTAAATTGGGGCTATTTATACCTATCTGAAGGACTGGTGAGGGGAGTTAGGATATATCAAACTGGGAGCCCAGTGCCAAGATCCCCTGTAGGAATTACAGCCTGCTGGGGAAATAAGACACATGCTTTGAAACTTAAGCAACCATCTTGCTGGATGTAAAACCAGTATACAAAAAATTCAATAGTATTTCTATGTGGAAGCAAAAGAAAGTAAAATTTTAAAGGTACTATTAAAATAGTATAGCATTCATATATAAATATAACAAAATATACATAAGATCCTATATTGAACTCTGCAAAACATTACAGAAAGGAAACCTAAATAAATGGAATGATTCAATATATCATGGATCAGAACACTCAATATTATAAAGACATTACTCAAAGCAATTCCAATCAAGATCCCAGCAAGTTTAATCTCTTTTTTTGTTGTTGTTTTTGTCAGAAATTGACAAGGTAGTTGTAAAATTCATATGGAACTGCAAGAACCAAGAACAGCCAAGGCCATTTTGAAGTAGAACAAAGCTAGAGGATTACCAGAATAAAAGCTACAATAATTAAGACAGTGTGGATAGGGAGCGGTGGCTCATGCCTGCAATCCCAACACTTCGTGGGGCCAGGGCGGGTGGATCACCTGAGGTCAGGAGTTCGAGACCAGCCTGGCCATCATTTTGAAACTCTGTCTCAGCTAAAAATACAAAAATTAGCTGGGTGTGGTGGTACATGCCTGTAATCCCAGCTACTTGGGAGGATGTGGCAGGAGAATTACTTGAATCTGGGAGGCAGAGGTTGTAGTGAACTGAGATCGTGCCACTGCACTCCAGCCTGAGAGGGCAAGACTCTTGTCTTAAAAAAAAAAAAAAACAGCATTGTAGGTTCCAGGATAGAAAAACTCCACAATGGAACAGCATAGAGGGTCCAAAACAGACCTAGAAAGGAGACACCACAAGCAGTGGGAGAAGGATGGTCTTCCCAGCCATAAACACATGGACCAAAGTGAATCTGAATTCTTACCTCACAGAATGTACAATGAATTGCAGATTTAAACAAGAAAGGTAAAATAATAAGGCTTTTAAAGGAAAATGTGATAGAACATATTCATAATCCTAAAGTAGGCAGATTTCTTAAGGAAGACAAAATCACTAACAATAAAAGAAAATTTTATAAATCTGGACTAAATTTGGATAAAAATGAAAGATGTCTGCTCATCATGATATACCATTAATAGAATGAAAAGGAAACCTACTTCTTCTACAAACTAGTAGAAGATATTAGCACTACATGGTCAGAAAAAAGACTCTGATTCAGAATATATAAAGAACTCCTACAAATCAGCATAAAAAAACAAGCAACCCAATATATAGGTGGACAAATCACTCGGACAAGAGCATCACCAATGAGGTTATTCAGATATCCAAAGGTATAAATAAGCTCTACTTCACTGGACATCAGGAAAATTCAGTTTAAAACCAATATTAGATGTGAATATTACATACGTACCAGAATTGCTAAAATGAGAAGATATTAAGTGTTGGTAAGAATGTGAACAACTGGATTTTCATATTCTGTTAAGTGTACATTTATACAACCACTTTGGAAAATTGACAGTTTCTAAAGCTGTGGTTTTGCTTTCCACATTTTCAGTTATCCATGGTCAACTGCAGTCCAAAAATGTTTAATGGAAAATTCCAGAAATAACTACTAAATGTTAAATTGCATGCTATTCTAAGTATTGTGAAGACATTTCTCACTGTCCTGCTCTGTCTTGCCTGGGACGTGAATCATTCCTTTTTCTGGCATATCCACACTTTACACTGCTTTCAGTTGCCACTTAGTGGCCATCTTGGTTTTCAGATCGATTGTTGAGGTATCTCAGTGCTCATGTTCAGGTTACCCTTATTTTGCTTCATAATGGCCCCAAAGTGCAAGAGCAGTGATGCTGGCACTTCGGATATGCCAAAGGGAAGCTTTAAAGTGCTTTCTTTCTTTCTTTTTTTTTTTTTAAAGACGGGGTTTCACCATGTTGGTCAGGCTGGTCTTGAACTCCCGACCTCAGGTGATCTGCCCGCCTTGGCCTCCAAAGTGCTTGGATTACAGGCGTAAGCCACCACGCCCGACCTAAAGTGCTTTCTTTAAGGGAAAAGGTGAAAGTTCTTGACTTGAAGAAAAAGAAAAACACATATGTTGAGGTTGCTAAGATCTACAGTAAGAACAAGTATTCCATCCATGAAACTGTGAAAGAGGAAAAAAAATTCATGCTCCTTTTGTTGTTGCGCATGAAACTGCAAAAGTTACAGCCACAGTACATGATAAGTGCTTGATGAAGATGGAAAAGGCATGACCTTTGTGGGTGGAATGCATGAACAGAATCGTGTTCAGATTGACAGCAATTGGGTTCAGTATTATTCCAGGTTTCAGGGACCCACTCTTCTTACCTAACAGAAATGTGTGCACATGTCCACTAGAAGACGTGTACTGGAATGTTCTTTGCAGCACTGTTCAAAACAGCCTCAATCTGGTAAGCACCTGAAAGCCTGTCTCTGCAACGAGAATGAACAAACTACAGCTATGCACAAAAAGGTGGATGGAACCCACAAGCAAAAGATTGAGGGAAAGAAATCAGCCATGAATTAACCCCAGACATTCTGTGAGCAAAAGCAGACAGACTCATACATATTGTATGACTCCATTCATGATTCCATTTACAGAAAGCACAAAAACAGGCCAAGCTAATCTGTAGTGCTGGAAGTTAGGAGAGGGATTACCCTCAGTGGGGAGAGACAGCAGCTGGAAGGGGGTATAAGTTGAAGGATAATGGAGGTGTTGGTTATGGTCTCCTTTCTTGAGCTGGGTGCTGGTCACACAGGTGTATTTGTGAACATTTGCCATGCTGATACTCAAAATACTTGCGCTTTGCTGTATGTCTATTATACTTCGGTTAAAGGAATTTTATTATCAACATTAAAATTAACATCTTTGGTGAAGTGTCTGAGCATTTTGCCCACTTATGTATTGGGTTGTCTTTCCATGTTGATTTGTAGGAGTTTTTTATATATTCTGAATAAGAGTCTTTTTTTTCTGACACATGTACTGCAAATATTTTCTGCTACCTTGTGGGTTGCCTTTTCATTCTTTTAATGATGTGTCATGATAAGCAGTTAAATAATAAAGAGAAATTATCTGAAATGCTGACCATGCAGAATCAAAGTGGGCAGGTGTATTGGCTCATGCCTGTAATCCTAGCACTTTGGGAGGCTGAGGTGAGAAGATTGCTTGAGGCCAGGAGTTTGAGAACAGTCTGAGTGAGACCCCATCTCTACAAAATTAAAGAAAGAAAACACAAAAAAGAGGCTGGGTGCAGTGGCTCACACCTGTAATGCCAGCACTTTTGGGAGGCCAGCACTTGAGGTCAGGAGTTCGAGACCAGCCTGACCAACATGGTAAAACCCATCTCTACTAAAAATACAAAATTAGTCAGGCATGGTGGTGCATGCCTGTAATCCCAGCTACTTAGGAAGCTGAGGCAGGAGAATCACTTGAACCTGGGAGGCAGAGGTTGCAGTGAGCAGAGATCATGCCATTGCACTCTAGACTGGGTGGCACAACAAGAATCCGTCTCAAAAAAAAAAAAAAAGAAAGAAAGAAAAGAAACTTAGCCAGACATAGTGGTACCTGCCTGTGTTCCTAGCTACTTGAAAGGCTGAGGCAGGAAGATCACTTAAGCCTGGGATTTTGAGGCTACAGTGAGCTATGTTTGTACCACTGCACTTCAGCCTGGGTGACATGAGTGAATGAGACCCTAACTTGAAAGAAAGAGAGAGAGAGAGAAGGAAGGAAGGAAGGAAAGAACACACACACACACACACACACACACACA